>NW_019154085.1:102944759-103408736 GCF_002288905.1 Enhydra lutris kenyoni
TAAATATTTTACAGCAAATGCCTATTGTCATTTAGCACCACCCCCCACAAAAGTGTTTTAAAATAGCTATTGGAAAGAGGAAAGCTCTGTTGCTCAGAGGTTTTTCCACATCAGATTGCCAATTCCTTCCTCACTCACTCTTCAGGGGAAGGGGGAAGAAGGGATCACTTGAGAGAGAACTTTTGGCCAGCGAATTAGCGAAGACTGTAAGGTTGGAACATAAAAGGCTGTATGAAAAGTTGATGAGTAATAGAAGGTTGGATAATAGGACTTTACTGTCTTATTTTGTGTTATTGATACTACCATCAGTTATTGTGGATACACTGTTAGATAAAGGTAAGGTAGTAGAAAAATTCTTTTGAGTCTATCTGAAATCTATACTAGGTTCTTAGGAATCTCTCTCTGAAATGGCTTGCAAATGTTTCAATGTTAAATTTCAATGTTTCAATGTTAAATGTTGAAATGTTTCAGAAAAACAAGGCACAACATTATTTATGGAGGTTTTTGCCTAAGAAATGAACCAATTAAATTCTTCATCGTAGAAAAGCCAAAATGTTCTCTATTTAAGTAGGTATTTCTTAGTTCCCCTGTAAAACTGTCTGAAATAGAGACATTAAAAACAAACTTTCAGTGTGCCTGCACTTCATATTTGGTGTTCTGACCCTGTTTCTATGGAAACCTAATAGGCAAATGCTGAAATTGAGGCTTCTCTTATCATTTTATTGAACATCAAAGAAAATTAAGACAAACTAAAATGAATTTTAACTATGTTAAATATAAAAGGTAAACTGTATATTCACAAACTCTTTTTTCTTTTTTCTTTTTTTTAACTTTTCTGGTTTAACAGTCCTTATAGTCCTATGCTTAATACTGGGTAACTTACCTTATCAGCTTTTCTTAATGTTCCTCTGTCCAGGGCATTCTTGGCTTTAATTCGAGATCACCAGAACAAACTCTTTTAAATGCATCAACCCGTTTACCCGACTGGTTAATCTAGGCTATATCATGACTTCTACTTTTAGTCTTATCTACTGTAATGATTACAGACATGGAAGGGAGAGGTAAAATACAGACATGGAAGGGAGAGGTAAAAGTTGCTTCTGAATTGTGAACAAGAAACTCTGAATGGAAATCATCAAGCTAAGCTGAGACAGGCCTATCGCATGGATAAAAAATAACAGATGCATTCGAAAGAGGTTTTTAGGCACCCCAAGAACTGAATTTGGCAATCTATCCCTTCCATATCCGTCTCTTCTGTTCAGTTGCTGTGTTACACAGTCATTGCCCATCTCGGAGTCTCTCCTCCTCCATCAGCAATGCAGGGAGAATACACACACGCCTTATTTATAGTTGGAAGGGCCAAATCAGACAGACATGAGGATGTGTCACAAAATCTTTAAAGAATTATTAAAAGGTCCAAATTTGGTCTCTCTTCCAACACTACCCATCTACTAACTACTTTGACAAATCACTCATAGGCTTACCTTACAGCACCAAGAAGAGTGGAAGTTTTCACAAGTTTTTACATCTTTGTATTTAAAAGTACAATTAACTCACATAATTTGCTCATTCTTTTGCAACACTTCAATATTCTGAAAAAGCAGTACTTTCCAGTTACAAAGCCATACCCATCATATGGGTAAATCCACAGGCTTAATTATTATAACGCAAATTAACAGCCCACCTAAAGTTTACATAGAAAAAGAACTAGACATTTCCTCTAGGAAATAATGAAATAAGCTGGGGGCACTCAAATGAAACAAATGGGCTAATGGGGCTTTAACATCTTTATGATACAATGTTTTCTACTTCAAAGGATATAAGACTTCATTAAAGAGCCAGGCAGTTACTCAGAATTATCTTTACCTAGTCATCCCTTTCCAAAATTCCAGAGGCAAAAATCAAACATTTCCTCTTTCCCTCCCCCCTCCCCCAACCGTTTAGTCAGAACTTTTACCCCAACATTTTTTTTTTTTAAGATTTTATTTATTTATTTGTCAGAGAGAGAGAGGGAGAGAGAGCAAGCACAGGCAGACAGAATGGCAGGCAGAGGCAGAGGGAGAAGCAGGCTCCCCGATGAGCAAGGAGCCCGATGTGGGACTCGATCCCAGGACGCCGGGATCATGACCTGAGCCGAAGGCAGCTGCTTAACCAACTCAGCCACCCAGGCGTCCCTTATTTTTGGCTTTGAAGGGTCTATTGTACGATCAATTTTATGTATGTTTCATGCATATTTGAAAAGAAGATGTGATCTCCATTGGAAGGTATAAAGCATTTACTATCCTGATTAATTCTGTCTTTAAATTGTGTTATTCAGATTCTTAATTGTATTTATGTCTCCTGTCCCAGGACAGTTAAATACTAGAAGGACTATTTCTCACAAATGGAAAATGTTGTCCCTTCATTCTGTCTCCCATTTTTGCTTTCTATAGCTAGTGACAGTCATGTGGCATGTATTACCTTTATACTTGCATTGTACATTTCACCTTTCATCATTATAAGAGAACTCTTTCTCTCCCATGTAACACAGATTACCTTGTAATCTACCGTGGATGAAATTTATATTGTCCCTCTGATTTCCTCTGGTTCAAAATTCCCTGGTAAATCTTTTCCCATTTTTTGTTCTTAGGATTTCTGCATCACTTTGTTGCACTCACTTCATAGTTAGGTATTTTAAACCTATTTGAAGGTATTTCATTTCTTATGGGGGTAATTCATTTATGTTTGTCTCACAAATGGCATGCTTGGTCTTCTGTCTTTATGTACATTTCTGCTTCTGTTTTTAAATCTTATCTATTCTCTTCTGTCTTTTGTTACCAAGAACGTACTTTGTAATCTCCTCCTTGGCTTAGAGGTATATTCACACTCTATTTTTCTCTCCATGTTTTTCTAGTTGTTGATACTTTGACTCCCTGATTCAGAGGATAAGTATTGTGCATTTAATGCTTTGGATTGTCCCCAGCTTTCCTTTTTTCTAGTGTAGTCTTGGGTTAGACATAATTATTCTTGATATTTTCTTCTGATTTTGCAGGTGGGTTTATAGAAGTTATTTCAACCCAATTGCGTTCATTCATCTCTGTATTCCATAAATACACACTGAACATATGCCACAGACAAGGTAGTAGGGATAAAAGAAAATCTGCCAACTCATGAAGCTTAAAATCTGGTGGAGAAGATAGATAATAAATATGTAATAAATTTTAAATAAATAAACAAAGTAATTCCAGTAATGCTAACTGCAGTGAGGAACAAATTCCAAACAGAATAATGTAATAGAAGGAGTAGGGTGGCATTAGCTTAGGTGAGAAGGGAAGAATCCTCTTTGGAGAGACAGTATTTGAGCAATCACCTGAAGAGTGATATAAAACCACCCATATGGAGATCTGGGAAGAGCTTCCAGGCAGAAGGAAAAGCAAGTCCCAACTCAAAGAGAAGAAAAAGCAATGAGACTCAAGCATGATGAGCAGGAGAAGGGGGGCTCAAGATGAATTCAGAAGGACAGGCAGAGTGTTGCATTAGTCAGGTATTAGTCAGGGTTCTCCAAATAAACAGAACGAATAACAGAGAAATAGAGATTATATCTATCTATCTATATATATATATAGAGAGAGAGAGAGAGAGATGGAAAAAACAACCAACAACCTAGCCCAAGGCAGTCAGGCAGGAGTTCCCTCTTACTACCAGAAGTTAGCGTTTTATTCTACTCAGACCCTCAACTGACCAGATGAGGCCCATCCATGTTAGGGAGGACAGCTGCTTTACTCCGTCTACTGATTCAAATATTAATCTCATCCAGAAACACCCTCACAGACACAGCCTGAATAATGTTTGAACCAAAGGCTGGGTAAATTATACCCTAGTTAAGTTGACACATAAAATTAACTATTACAAGGACATAAGAAGAGTAGTAGATTTTATTTTAAATATGATCGCAAGCCATTGAAGCATTTTAAGTAGGAGACTGACATGATATGATTTACTCATTTAAAAATAAAAAAAAACAAACAAGGACTCAGATACTATGTGAAACACTAGCAGGGCTAGAATTAAGAGTCTATCGCCATAGACCCAGAAGGAGAAGTGGAGACAGATGAGTGGTCACCAGGGAGGGAGGCTGAAATGGAGTGATTACCTTAATGGATAGGAGTTTTCTTCTGGAATAACAAAAAGGTTTTAAAACTAGAGAGTGATGGTGGTTGCACAGCACTGTGAATGCACTAAATGCCATAGAATTGTACCCCTTAGAGGGTTAACTGTTATGCAAATTTTACCTCAATTTTTAAAAAAACACACAAGGGTATTATCTTATAGTTGTGGAGAAAGGAATTCCAAAATCAGTCTCCTTGGATCAAAGTCCAAGTATCAGGAGCACTAGTGCTTTCTGGAGGCTCTGAGAGGGAATCCGTTACCTTGACATTTTCAGCTTCTGGGCACTGCTTACATTTCTTGCTTTATGGTCCCTTCCTCACACCACTCTAATTTCTCATCATGTCTCTCCCTGTTGCTCTAATTCTGATTCTCCAGCCTTCCCCGTATAAGGACCCTTGCAATTACATTGAGCGCAGCTGGTTAACACCAAATAATCTATCTTAAAATCCTTAAATTAGTCACATGTGCCAAGTCCTTTCTACCATGTAAGATAACATATGCCTAGGCTTCGGGGATGAGGAGGTAGACATCTACAGGGGACCATTATCCAGCTTACTATAAGGGCTAATGATCTAAATGTGGGAGTCATTGCCTATAGATGGCCTTTAAAGCCATAGGGGGCAGAGTGTGGACATCTACTACACCTCCTTTATATCATGACTTCCCCCTTATCAATGTCGTATTTTTGACCTATCTCTTTTTTAAAAAAAGACACATTGTGGTTATATTATCTAAGTCCTCTAGCCCATGAGTAAAAAATTCTCAACTTACAATGTTTTCTTCAAAAGTTTCACAAACATTGGTCTATTGTTTGTCCTATACTATAGCAGAGGAACAGGATGACATCAGCAAAAAATGTGTTCACTTATAGGAAGGGCAACAAATTGTTCCCCCTATGGATGCCACCAACACTCCTTCTTTTCTAAAAGCTTGCCAGGATGTTTTTAAGAATGGCTTTCTTAATTGATATGACCTAATATGACAAGTTCCTCTAGTATATACAACCAGGTCTTTTTATCTAGCAAGAAAATTTCCTTATTTACATCTCCAAAAGTAGTTTTTGTGAAGGCTGCTTTATGACGATAGTGAAAAAGAGAGATTAGGCGTTAGCATTCATGGAAAACAACTTCAAGTGGAAGCAAAAAATAAATATATATATATATATACATATATATATGTATATATGAGATATAAAATTCTAAGCAGTGATATAACAATAAAGGGGAATGAAGGGGTAGAGGTCTAGTTAAGTTTTACCCTTATTGATGGTTAAGTTTAATCTTCATCTTCTGTCCTCCATGTCTGTAATCTTTTTGCTTGTTGTTTTATTATTTTACCATCAGGAACACTGAGGCACAGAGAAGTTATATAACTAGCCCAATGTCACACTGCCACTATGGATGGGCTCATCCCAGGAAAACACCTTTAGAGTCCACACTCTTGGCTATCCTATGTTGCTGTTCTATTCATTACTGTGTTCAATTATTCCCTCAATTTGGGGGTGCAGGGCGGAACACTCTCTAGTTTGTTTTCAGTATTTTTGCTTCAGTCTTTGGCATCATCAATTTTGCTATTTTCTGTCTTCAGTGAGGATTTCCATTCTATAATTATATATTGTTTTATTATTTTATATATAAAACAGCTTTATTATTTTGTGTATAAAATAACTTCTTTGCTGTCCTCACTATCATCACTTAAGGCTATTTCTTCCTCACAGTGTTTTGCTCCCATTTGATGGAAACAAGAATTCATGCATCCTTCAGAGTGTTCTGAGAAGTTTCTTGATGTTTTATTCCCCATCACTTGTTACACCATTTGTTTAATATGTTCCATGTTGGGTTTCTCCTGCTTTCCAACCTTAAAATTACCAAAGACACAGTCAGACTTGGTGTTCCTCAGCAGGTGTAGTTTGTATAGTTCCCTTCACCCCACTTGCTGCCACTTGGGGTTGGGATAAACCCCTTCCCAGGTAGATAGCTAGCAGGCAGAAGGATTGGCACAGAGATCCAGAGCTCCAGTATCTAGCAGATGCCTATCTAGGAGAGCCTTATTGCATACATATCCATAAATGTCCTTCTTTAATTCCCTGGCTTGTTGATGCTAAAGTGAAGAAGGGCCCCCACATTAGATTCCAGCATGCAATGTTACTGGAGTTCTTCCTACCTGCAGATTTTTGCTCACTGAGACTATGGCTTCCATGTAATCATATCCACACCCACTATCCTTATTTCTTTTTTTTCTCTGTAGTTTTATTGGTGTTTCATTCTCCCAGGGGACAATGGAAAAGAGAATTATTGGGTGAGAGGGAGGGGAACCACATTTAGAGTATCTCAAAGGACAGTAAAATAGGAGGAGATGCTGCTGGATGGCTCCTGTTCCAGCAGTTCACAGCAGCCTCTATTCTGATGTCTGGTGCCTGTGTGCTCATGGTCATTAAGTGCTTTGAATGTCATCTCTGGGTAGAGACACATTCTATGGGAGATCAAGTTTGCCCTGTTTTGTTGGCAAAACCTATGTTGGCCCCCTAATTGTGGTTTTCATTTTAGTTTTATAGGTCTTGTAATCTTTATGAGCACTCCCAAAGATTCTGGTAACACATTGGCCTTCATCTTGGTTATTGGTGTGGCTCATTCATTCCCCAAATGAATGAGAAACTACTACATGCCAAGCATTCTGCTAGGCCCTGGAGCTATAATCTTAAGTCACAAATACACAACTCTGCTCCCACACATTTCTATCTTTTCCCATGTCCTCACAGTTGCAGTCTGGAAAACTCTCTCGAATTGCTATCAAGAAATCATTTTAAGCTGGAAAACAGTAATGCTCTTTTAATGAGAATCATGAGCAAACCAGTGTGGAAAATAGAAAGGAGCACTGGACTGGAAATCAGACAAGTTCAGTTCTCATCCTTGCTTTTACCACTGGTATCTGAGGACCTTGGCTGAGTCACTTAACGTCTCAAGAGCTCAGTTTTTTTAGAAATAAAGTGAATGGGTTAGACCAGATTCTCTCCAAGATTCCTTCCAGCCATAAAATTCTACGTTCCCAAGACAAATGTTCTTCCCATTAATGTGGGTGTCTCGGGAACCATTTTTTATCACTGGATCTCAAACCTTGTGTTTATCAATACAGTAGTCTGATTCTCCTGACCCTCTTTATACCATTCCTAATAAGAAATGTACCAACCATATGTGAAACACATGGGGTCTGTCCAAAGGCCATGCAAGATACATAAATTTCACAAGTGAAAGATGCAAAACACATGTTGACACATCTCAAATCCACATGTACATTTTGGTTACGGTTTAATGGTACTTAATTTCGAGAGTTATTCAGAAGTCTGTTGAAGGTACTCCATAGAAATGACTTTTATGTGGGGCCCAAGAGATCTCTGTGTACAAACAAGTAAAGTTGTCTAAATTTCTGTTAAGACGCACAGGGTAGATGTCTTCTGAAGTGGTCATAGAGCTAGACATTTCTCAAGTTGGGGCATCTTGATAAAGTCGCAATGAAACAGAAGGCTAAGTGAATATCAAACTAGCTGTCTCTAGACTATAATCTTGCCTATAAACTGACAATGGAAAGACACAGCTGGACCATCTGCTTTGGCCATCAGCCCCAACTTGGGGCCGTCTTTCAGAGTTCTGCATGTGCTGGCCACACAAGTGTAAGTTCATGCCCTTCTTGCTGCCTGATGAATTTCTACTCATTCCTCAGGACCCCGCTCCAACATCACCTC
This sequence comes from Enhydra lutris kenyoni, assembly GCF_002288905.1. NCBI lineage: Eukaryota > Metazoa > Chordata > Mammalia > Carnivora > Mustelidae > Enhydra > Enhydra lutris. The sequence goes on from NW_019154085.1 coordinate 102,952,648, forward strand.
CTCTGTGAAGCCTTCCCTAATCCAAACCAGTGGGCTACTCCTCCATTTATGTCCCCTACTTTCTCTCTCTCTCTCTCACTTTACATTGACAATTGTACCTGTCATGCTGAAAAGCATTCTTTTGGTCATATTGAGCAATTATTGATTTACAAAAGTGCTTTTGTGATCTTTGGAATTGTTAATGCCTAGCATTATGCCTGCTGTGTTTGTTAATAAATCCATGAATAAATGAATGAACATCTGCCAACATTGAAAGTCTAAGTTCCAGTTGGATCTGTAACCTTGGAAGTTTCAACACGAGCAGCCAAAGTCAATACCGTGCTTCAGAACAGAGACCTCAGCTCTGCAAATAACCCATCGTGGAAGAACTCAAACTCCATTTGTGAACAAGAGTATACCAGGTCAAGAAAACATACTGAGCACTTCCTACAGTGTCCCACACCACCCTGCCTCCAGAAGAGTTTGCAAGGACAGGAAAACACAGCATGGAGTTGCCTGCTTACTGTTCAAGTTGGAGAATAAGTATAGACCCATGATACAGAGGGTAAGGGATACCTGAGAAGGGAAAGACCAAGGTCTGACCAATCAGGGACAGCTAGCAACAAAGCCAAGAAGCCAGTAAAGCCTCTTAAGCTATGGATAACCCTCCTCTATGTTCGAAACATGCACTATCCAACACAGTGGCCATTGGCCATAAGAAGCGAGTGATCTCTTTGAACATGGCCAGCCCAAACTGAGATGTGCTGTAAATATAAAATACACACCAAATTTCAAAGACTTAATTCAGAAGGGGAAAAAAGTATAAACATTTTGTTTAATTATTTTTATCTTGACTTCATGTTAAAATGTTGAAATTACACTATTTTGGATGTATTAGGTAAAATAAGACACTATCTACATTAAATTTCTTGATTATCTCAACTTTTTTTTACAATGTGGCTACCAGAAAATTTCAAATGACATAGATGGCTCACATTAATGACTCGCGTCCCATTTCTAGGAGATGGTTCCTTTCTAAACCATTGTTTTCCCTTCATTACCAGCCAACAGCTCCTTGGCTTAGAGTTATCTTTGGTTTTGGGGGTGCTACCCAGGAAGCTCTGGAAGGAGAAAATATCTCCAAGAAGTGTGTGTTCTCATGGGAAGTGGGCATATGTTCGTGGAGGCAAGAGACCTTGTCCAGTAGCCAATTCAGTGGACTTCATGGCAACTACCATTGGTGTCCACATGGCTTTCTCAGTTCTGTTCAGGTTTTCCTCTTCACAGCAGCAGGAAATTATAAAGATGGACTGATCTCTTCCACAAGCACATACAAAAAGGAGCAAGCAGCCCAGTCTAAAGGCAACAAATTCAAATGCCTACAAGGACCAGGCAGGTAATATAAACAAGAGAAGCAAGCCAATGCGGCCATGCTCTCTCTGCATATTAAACACGTAGGAATTTTCCTCACTTCCCCAGAGAAATAAGTTCCCTTCCTGTTCTGTTTTTGTTTTTGTTTTGAAACACATGAGAGTTCTTGGCCCATCTTTCATTTTTCTGCTTTTGTTATAAAAAGAAATTTTACTCAACTCTTAACTCAATTTAAGAATTAAAAAAAAAAAAAACAGTGCAAACGCAATGATGGATTGCAGCTGACACTGGCCTTGGGGTTGGGGCTCAGTAGGGAGTTGTGGGGACTGTGGAGAAGTGGGGAATGTGGCCCCACCCACAGGAGCCGCCCCGAATCCTCGCCAGCCAGTAAGTGCCAAGTGCTAACACGGGCCCCTGTGGCCAGATCGGAGTTTTCCAGAGACATCAGAAATCTGGATATTTATATGAAATCTCCCAATTCCAAGTGTCTCCAACTAATTTAAATGTTTGAAAAACACAGTGAAAGCCAGAATTCTGTGATCCAAACAAAACAATATCTACAGACAAGATCTAGCTCATAAGCCACCAGTTTTCAATCACTGGTTCAGGGCAGACATTATCTGCCTTGAAGAAAATAAGAAAATTCGTATTTTTTGAACACTTACTATATGCCCAGAACTTTATCTCCTTTCCTACATTAAACCATCCCTATCGCCCTTGAAGTATTGTCTGCTTCATTTTCACAACTGAAAAAACCGAGGTTCATTTGAGTTAAGTGATTTGTCCAAGATACCTCAGCGAGAAGCTTCCAGCCTGGGGGAAGCTGTCAGCTGAGTGCTCCTTAAACCTGTCTTCTTTCCAGGACTCTGTGCTCACTCCCAGCTCGGAGGTTTCGCCCAGGAACCTGCTATCCACTTTGACCCCTCCTCATTCCACCTGTTGTCCACTCCTGATCTGGGTGTTCCCTCTCTCTGAAGCATTCTTAGCAATCAGAATTTGATGACGTCATTGTCATCTCTCTCCACATAAGCAGGGACTGGGAACCATGTTTCTGAACCCTTGGTAGGCATAAGGTCCTACACTTCGCACAGAATCAATATACATTTGTTGGTTACAACATATCATCTCTTAGCTTGTCCATTCTCTTGACCCTCTTTGTGTGTGTTCCACTCATTTTCTCCAGTCACCCCCATCACTGGAATTGTTCATAGTGACTCTTTTTTACAACAGTGACAAAAGGGGTGATTTCACATCAGACCCACAGAATAAGAGAACAAGTGCTGGGAAAGGTTGGAGAGGGGTCAGCCTTTACAAGCCGCCATTTGTCAGAGGATCCCAAGACCCAGAGGGAGTTAGGAAGGGCTGGCTCAGTGTTACTGAAGACTGGAGTCCCAGAGCTGGAAGGAGAGCCCAGCCTTGCAGACATAGGATCCCAACAGGCTTGTCAGGACCGAGGTCCTCTTTGACCAACATCTTCCTCTTTCTGTAACATTCCAGGAGTCTCTCCACTCTCTCTCTTTAACACACTGAAATTACTTTTGTCTAGACTTGATAGTCTCCATGCAGACAACATGGTTTCAAGCTGAAATTAGTTCCTCCTCTCCTTCTCCAGATTAACTTACCAACTACCCACCTGGAGGGCCCTCTAACAGCTACTTATGAGTCCCCATGGGGGGAGGGAACATCACAATAACCAGAATCTCGTATATTCCTGAAGCAACTTATGCCAGTAACAAAGTATTTCCACATCCCTTATTTTGTTTGACATTTACAATAGCCCTGTAATTAGCAAGCAGATGTTATTATGCCCACTGTACAGATGAGGAAATTATAGACCAGAGAAGGTAAATGACTTGCCTGAGTCATAAGGCAACACTGACTCTTGAACACAATCTTCTGAATCCTTAAGTAGTATCCTCTTGGTTTTTTGTCTTCCATGATGATTTTTGTCCTTCTGATTTGAAAACTTCGACCCTTCCGTAGTATAAACTTGAAAAAACATGAAAATACAAGAGGAAGAAAATAAATGGCAGTTCTAGTCTTACAACTTAAGAGAATTACAATTAAACATGTTGATTTATTTTTCCTTTCTTTTTTCTGTGTGTGTGTGTGTGTGTTTTTATGGAATCAGAAACATACTATTTATATGTAATTTGTATGATGCATACACTTAACATTTTGTTAGCAGCTTCTATGTCATTAAGTATTTATAGAAAACGTGATTTTTAATAATGGCAAATATTCTCTCCAACAAAGGAAGCTTTCCCTATTTGGACATAATTTTGCAATTAAAAATGATACTGTGATAAACATCCTTATGAGTAAATTTTGGTCTACATCTCTAGAGAGGTAAAACAATGACCTTTCTCTTTAGGAAATACAGTGAACCAAGCAGTTAATCAACAAGCATTCCAAAATCGTGAGCTCGAGACCAACTCCTTACACTTTGGCTGCCAGATTAGTTCCCAAATCTGATCCTTGCCCACTACCTTTACCCTAGTTCAGGGGATTCTTCCTGGTTTTCCCCTACTACTGCCCTGCCCCTAGCCTCTGCCCCAAATCCATTTTCTGCGTGGCAGTCCAGATGAGCTCTCTAAGGCTGTGTCTGTGCCATTCTGCAGAGGAAAAAGTCTTCACTGAATTCCTACTGTCTTCCAGAACAAAAATCCAGATTTCCTTAAACTCTGATCCTATAAAATTGGAATAAAAAATAGGTTTGGGCCTACAGCAAGCACTCAATAAATGCCCTTCCTACACACAGTTCCACACCTCTGACTCCCTAGTCCAGTTGGTACCCATTATTTATGTTTCTCAGGTCTTTCTTCCTTCCACTGGCCTAGGGGTTCCCTTACCGCTGGTTCCCCACTCTCTTTCCAGCTTCCAGCTCAAGCCTCTTCCTTCCCCGGGGTGGGGGGGCGCAGGGAGGGGAACTACCAGGAGAGTTCTAGATGAACTGGTTCTTTACATTTAAAAAGGAGTCAAGACCGAAACCTATAATCAAGCAAAATCTCCAAGGAAAACCCTGCTCAGAGAACCTTAGAAACTGCTAATGGGTTCAGACAGAGTTGTCACTAAAATTTAGAAAATATATTAAAAATACAGTTTGAAAACCATCTCCTCTTTTTGGGGGGACAATCCTCTCACCACCCCCGCCCCCTCCCCCATGGCCACGCCATCCTTTCCTTGATTTTTTCAGCTTTGCATGGGGCCACCCGAGTTCTGACGACTCTGCCAGCAGCATCTGATCAGTTCTGGTTTAAGGCTGCTCACGGTCATCAGTCTGAGCAGAATCCTCAAGCTAGTTCCATTTCTATTCTTCCTGAAATGAAAAAAGCAAGCAAACAAACCAAAGTGAAGAAACAATGCCAAATAATGCTGTAAGTGACAAGTCCAAAGACGGGGACATCCTTAGAAGGAAATAGGTCCTGGGCGCCTGGGTGGCTCAGTCTGTTCAGCAATTGCCTTCGGCTCAGGTCATGATTCCAGGGTTCTGGGATCCAGCATAGCATCGAGTTCCCCGCTCAACGGGGACCCCGCTGCTTCTCCCTCTCCCTCTGCCTTTCCCCATGCTTGTGCTCTCTCGCTCTATCAAATAAATAAATAAAATCTTAAAAAAAAAAAAAAGCCCTTCCTCCTGCAGTTTCTCCCTATATCAAATGCTCTACCATCTCAGCAGCGAGAGCCCTATGACCTGACGGTGATTGTTGTCTATTTACAGTGCACATGTCCTCTCTCATAGGCTTCTGTGTGCACCAGCTAGGGCAGGCGATATTCTCTCTATAAAGGACAGATGAGAACCCTGCGGTTTGGACGGTGTTAGTGACTTGGCCAAAGTTCGGAAGCAGGAAGATGCCAAGTTAGGGGGTAGACCCTTCGCCCCACCCAGTCACTGGGCACTTTAGTGTTAGCCTGAGATATCCTGGTCTTGTGGGGCAACTGCCCCTCTTTCCCTGCCTCGGAATGGTGCACAATTATATTCCGCACTCCTCTCCCCCGCCCCCTGGGAAAAACAATACGGATGAGTAGAGTAAACCTCTTGAAGAAGAAGGCAAAGGGATGAGTCATTCTAGAAGTTGGCATTGTAGATGTCACTCTCATCCCAGCAGCCCTTGGAGGTGAAGGGGCTTCCTGGGCACCTGCTGTTGCCTTCCCCGTATCCCTGCCCAGAGCAGTCATTACCTCATCCCCATGCCTACCACACAGGGACTGAGAATGAGAAGTTGGCCTGTCCTCACTCTGAAGTTTCACTCACACACTTCCCTCAAGGCCCCCAAGCCTTTCGCATGCCTTTCCACCTTCCTGGGATTCCAAAACTCCAAACCTTCAAAACCCACTTCAAGCTCTCCCTCTTCTGGGGGACAGGCCTACCAATCCCCTGATGTCACCTGTGACCTGTAAGCTGCCATTTCTCATAATGATAATGAAGCTGTTGTGTTGTGTTCATCTTGGCTCTCCAATTTGCTACCAAATTCCGTGAAGGCCAAAACTATGCCTTAATGACTTCTCAGGGAGCCCCAGACCAAGCCACTTGGTGCCAAGCTCAGAGTAGGTGCTCAAAAACTCCTCATGGATACCTGGACATCGACACCATGACAGCAGGTATAAAAGATGGACCATCGAGCCAACAGAATGGAAATCTGGCTGTAAGGAGGCCTTGGAAAGCTTTCTTTTTTTTTACTGTGCTCATGCCATTCATTTATAAAATAGAGATGAGACAAGATCACTTCAAATGTGCCTTCAAGCTCTAAATCCCTAAACATATGGGGTGGATGGGAACTTTACAGCCAGGAGACAAAATAAAAATCTGGGAGGGCCATACCTCTGCCACACATTAGAAACAAAGTCGTGGAAGACTTGTTTTCTCACCAAATGTTGACCATGCATCCTGCAAATCCATTGATTTTTTTTTTTTCCTAAGCCCCTGCAGACCCAATGGCCATAATGAGATCCACACACTTGTCAGGTGCCGAAGTCATTTGGCCTTTGGCCTTAATCTCACTGGCCCCCAGCACATGGGAGTTGGCCACGACTTTCACACACGTGTTCCCTCTTACCTAATTTTTCAAAAGGAAACACAGTATTATAAAGTTTACAGAGAGACCGGAAGGGAGGAGAATGGCAGTGGAGAAAAAAAGAACTTGAAAAATAGTTTCCCAACCAAGAAAAGAGTATCAAACATGTTGGGCCATTAAACCCAAAAGTTGATCAGAATTTGGGGGATATTTTCGTGAGGGTCTGGGCTGTAGTGGTTACAACACACATAAACACACAGCCCTCCCGTCCCATCTGAACATAAATACAAGGTTTACAAGTGAAGCATATTTGTTAGACACCAAAACAGTAGTAATTAGATTCACAGGGTATATACATTACAGGAAAACCAGAATGCTAACAGCCCAAGACCTTATAAAGTAGCTGATCATCACCAACACCATAATTACTCATGAGCCCAAGGAATGTACGCCAGGCCTCCTCAGACTTGTCTTAATATCAGGCAAGAAAGCACCATAATTATATTTCATATCTGGGGCCAACCTGAGACACATGTACAAAGGGAATCATCGACTCAACTCTCCATCCCCTCCAAGGTGAGTTCAGGTACTGGGACTTGTTGCCTTAGAGAAAAACAGTAAATCTTAATTGAATCAAAATTTAAAAAGAAAAAAAAAAATCAGGAAACTATTCAGAAATGCCAAACAAAGAGAGACAAGTTCCATTTACCTTAGTGAAAAAGCTAAATGAAAGTTCAAGTGCGAAAAGTATATGTTGTCACCTAAGATACAAATTAAACGAAATTAGTAAAATTAGGTAAGTAAATGGGAAAAAGCTCGAACCCCATTATTACAGAATATAGGACATTTTCCATCACAAACATATAAGTTTTCTCAATTGGATGCCATAAGCTTTGAAAGTATTTGAATTCCATGATTTCTCTCGATTCCAACCTTCTCTAAGCAGGAAGCAAAGCAAGGGTCATTAGTCCCTGTTTGTCCATTGATAAACCTATCATCCTGAGAGGTGAAGTGACCCAGCCAAGATCACACAGCTGCTCACCAACAGAGTCGGAACTAAAGCCTGAGCCCTCCAAGACCTGATCACACATCCATCTCTCTCCTCCACATCACCCCTTGGGGCTGGAGGCATGTTGATTTATTTCTTGCTTCTGTAAACTCTTGGCTAGAAAAAAGCTAATACACTTTTACTGGATTTGGATTCAGAACAAATTTTTTAGTATCAAGCCAAGATGTTTAAAAAAGCACTTTCACCTACTTAATCTGGTTTGAATCTCAAAATTCTAAAAACTTCCCATAAAAAGAATTTAAAACATTTTTTCCACCATCGAGTGTCAGCAGGCAAATACATCCCTAAATGCTGATGCAGTGAGGCTCTAATAATGAAACATTACAGTAATTAGATCTCTGAAACCACTATAACATGGGAGTCCTGTGTCTAAACCACAGATCCACCACTCATTACTCATTAGCTAGGTGACCATAGGCAAATGACTTCACCTTGCCAAGCCTCAGTTTCCTGATCTGGAAAATGGAGCAGTACCCATCAAGAACCTGAGAAATCTCCTGACACATTGTAAGTACCAACGATTATTAGTTCTGTCCCTTTCTTGGTCTGATTTTCCTAAAATTTGGCTCATTATAATAACGAACATGCTTCAAGGGTCATGGGGCTCATCACGGTTGATCTCTGAGTGAGAACCCTCATGTGTTGTCACCCATTCACGGACAAATAATGACGTGTAGTCACTATTCTCAGCACTGGTCTTACGGTAGGGACAACAGACAAAGCCTTCTTCTTAGAGCTTGTGTGCAACAAACTGGACAGCTTCTTGACTTTGGTCAATATTTCTGCACGTGGAAGGGGTATTTTGGGTGAGCAAGTTCACCTGTAAGTCAGCCTCACCAAACACGATCTGGTCCACTCACTTCCCCCAAGGCAGACAATAGCCCCCTGACTCCCCCAAGGCAGACAAGAGCCCCCTGACACAGAGAACACTATTGAGCGTCTGTTACTTGTTCTTCCCAGTCACTAAGGCACTCAGATGACTCTCTGCTCCAGGATCATGTCACTGGGATCGTATCCTTGTCCAATGCCATGAGACATCCCCCATCCACCATGCTAGGGCAGTAGTGACTTGGTGTACCCAAAAACCTACGTAAAAGTTGGGTTTGTCCCTAAAAGCTTGGCTCTGGCTTTTTCCCATTGACAGATACATGTCCAGAACGTGAGAGGTGGTGACAGCTTACCTCAGCTCAAGGAGCCCAGCCAGACATTCGCCAGAGCCTCCCCTTCCCTCTCGGACACAGAGCTTACTTCCAAGTGGCCCTTAAGCTGGAAAACAGAACAAAAGGCCAGTCAAGTCTGCCAAAGTCCTACAACCTCCCATGCCCTCTTAGATCTTCTGCAGAATCCAGGCCCCGGGCTGGGGTCCTTGGGAACACCCCACGCCAAGCAGGTAGCCAATGGGGGACACGCCACAAAGTGTCTGTATGGCTGCATAAGCAGGTCCTTTTTTTTTTTTTTTTTTCATTTTCATTTCCCCTCTCACTGGCTCCTAACAGAATCATTTTCTGGTTTTAAAAGGCCGTCTGCAGGAATGCAAAGAACAGAACGGTGACTCAGAAGATGGTGACCGAGTCATCTGCTTTGCATTGCCGAATACATTTTTCACATGTTACTGGGTGAAACTAGCAAGAAAGGGCACCAAATGCTAGAAATAGACCAGAAAGAGATAAAGGAAAAGAAAACCGGCGGAGGGGAGCGGGGGATGGATCTTATTTCCTCTGGAGAAATCTGCCTCGATTCAGGACCTCGGTGTTGTAGGAAAAAATCATTTCGCTTTGAACAGCCCTCTTTCTGACTCACTTTTTGGAAAGAATGTGCTGAACAGATAAACCACCCTCCCCCCCTTGCAACAGCACTGTTGAAATCTGAACGCGCTGAGTCCTCCTTGTTGACTTGTGAAAGAGATCTCTCTATATTCATTTGGACTCCGTGCACGTCACATGATACCAGTACATTCCAAATGCTAAGATACAAGATTACTACTTAACCATAGAACAAACCAACAGGAATTTTAATCAAGACAATATCCAATAATGAATAAAGATGGAATGTTTTTGGAGGGAGTCCAGAATACACATTTGGGAATTTTTAATCTTGCTCATCTTTGAATCTAGCAAAAATATTTTAAACTTTTCCGACCATGCCATTTCGGGCTGAACCCAGAAACCAGCTACTATCTTCGGTATTGAAGCATTTCGTCTACGCAGACGAATTTCCAAATCTCAGCCAGTAATTGATACCAGATTAAGTGAAATACGAATCAGGAGACAAGTTCCCTTAAATGCAAGGTTTAAGCTGAATTATTTTATGATAAGGAAGATAAAAAGACGTCAAGATGATAACGATCGTTATGTGACAAGGTTACTGTTGTTAATATTGCTGTATCTTGGGATTTATCTTATTTTAATATTCTTCTTCAGACCAGATTCATTTGTGACAGTTTATCAAATTGCTTAATTAGATCATACTCTGCTATCGATGGTCTGATATTTAGCGCCAGCCTGAAATCTCTCTAAATCAATGCTCAGTGTAAAGGAAGCTTTTTGACAATAATCATCATCAGCTGTAACTCACCTAAAATGTGAATTTCAATAGGATTTTTTTTTTTTTTTTTTTTTTTTTTTTTTTTTTTTTGCTCTCTTTGAAACAGTGAGAAGGCAGTGGCCCAGGAATGAGGTTGAAGGTTATAGGTGGTGAAGCTATTCTTCCTGCTGTTGGGTAGGGGGGTTTCTACACCCATCCCATCCCCAGCACCACCACCAAATGGAAACAAAGAGGACTTTCCTTCCACAACGCAACTTGGAGCCCTGGTGTTCGGGTCTTTGAAAAAGACCAAGTGATACTTGGGAGGACGATCTGGAAGGTGGAACATAGATTGAATGTGACACGTTACCCTATAGGAAAGGTATTTTTATGGAATATGCACACAGTAGATCAAAGACGTCGCTGTGCTTATTTTTGTCTTCACACACCTACTAAACCTGCATTTCTGCTGATGAGTGAAATTCTAGCTCTTCGATGATCCCAGGACCCTAAATTGATACATCAACCAGCAGCATTAAAATGTTGGTTTTGCATGGTTAAAAGTGTGGGTGCACAGTTTCACTGGGAGGAATGAGAAAGGCAGTCATTTAAAGTAAATCAAGACTAAACAAGGAAAATGAGAAAAATGGCCTGTGATATTGCCCTGTTGGTTGTCTCAGCCTCCCAGCTGAAGGGGGGGACCAGAATGGAGGTCTGGGCTGGGAATTCTTCCCAGGGCTGGGTGGGGGTCCAAGGCAACCTCTCCGACAAGCCCTGAGAGAGCCTCTGATGTGGGGGAGGAGGGAAAGAGGGATGAAAAGGCATTTCTGGATCAATCTTGGAGAGGGATTGATTGAATCAATTGCACAAGCACACGTGCTTTACTTTCTTGTTTCAAGAATTATCCGTCAGTCACCTCAAATATTACAGACTTTGTCGGTGTGTCCTGACCAAATGTGTCAGATGGAACCGAGCACATGCCGTGGGAGCTAACAGGCTGAGTAACTCTGAGCCATAGAACACACTCGTCATTGAACCAAATGGACAGTGTTCCCGAAGAATGGGAGACGCTAATAGAGTTATATATGTTTTAAGAGGTAGATACAATCACGTGTGCACAATATAAAACAGAAGGTCTCTAATGATTGAAAAAGGAGGGGAAAAAAAGCTATTTGGTAGTAGCTTGGTGAACTTTGGCTGAACTTCTCTGTTTGGCAGGCTCTGGTGCGGACAGTCTAAGATGAGGCATTAGGGCTCGCATCTGAGAAGTTGACATCAAGCAGACAGCAAGACATGATATCTTATTTTCCTGAGCCATGCTGACACAAATTGAACTCCCCTTATTATTTTCTTATGCCAGTAAAGTTGCACTTGGAACTGAAGCATTTTGTGCGCAGATGTTGAAGGCTGGGTTGGTTTAATTTAAATAATTTGCAGATTGTTTAGTAGCACTCCAAAGACAGGAGTGTTCTTCATCTGAGTTCAATTTTATGAGCTTTGGTTTTGTGATCTTCTGCAAGGTAAAACTGAAGCATTTCAGGAAAACCCAAGCACTCAGCTCCTGCCCCCCTACCTCTGGCTTTGTTAATTGAAGAAAATGGGGAGGCCCCGGCATGGTTTTTAATTTGCTCCATTTTTTCCCTTTTTGTGGTTCTCCACTTGAGGAACGAGCAAGGGCCTTAGAATGATCGAGTGGGGGCTGGGAAGGAGAGGGACCCAGACGAAGTATCAAAATTAAAAACCAGATGTAATGGGGACTGACCTGTTATAAAATCCTCATTCCCGTCTTTCTGGCTGGAGAATCACTGGGTTTCCAGTCTTTCTGGGCCATGACAATTACACATTTACACTGTTTACGTGACCCCCTTCCCCCACCAGACATTTCTTTCACTGATGTTTATTTACCCAGTTTTTCTACAGATTATATGTGACCTCCCCAGAGCCCAGGCCTAGATGGTTGATTGTATTCGCATTTATACAAGAGTCGAATGCCTTCATTTTCCAGCAAAGGATTTGTTTGCCCAGCTAGGCCCCACATACTAAACAATATGAGGGAATGCTTCTTGGAAGAAAGTAAGATGTCAGAGTACATTATAACCCCCTGGGGTAAATGGAGAGCATTCATAAAGGACTAAAGAAATGTACTTTATAATGAAATGTACCTCATATAATTTATGACCCAATACTCAGGGATGAGTTTTTCTCTTTGGCAGCATATGTCTGTGTGTGAGACAAGAGAGTGTGTGATTGTATAAAATTCTTAATAATGATCTGGGGAAAAAATGTTCTTTCCAGTTTGGGCAATGACCAAGAGTGATTTGCAGTGGCCTCTGTGAATTGCTGAGAAGGATGTGAGGTCCCCCTTTCCCCACCTTCTGGTGTGGTCAGGGTGCTATGAGGGTCATGGTCTTGACTTCAGTTGTAGAGAACTTTCTCTCCCTGCACAAGGGGGCAAGGAGGATGAGGTATGCAGGAAGAGGTGGATGGTGTATGTGCTGGAACTGGGACTGGATTGGAACTTGCTCCTTTATTTGGGGCTCCCTCAGAGCTCCCATCCCCAAAACGGCCTTCAGTGGTGACGTACTAAATTGCAAGAGAGAAATATCCACAGATGGAGTTGAAAGTCGTGGATTGTCAGAGCCTTTATTTTTCCATCATGATGGACAAGAGGAGACCAGCTCTCATCAAATCTTTTTTTCCCCCCTTTTTTAGAAAATACCCATAAAATACTTTTTTGTTTGTTTGTTTGCTTGCTTTAGCTGCCATACTGGAAAGTAGTTCCCATGTTGACCTCTTGGATAGGAACGGAAGCACTTTCCAGGCAAATGCAGCCTGAGCGGCCGGCTCCGTTTATCATGTTTATAAATGACAGTTTATCATGAGATGTTGGAGTCAGAAGTGGTTGTAGAAATTATCTACTCTAAGCCCTCACTGTTGAGATAAGAAAGCTGGGTCCCAGAGAGGCATATTTAAGTGTGACTTAACCAAGGTCACACAGATTGTTAGGGGAAGAACAAAGCCCAGAAGCCAGGGCTCCTGATATTCTTCTCAGTCTTCAACCCTCCACATGACTCGACTATCCCCGCTTCCCCCAAAACCAACGCACACAGAAAGGAACCCATGTCTCCATGCTACATCACAAAAGAATGTCGACAGATTACTAATGCAGCTTTACAAGGGACTGGGTCTATAAATCCTCTTTCTAACCACTTCCCAAGCCAGAGAAACCCAACAAAACCCTACCTAGCCAAAGCACCAGGATGAGGGTGAAGAACTCCCATACCCGGGAGCAACACAGGACAGCACCCAGGCTCTCTCTCCCAACATCCTAGCATGAGTTCCTTGGAAAGTTGAGCCTGGGACAAACTGTCATGGGCTCTCCTTTTACTAAGACTGCAATCCAAGGAATCAGGAGTAGAGGGACATGGACATGAAATCAGGACAAGAGGAGCAGCCCACCTGAGGGTCACATTCATTACCGACATCAAGGGGCCAGTTGAGACTTCACTCTCTCCTTGGAAACTGCAACCCCAGAAACCAGGTACACGACTCTCCAAGACCACCTCCAGTTGGGGGAGGGAGGACAAATATATTGACTGGGTCCCATCTCCCTTAGGTTCTGCCTCACAGACATTAGCTCTTCTGTGCTTCCGGATCGTGCGTATGCAGGCATTAGCACTGAGCAGAGTTTCAAGACTGCCTCAACAGGGAAGCTCTAAGACTAGAGGCAACAGGTGGGGACCACCTGTCAGAGGTGTGGCCTGCCAGATGTGAGGCACTGTTGGGTCAAGTCCTCCCAGAGCCGGAACTCAAGTCAGGGAAGGCCAAGAGGCCCTGAGGTGGTACATGGAAGGTGTCTGGTATACCTTGAGAAATAAATGATCTCCTTTTACCTCAGGTCCAATATGTAGATGAGAGATAGAGATATTGCCACAAGGACAAAGTTGGTTAAATTAAAGAATGTTGTGCCAAATGGCCAATTAGATGACTCAGCAATAGTAGGTGAAGCAAAGCACATTAATTCACCGACGCAATATAATACAAAATGGCTTTGTCTTCCCTTATTCTTTACCTTTACAATTATTTTTCATTGATAGCCAATGCTTTAACATCTCACACATCCCCTGAACACTTGGCAGGTGGCTAACGTTCAAAATGACTGGTATAACCGATGTCATCAGTGTCCCCCAAAGAAAAGTAAATCACCAAATGACTTTTCCCCTAATCAAGGCCATGGGTCAAATTCCCAAGAACTCCTCCCACAGAATCTCTCCAGCTTATTCTTCAGCCTCCAAAGTATTTTGCCTTGACCTACGTTAAGAGAAGCTTGGCTTTGACTCATTTTATAGGTTGGGGTTCTATGAGCAATCATGTGTGAGAGAAAAGTTCAAAATACTTGGCAACCTCAAGACCAGCTGATTGTTGTTGTCTCAGCCCTGGAATGAAGTAGGGCCTCAATGAAATGGTTCACAGCAATGGAAAACCGAGGTCAGTGCATGGTTTTCACACTGTGGGTCAGCAAAGGCGTGGATGTCTCAGGACAATACCCATTGTATTGTCCTGGGATGACTGAGCCACATGGTCAATTGGAGCAGATACTTAATTCTCATGGGTCCCAAGGACCCATTTTGCCTTTCCCCCAACACCGCCTTTGGGGGCCTTCATCAGGAGAGAGCCCAGAGTGTGAGTGCTGTGAGGGCCTTCCGAAGATAGCCAGTGCTGAACGCAAACTAGGGCCGCCACTGTGGAAAGCAGTATAGAGGTGCCTCAAAAAATGAAAAATAGAACTACCTTACCATCCAGTAATTTTACTACTAGGAATTTATCCCCAAAATACAAAAATTCAAAGGGATACAAGCCCCTGTGTGTTTATAGCAGCATTATCAACAACAGCCAAATTATGGAAGCATTTCAAGTATCCATTGGCTGATGAATGGATAAAGAAGATGTGGTACATGTATACAATGGAATATTATTCAGCCACCAAAAAAGAATGAACTCTTGACATTTACAACAGCATAGATGGAGCTAGAGAGTACAAGGCTAAGTGAAATAAGTCAGAGAAAGACAAATATCATGCTCTCATTCATACATGGAATTTAAGAAATAAACAGATAAGCAAACAAAGGGCAAAAAGAGAGAAAAGCAAACCAGGAAGCAGACTCTTAGCTATAGAGAACACAGGGATGGTTACCAGAGGAGAGGTGGGTGGGGGATGGGGGAAATAGGTGATGGGGATGAAGGAGGGCACTTGTGATGAGCACTGGGTAGTGTCTGGAAGTGTCAAATCACTATATTGTATACCTGAAACTAATATTACACTGGATGGATGTTAACTATACTGGAATTTAAAAATAAAACCAAATAAAACAAAGATACCCAATGGTTTAACTACCTGAAATGAGTTGGATTGTATCTCTTAAAAATAAGATCTGTTGGGGAAAAGGTATTCCCAGTACTTCAGAATCTGACCTTATTTTGGGTCAGGGTCCTTACAGAGGTATTCAAGTTAAAATGAGGTAATTAGGATGGGTCCTAATCCAATGTCACTGTGTCCTTCTGAAAGGAAGAAATTTGCATGCACATGCGCGCACACACACACACACACACACACAAAGAGAACACCATGTGAAGATAAAGACAGAGATTGGGTTGATGCATCTATAAGCCAAGGAATGTCAAAGATTGCCAGCTAAGCCACCAGAAGCTAGGAGAGAAACGTGGAACAGATTCTCCCTCACAGCCCTGCAAAGGAACCAACACTGTCGACACCTTGATCTGGAACTTCTAGCCTCCAGGATGGTGAGACAATATATTTCTGTTATTGCAAGCCACCCAGTTTGGGGTATTTTGTTACTACACCCCTAGGAAACTAATATACTACTTATATTACTGTTCCTCTGTTTTACTGTGGAAGTAAATTGGGGAAACTGAGGCCCAGAGAGGAGAAGCGACTTGCCAGAGGTCTCAAAGCAAGTTAATGGCAGAACAAGCTGGAGCCTTCCTTGCCTGTGGAGCTGGCGACCCATGGGGCTGACCCTGGAGAGCCATTACTGCATTCACAGCTCCGCTGAGCTCAGCCTACACACAGTGCATTGTGAGGCTGGTCGATGAAGGCCCATGTGAGAGGACAATTTTTTTCCTATTTTCCCTTCAAAGGAAAAAGAATTAGCCCTAGGATGTCCCCTAGACAGGACAGAGTGGAGCATCTGACAAGCAGCTTCCCCAAGCCTCTCCTCCAAGAGTGTCTCCTGCTCCCTCCCCAAACTATTGACAAATGGCCTGCAAACTCGTAGCTACGCTGATGGCTCCTGCCCCATTCCCCACCTACTGAAGAAATGGCTGACCTTTAGAAACAGAAGGATCGATCCGTGCTGGAGACAGCTGGAAAGGCCAAAAGAGGGGAAACACAGAGGAGGCATGGATTGGGAGTATGGGACAGCAAAGACCACCGGTGGACACTTCCCGACATGCCCCCTGTGGGTAAGGGGCCTTGGACTCTACTGGCTTGGAAACTCAGTCAGAGGCAGGCACCTGATTTATAGACAAAATGACTGGCTGCCCTTGGCAATGGTACCTTAGCTAACAGGTAGCTCTGGCTGCTCATAAGGCTCTCGCTGACCACTCTGTCAGGAGGTCCTAAAATGAGTCAGAGTTCCTCCCCATCAGGGGCACAGAGGAAGGTTATAATTCATGCTGGCAAATAATTCCCAACGCAGTAACTCCCAACTCTTCAATGTAATGGTGTAGTAGAGAAAGCATGGCATTTGCAAGCAATCTGACCTTGGTATAAAATCCAGCCCCAACATTTGAACGTTGAGCTGAGCTACCTTCAGGAGCACAGCCCAGATCACACCTGTCCCACGGCGACCACAACTGGTGGCTGGTTCGAGCATGGGCAGAAAGGCCAGTCATTCCAGCCGCCATGACACGGTCCCAATGGGCAAACTCTCTCCTGTTTGGTTGAGTGATTGCTGGACCTCCACTGAAATTCACCTTCTCCCTCTGCCCCATCCTCTCATGGGTGTCGATCTGAATAAACACCTGCATCCTGAACTCCAGCATCTATGTGCTGGAGAACCCGCCCATGCCCGCCCCACTGAGCCTGGTTTGAGTGTTTTCAGAATCAAACTAGCCATGGTTTTCTGCAGGGCTGTTGGTCAAGAGAAAACAAGACCGCTGGTGTATAGCTTCCAGCCCCATGCCCGGCACAAGGCTCATGCTTATTAAAGTTGATTTCCTCCCTTTTCCCCTTCTGAAAGCCCCCAATGCAGTGGGGGAGAGAAACTGCTTCACCCGTAGACTGGCTCTCACCCACTGATGCTTCCCGGACACCAGCTAAAGGGCAGTCACCCTTTGGACAAGTCACCCACTGTTACCACTTCAGCCAGGAAATGAGAGGAGGGGGGTGTTCAGAGGGAATAGAGCTGGCCTCTTGTGCTCAAGACCCAGGAATACAGAACTGTCTGCCACGAAGCCTGCCCATTCGAAACTCAGCCCACTTGGTTCAGCCAGATAGCTACTCCCTTTTAAAAATAATTGATTCCATTTTGCTAAATTAAGATGCAGCCTAACCTCTTGGAATTGGACTTGAGACTACAGATGCTTTCTCTCTCCAAATAGTAGCCAGAGGATTGGGGAGTGAGCCTGGAGAGTCTGCCTTTCCTGGGAATGGCCCCCTGTAAAGCTGGGTCAGGGATGGGAAGAAAGAGTCAACCAAGAGAAAGAACATCCATCCAGGAGAGAAATTCCCCCACACAGTAGTTCTCTGGGTGACATCCAGCCTAGTTCAATAAAGGAACCAGAGTTTCCATCTGATAGCTATTAAGGCAAGGGAGTTAAGAGAATTATTGGTCGTATTCAAATTCCACGTGTCCTCAGGGCCCAGGCAAGAATGAAAAGCGGAACGAGTGTTAGCATCGGTGCCCCGGTAATCTCAGAGATGGAGCCCAGGCCCCGGGGGTCTGAGAGGCCTCCTACTGCTCCCCCCTGCCCAAGGGCTGCTCAGAGGGAGCTTACTCTCTGGCTTCTGCTGGGAGGAGGAGGTCGATAACCTAGGGAGGTTCAATTTGGAGAAAATGGGTCCAAGCCCCCACTTGAGTGTCTTGAGAATTGGGTTGTGAGCCGGAACACCACATGAGTGGGTGACCCCACCTAGGGAGGAGGGCCTTCCCAGAGGGCCAGATAGAGGAACACATCCTTGAAGTGCTTGGATGATGAGGTTAGGTGCTTAACTAATCCCATGAAGAGGGATTCAATGTGGAGGTGCTGTCAGTAGGACAGAGAGGACCAGACGGCAGCCCCATTAAGTAGGAGGGAGCTGAAGACAGAGTGGAGGGAGTCAACCCTGGTAACAAGAGAACATTCCAGGCAGAAACCTGAAATTGGAAGTCTTGCTGGGAAGAGACAAGGCTCCATCGTCAGATTTGGCCTTGTGGGGCCAAAAGTACAGAGCAGCTTTGAGGATGAGACTGGGGCCTGAGGTTGGAAGGAGAGGTTTACGAGGTAGAGCTTTCCTGACTGCTGGAGGGGAACTGCTTCCAGGAATTCAGTCAGGAGAGTCCTGTCAACATGAAGAGGATCATCTGAAAACCGCAGGCCTTGAAACAAGGCCCTCGCAAGCTTCCAGGTCCTTCCGGGAGACTGGTCTGTAAGGGGAGATGGAAGAAATGAGGGAAATGCACTGGAGACAAAGTGAAGAGGGAAGAGAAAGTCAAGGTCCTATAAATAACCAAGGAAACCACAAAATAAGTTTTTAAACAGAGGTATGTGGTGGTTTCCTCACGTCCCCCAAGAAATACAAACTTTTTGATGGCCCCAGCAGTTCCTGGAGTCCTTGGAAGCACATGTAGGAAGGCAGAGTCAGGAAGGAAACCAGCATTTGCCCAGAACCTTCCATATAGCAGGCGCTTTGTGAAGCTCTGCGTTGAATTCCAGAGACACCTGATATAGAGAATATCCCCCAAAGTTGTCGGGGAGAGAACCAGCCTTTCATGAGACAGAGTGCCTTGTCCAGCTTCCCATAGCCAAAGAGACCCAGAGTGGGATTCAAACCCTGGCTTCTTCACTGTTAGCCAAGATGCAAGGGTTCCTCGCCTGATACTGGCCCTCCAGTGGACTTCCCGGTCCAGAGCAGAGGCACGCTGCGTGTGAAAGGAGTTCATAGACCAGAAGGGTCCCTGCCACAAAGCATCCATGCCACACCAAGACAACAGAACAATGGAAGCGAGTTTTCCTCCTGGTGACCCACCATGGTAGACAAAGGTGTGTGGAGAAGTTCCCTCTCCCCATGGAGGGAAGAGACGGAGAGGGAGAATTTGCCGAAACATCTGGCTCGTGAAACCAGAGTTCTAAAGGAAATTCCAACTGTCAGGGAGGCCCTGCATTTCAGACAAGGATCTGAGCATCTTTGTTTTGTTTCCCGTCCTTCGCCCAGGGCTGCCCAGTGACCTATGTCCCCAGAACGATTTTTTTTTTTCCAAGGGTGGGTGTAAATCCAAGTCAGGGGAAGCAATTAAGCAAAGAACAGCACAGGTAGGGATCCTGATGGGAGATAACTGCATTGAGAGACAGGCTGAACCAAGATGCTCCCTGGGGATGGGGGGAGAGCCTGGGCATCAGGGGGCAGAGCCAGGACAACCCGAGCATCCCCCCTCACAGAGGCGGGGGCCATCACTCACTGTCAGGGTGTTTCCGGGGGGCAGAAACGCAGACCTACGGGCTGTGCCAGCCCATAATTACCCACTCCCTTTCCTGCCCTTTTAAACTCCTGTGGTAGGTGTTCATCAGGAGCTCATTTCCAGTGAAAGAACCTGACTTTTCAAAATTAATATGTGCTTGTTAGCTCTGCCCTAAGTCAATGTATCATGTTAATTACACTTGGCAATAAGAAATCGTGCATTTGGGAGAGCAAGTTGGTGCAGGAAGCTTGTTATGACTGATGAGTGTCGGAAATGTTTCGGGGAGGCAGCTGTGGGGCAAGTGTGGGGCATCCTCTGGGCCCAGAGCCAGAGTGCCTGTGGTGAGCGCCCACTGCCATTCACCTTGGAGGACAGGGTCTGTCTGCCCTGCGTTCGTTGGCCCTGAGGATCCCTCCCGAGAATGAAGGTCCCAATCTTGGCTGGCGGGTGGGCGATGACACGGCAAATAGGAAAGACCCTGATGTGTTTTAGGTACCCCATACTTGTGAGCAAGCTGGGTACACTCTAGCCCCCGAGATGGACACCCTGCCACCCCGGGAACCCTGGAGGCAGCTCCAGCCCCACCCCCGCCAAACCCCCACCTACACATGGCTCCCAGCTGGGTTGGCTGAGGGCAAGCACCAGCAGGGTGAGGGGAGGCAAGGAAGAGAATGAGACTGGGAATCACATTTCCCTGAGGCTCCCTCCCTCTGAGAACCCTGCAGATGAATTGTATCCTTCGGAGGAGGTCATGGCTCCTGCTGGGTCAACCTTTCCATGCAGCCTTCTCTTTCTCCATTTTCTGGTGACGGCTCCCTCTCCTGGGGGCTCCCCCACCCCCAGCCCACTGCTGTGGAATGGTCCCTTAATTAAGTTCTCCTCCCCCAAAAAATCCCAAACTTGGGGTGCCATTTGTTCCCCGTCAGGACCATGACTCACGCCGTAAGATTCCTCTTCAGGGCAGGCTGAAAGGAGAGATGGGCCGTGGATGCCTCTGGGTACTTGGGCAAGAGGACAGCTAAGACCACAGCCACCAGGAGCAGGACCCCCTCTCCCAGGCCTGGGGAATGGTAGGGAAGGGCAGGTGTGAGGTAACTCGCAGGGGAGAAGAGGCTCATCACTGGAGACACGAGTCTGCCGGCTCTGACCTGGCCACGGCCAAGGTGGACCACACTTCCATGTGCAAGCTCTGCTTCGCAGTCCTGAGGTCTAGCCCCCAGGAGAACTTCATTTCTGTGCCATTACGTGGCTGCATTGGCAGAGGGGTGGAGTAAAAGAGAGTGAGAAACACTGGCCACAGTGGGGTGGGGGATGAAGGACTGAAGTTGGAAATCTGAGAAATAGTTGGAGAGCAGCACAGAGGACAGAAAGGAACAGGCTTAGATCTGTCTGCTGCTCTGGGAGAACGGGGCCCATCTATAGGCAGAATGTGACCTGGCCTGAGTGTCAGGGATGGAGGGGGCACTCTTGAAAAAGGGTCCTTCTTGAGATGCCTGCATTTATTTCAACGGAGAATTATTTTTCCTGGGTGAGTCTTGATTAAAGGCAAACAACACTTCAAGAGAGCAAATTAGAAAACTTCCTTCTCATATCCTCCAGAATGCTGAGAAGGGGATCTAGAAAATGCCTTAGGGGGAAGAGGAAGCCAACAGAGGGATGTCCCGGTGGACAGGGGACCATCTCCCAACCATGGAACCAGCTCTCCTTGCATCTGTGTGCCTAGAGGCAGAGAAGTTTTGGAAATCAGCGTCCTAAAAAATACCATTAAGATCTTGAAGAGTTTGTAAGAGTCTACACCGGACTCAAGGGACTAGCTCTCAGGACTTGTGGGTCTTAAAAGATGGCCACATATTCTTTGACACCTCTCCCATGGAGAGAGGTTCTGTCCCCTCTACCCTTGAGCCCCAGGAGGCCCATAACTGGTTGGCATTGAGATTTTCCAGGCTGCATCAGAAAAGGCCTCCAACAGCCTCTTTGTTCCCTGGACCACTCCTTCTTACAAACATGGGCCCTTGTGTGAAAGTCCAGGGATGGGGAGATGCCATGTTGGAGGCCCCCAAGCAGGCGTTCAGGTCAACACTCCCAGATGGCCTGCCCTCAGCCACGTTGGCCAGGTGCTGGGCACAGGACACCGAAGCCACCTTACATAGGCCTCCTCCAGACCCTGCAGCTCCAGCTTGGCCACTGGAGAGAGCTGAGATGTCCTCCCTGTGCCATTTTTGAGTTCCTAATCCATAGGACCCACATACATGCAGGAAATGAGGGTTGTTTTCCTTTACCAAATTTTGGTGTGTTTGCTTCCATAGAAAGAGATCATGGGAGCACTTGGAAAGGAAGAAGGCATTGATGAAGGAAGAGATGAAGATGGCTGACACCTCTCTGAAAGCTCTTTTTTTTTTTTCCTGTTCCAGCTGCTTGTATGTCATGTGTAGGATCTGGCCTCATCTGCCTCCCCAGCCCCAGTCTGTCCCACACTGCATTAACCTCTTCCACATGCTGTACCCTTAACACGTGGTCATGTGGCTCCTTTTCTGGTACCTAGGATGCCCTTCGCCACCTTACCTGACAAACTCCTGTTCATTCTCCAAAACTAAATCCTTATGGCACCTCTTCCAGGAAACCTTCTTGGGACTCCCTGCCTTTGCTGCTGCTGTTAACACCTGCGCTGGTCCCTGTTGCAACACTTGTCATCATCCCTCTTCTCTGGGGGTCTGTGACCACCAAAGTAACTGTGACCCTCTCTTGTCCAGTAGGGGCACAGTCACTCTTACTTGATGCTTGTTCAATAAGTGAAGGAAGGTAGAACTTCAAATTCCATCCTCCTCACTGGGTGACCTGTAGGCAAATTCTGTAGCCTCCCTGATCCCAACCAGGTGGCACTGACATCACGTAGGGAGAGCGTCAATTATAGTAGCTACCGTGAGTACCTCAGCCCTTTACACCAACAATCATGTATGCCCATGATACTATTACTTAGAAAGGTGGGAGGCACGGGCTCAGAAGCCAGACTTCTAAGGGAGCCTTGAGTGCTGCATGCGTTCTTGGGCAGAAAGCAAGGGAACGGGGAGGCAAAGAAAGGGAGAGCAGAAAGCACCCCTCCCAGAGGGCCAGGCTGCACCACGCACGGGCACCTAACTGCGGGAAACCAACTTGGCCTCACCTGCCAGGGGCAAGAACATGACCTTACCCTTCCAGCTGAAAGCTGTGGTCAGGTCATTCCCTGTGTGGCATGTCCAGACAGGAGCGTCATTCCATACTGCTGACTTTGGGGACTTGACCAATTTTCGCTAACGGCCTTTTGTACTCTGGTGCTGTTTTCATGATCTTTCAGGAATGTCCTTCCAAACTTACTCAGCTTGCTGCCCTCGTGGGGTCTGCCTTCACTCGTTGTCGCAAGCGGGAAGGGTCCTGGGCACTGAGCACCCCCAGGAGACAAGGGATAAGCAGAGCACTACAGGGCATCCGGTGAGCTCTTGGTGGGGAGGTCCTCCCGACTTCCAGTTTACACTCAGGGTGGGCCGCTGTTCTAGCAGCTAACGGGTTAAATCCAAACTTACCCGCCTCTCTCTCTTCCTTACTGCACGGTCAGTTCCAAAAAGGCATAACAAGAGTGTCTGCTCCATCTTTGGACACACTAAGTGTATGTGTGTTAAATTAATTATTCAACTGTCCAGCAGGAGACAGCGCTGTGACTGCAATTGGGTCTTTAGGTCTTTGGACTACAACGGATCCATATGTATCTTGAGCATTAATAATTTTTCACCACAGACTATTAAACTGGAGGGATGTCAATAATCTAGTCCCTCTCTTCTTCAATGAGAATTTGAGGCCTGGAGAGGAGTGACTCTTAAAAAAGAAGAAGGGAGAGAGGGAGTGGGAACTAGCTAGTGGGACCTAGTGTATGCCACATGTCCCTCCATTACATGTAATTGTACATTACATACATGTGTGACATACATTATATCGTGTGATCTTCATACACACCCCAAAAATCCCCATGTTACAGATGAGCCAACCGAGGCATGAAACCCCAAAATAATGTGTTCAAAGTAACCCAAAGGCTAGTGAGTGGCCAAGGTAGGACTCAGATGCTGATATGCCTTCTTCAGAGTATATCTGAAGCACTGAGCCACACTATCTCTCCAGAGAAGACGGCCCATGAACAAGTTCTATAGGCCCAGGTGGTCAGAATCTGAGAAGTCAGGTAAGATGGGGTCAGGAGACAGGTTCAGCTAAGTGGGAGAAGCCCCAGGAACCAGGGATGAAGCTGTTGGTAGCTCTGTCGACATAAGGCATTGACTAGTATCTTGGCAGCCCACTCAGTCTCACACCCAGTGCCCCCCATCTATCTGCATTGCTTTCCCTCTGGGTTCATGGGGGTTACAAAAGCCAGAGGGGGTCAGGGGCCCACAGACCATTGTGTTCCAGGATGAAACACAATGAAAGAGGATTCCAGAGTGAGCCTTACTTCACTACTTTTCTGTTGAGAGTCTATTCATTATCTTCTTTAACCAAGAATGCAATTATTTCCTTCTATAGAACATTCCAGCAGCACAGTCCAAAGACAACTGGATATCTGGAACTTCACCACTGTTTGACCTTGGGGAATTTCCTTAACTTCTTGATGCCGGTCTTCCAATGTCTATAAAAAGGGCTCATAATGGTATTTATCTCACAGAGTTGTTGCAAGAATTCACCCAGTTAACACCTACAATGTATGTAGAATAATGCTTACCACATAGTAAGGACAACATCTGTGCATTGTTATTAGGATACTTTGTTTCTGATTCTTTCATTTTTATGGATTAAAAAAAAATAATTACTTACAGCATTAGTGATCATACCCTTCTCAAGACGCAGGCTAATTTTAATAGATGGGGCCGTGACCTATTTTTCAAATAATTGCTGCTTTAAATTGAAAAGTCTCTCTCTCATAATTTGACAAGTGGCATATTTTATTGATGTTCCAAATTTTGTGGGTTTTTTTTTTCTAAATCATGTCGAACATTATTTTATTCAGAGGGTGAAAAATACTCCTTCTGACAGACCACTAACTACATAATTGCTTTAAATCAATCTTAGCAGGTGGGTTTTGGGGGCTTTTTTTTTTTTTTTTTTTTAATTTTTTTTTTACAAACAAAACTGGAAAAATGTGTTTTCTGATGTACAAAAATTTAAAAAAAAAAAAAAAAAAAAAAGCTCTAATAGCTATAACATTTCACATCTATATGAAAGTTGAAACATAGGGAATATGAATTCTTGGTTGAAGCAAAGGAGACCCATGATTCTATTTTTAGTACAGAAAAGTTCAGACTAGCAGCTCTGAAATGATTATATCTGCTACCTTCTAAATTACCATAAGCCAGACGATGGAGTAACAAAGAGCAAGAGTTACTTTCGTATTAGCATATATGTCATGTTTAATCAATCAGAGAAGAACTGTAATTACTTTGCTCTCTTTTTAGCAAACTTTAAAGAAAAGGAGTCATGAACTTATAAAGTAAATGTCATCCTGTTTGGATAGTTATAGTTTTATAGGTAATTTGTTGCAGATTTTACTCAGATAACTGGTAATTATTTCCTTTCAAGCTCATCTTCAATCCTATAGGCCATTTCAAACACAAACATAAGGGCTACAGATGTAAAAATGGATGGATGTTACAAGCTAATTATTGTAATTGGCTTCGTGCAATGCATATCTGTTTATTGGCCCGTGACTTAGCTCTCCAAGCAAGTGTCACCTGGGTAAGAAGAATGCGATGGTCAGGAAGCACATGTTCTTGGACCTCTATCATCATTCAGGGGGCCCAGATGGTTTGGAGGGTGGGGGGTAGGAAATACAGAGTCAGGCAATTCTGTATTCATATTCTGGTGTCTCTCTTTGGACACAATATTGAATGTTTCTGAAGTTTCATTTCCTTGACTATCAAATGGGAATATTAACCTTATCTTCAATGGATGTCTTTGAAATTGAATTGAGATCCCCACACACACAAACACACACACACACACACACACCGGGATAGTACCTGACTATAGTCGCTTGTGGTAGGACCTCTTTTGTTAAGTGGCTCGTCATCTACTTTCCATTCATGTTCCAGCTTTGTGACTGCCTAGTTCTCCGACTTTACTGCCACTCAGCTGGGACATACATCTTTGGAATGTAATTGCTTCATCACCTCCTGTCTGTCCAAGCAGAAGCAGAGGCCCAGTGCCTACTTCCTGGTCAGGACTCAGAGCACCAACGTGAGCTGCTCAGAAGTCGAGTTGGAAAATTGGGGCTAAAAGAACAAGATGGCTGGCTTGAAGACTTGGCTCCCCGAGTCCCTCTGCATCTTTTGGAGCACTCAGCACACACTGCAGCCACTCCATGGACTTCCCTGTGGTTCAGGAACCTGGGATGTCTCCAGCAAAGGCTCAAGCCCAAATCATCGGATACACCTATGAACTCACTTCGTGGGAAATGGGCCAGGCCAAATGGCTTCTCTCAAACTTCCTAAGGCGCACCCTGTGTTGAAAAATGAGAACTCATTCCCCAGGTGATGACACAGTTTGGGTGCGTCCGTTTCTGAACTGGTTCACTCCTTGATGAATTATTCTTGGCGAGGTGATTCTTCCATATTGAAATCATCATTCAACCAGAGTCTGCAGACTGCATGAGCCCTCCTTGCCTGCAGTGGACTCTACCCCCAGACACCTGGCTTGTCCTTCTGGATGCTCTCTGTGCCGGGGGTTGAAAGACCACTGGAGTGGAATGCAGAGGCCTGGCCAAGTCACTGCTTGGCCCCTGTCCCTTCTTTTATAAAACATAAGGACAAATTCTTATCCTACCTGTCTCACCAGGGTTTGTCAAAGGAACCACTGTGTATGAAAAAGCATTAAAATGGTGCGGTGTTACATGAATATAGAGACTCACACCATCAGTTGGCCTTTTCTCGGAAGTGTCTGTTGCTCCCCAACCATAGACCTTTTTGTTTAAGACAACCTGCCTTCTGAAGAGGCTACACACTCTTCGCAAGGGACGACATTTAAAACAAAACAAAACACATTTTTGTTTTTTTTACCCTCCACAGAACATAATAAATACATATTTTTAAAAATAAGAACAATCAGGGGCACCTGGTGGCTCATTTGGTTGAGCACTTGCCTTCAGCTCTGGTCATGATCCCAGGGTTCTGGGATCAAGCCCTGCATCAGGCTCCCCTTGGCACAAAGCCTGCTTCTCCCTCCCTCTCTGCCTCTCCCCCTGTTTGTGCTCTATCCAATAAAATAAATAAAATATATTAAAAATAAAAAATATAATAAAATAATAACAATCATCCAGTATCAGGTACATAATAGACACAAGATTAAATTTTTTAATGAATTCAACTGAATTAGCTTAAATCAGGCATGTCCAAAAGACTGTGGAGGCCTGGCTGGCCAGGTCGGCTAATGAAACAGGCCAGGTCTGTGTGCAATAGGCACAGAGGCAAATTGAGGGGCATATGATCCACCAAGAGGGGCAGTCCCTGCTTAGCACCAGCCAACTGGGGACAAGCAAAAATGGGACCCAGGTTTGCCAGGTTAACCAGATTTTCCAAGAAAGCCAGCATCCCATTTTTACAGGAAATTCGTCCATCCCTGGTCCAAATTTTTCCAAAGACTGTCAGAACCAACAGATGCAGGTCGAGCAGAAAGGCCCAAGGACTACGGCTGGCCAGTGGGCCTCCTATTGACAATGTGTGATTTATGGATTCAGCCAATCACCTCTCGTTCTATATATATATATATATATATATATAGTTTTATTGATTTATTTGAGAGAAGAGAGAGAGAACACAAGTAGGAAGAATGGCAGAGGGGGAGGGAGAAGCAGATCCCCCATGGAGCAGGGAGCCTGATGCAGGACTCGATCCCAGGACTCTCGGAACATGACCTGAGCCGAAGGCAGATGCTTAACTTACTGAGCCACCCAGGTGCCCCAATCATGGCTCATCTAACAAATAAAAACAAACATGAAGATTCCCATTACACCCACTTCAAGTTCCCCCAACACCTTTTTGGAACAACCAGAGTCAGGCCTGCCCCTTATGAGACTGTAGGCCCTCAACCCTCACAACCACCCGTGGGAAGAGCCAGCATGCCCCCACGGGCTGTGACAAGCATAGAGCTCATGCCACAGGCAATTTAGTAACTGCATAGAATGAATGTCTGTGTCTCCCCAAAATTCGTACGTTAAATCCTAATGCACAATGTGGGGGGGGTGCTCCTTTGGTTTCCCACTCCAGCCCCTCCCCTAGAAGGCTGGTCCTTCCAGAAGTTCTGTTGATCACAGCACCTTGGTGCCAGCTGCTGGTTCTCCCTCTGAGGGACCATCTTAGAGGCAGGCAACACCTTTACCTGCTGTTACCTCCATCATCCCACCTGGGAAGCCAGTCTCCTCGGGGGGGCCTTGTCTTCTCTTTGACCAAGACATCCAGTCCCAGCAGGAGCTGCATGTGCACACATGACCCCTCCCTCGCTCATGAAGAGCCTCCCATGGGTTTTTTCAAGCCAGAATTGGGGAAGTCAGTCCCTCACGGGGGACAAACGTCTTGTGATGAGAGACCCATACACCATGGCAGTGACAGTGGCAGTGTCTGGCACCATGTGGAGAAAGTAAGGAAGGACGAGGAAGTAGGCACAGAGGAAACAAAATGACAGAGAAACAGAAGCAGAGAGTGACGATTGGAGGCAGCCCAACTCCCGACCCCAACTGTTCCAGGGGCCTTTCAGCAACTCTCCCCGCCAACTAGCTTTGACTATTCACTTCATTTTGTGCACTACTCCTTGTTGTTCGAAAGCCCCTCCCCCCTTTCTCTAACCTAGCATGAGATGGGGTTTTGTCCCTGAAAACCATAAGAAATGGAATCGTATGTGTGAAGAAGACATGACCTCAGCCCTTTGGGGG
The DNA here is from genome assembly GCF_002288905.1 of Enhydra lutris kenyoni. Taxonomy (NCBI): domain Eukaryota; kingdom Metazoa; phylum Chordata; class Mammalia; order Carnivora; family Mustelidae; genus Enhydra; species Enhydra lutris. The sequence goes on from NW_019154085.1 coordinate 102,981,214, forward strand.
CTCACAGTCCAGTGAGGAAGAAATGCAGATGCCCAGGTAACCGCAAAGCACAACTCAGGTCAGGGTCTGTGGCCCAAGCAAGGACGCCCCACCCAGTACCTGGGCAGAGCAGGGGTCTCTCAGAGGAAGAAACATCTACACTGAAGGAGGCATAGGAAGCCACCAGGTGAAGAAACTGCAGGGTAAAGAGTGATACCAACAGAAGAAAAAGAATTTGCTGAAATGTGAACCACAGGACACTGTTAGGCAAGGGAAAGTAATTGTAGTTGGCTTCAGGAGACTCTGGGGGGAGGGGAGCAGGAAAGACAAGACGGGGGATGTGGGCAAGAGCCAGGCTGTGGGCGCCCTAAAAGTCCTGTGCAGGTGTGTGGACTTCCTTCCACTAGCAGTGGGAGCGGCAGATACTTTAGGCAGGGAAGAGACAGTCTCAGCTCATGGCCACAAGATGGACGCTCCAGTTGCAGGAATCCACTGGATACTCACTCTGTCCTGTCCCACGCAACAGGGATGCAGGGGGTGAAAAAGAGCCTTCTGCTCTAGAACTTCCATCCTTTGGCTGAGGGAATAGTGCTTTCCAGGTACTCCAGACTTTCTTCTTATAGCTCGCTGGTTAGAACTGGGTCAGATGACCGTCCCTTTCTGCAACAAAGTCTGGGAAAGAGAGGCACCTGACCTTGTCAGCCTTTTCGCAGAAGGCAAGCAAGGAGAAAAAGGCTGAGGAACTAGTACTGTCTAGCAGCAAGTCTCAAGGCTTTTGTTTATTTATTGAGATATAACTGATCCCACCTCAAAAAAAAAAAAAAATCCCAGCACCTGTGTAAGGTATATAATTTGATGAGCTGGGATATGAGCCAACGCTTGTAGTACCATCACCGTAACCGTGGTTATAAAGTTTTCTGGTGTTCTTTGATGATATTTTGCTTTCGTTTTTGAGGTAAGACCATTATGAGAACTACCCTCTTAAGTTTTTGGACGCACGCCATATTAACTACAGGCACCATAGAGTGGATCCCACGGCAGATCTTTAGAACTTATTCACTGTGTACAGCTGAAACTTTATACCTGTTGAATAGTGACTCCCCATTTCCCCACCCTCCAGCCCCTGGTGACTACCGTTCTCTTCTCTGTTTCTATGAGACTGTTTTAGATATCTCATATAAGTGGAATCACAGTGTCTGTCCTTCTATAATTGCCATATTTCACTTAGCATAATGTCCTCAGGCCCATCTGTTATTGTAAATGGTAGCATTTCCTTCTTTTCAATGGCTGAATAATATTCCATTGTATGTATGCACCACATTTTCTTCGTCCATTCATTTGCTGATGGACTTCTGGGTCATTTCTGTATCTTGGCTGTTGTAAATAACACTGCATGGCATGAATGTGGGACTATGGCTATCTCTTCAAGATCCTGATTTCAGTTCTTTTGTATATATACCCAGAAGTAAGATTTCTGGATCATATGGTAGTTCCATTTTGAATTTTTAGCAGAACCTCCAGTGTTTCCCAGAGTAGCTGCACTAATTTATTTCCCAGCAACTGGAATTAGAATCCCAGTAAATAGGGTTCCAATTTCTCAACATCCTCACCAAAACTTGTTATTTATATTTTTTTACATATAACAGCCATCCTAACAAGTATGAGGTGATAGCTTACCGTGGTTTTGATTTGCATTTTCCTGATGATTAGTGATGTGGAAACTCTTTATATATTATATATATATATATATATATATATCTGGTAAAATATACATCTTCTTTGGAGAAATGTCTATTCAAGTCCATTTTTTAATCAGTATATTCATTATTTTGCCATTACATTATAGAATAATTCATGTTTGGGATATTAACCCCTTATCAGATCAAAGGTTTGTAGATATTTTCTCATTCTATAGGTTGCAAGACAGCCATAGAGACCAATGGAACTGAATAGAAAGCCCAGAAAGAAACCTACACATATATAGTCAACCGGTCTTCAACGAGGAAGCCAAGAATGTGCAAGGAGGAGAGACCATCATCTCTTCTATAAATGGTGCTGGGTTGAGGCACCTGGGTGGCTCAGTCAGTTAAGACTCTCCCTTCCGCTCAGGTCATTATCCCAGGGTCCTGGGGTCGAGCCCCGCATTGGGCTCCCTGCTCAGTGGAGAGCCTGCTTCTCCCTCTCCCTCTGCCTACTTGTGCTCTCTCTCTCTATCTCTCTGTCAAATAAATAAATCAAATCTTTTTTTAAAAATGGTGCTGGTTTAACTGGGTATTCCTATCTAGTTAGAAGAATGGCATTGGACCCCTATCTTATACTGTATGCAAAATCAACTCAAAATGGATTAAGGACTTAAACGTTAGGTCTGAGAGTATAAAACTCCTAGAAGAAAACATAGGGGAAAATCTTCTTGACATTGGTCTTGGCAATGATTTCCCCAAAACCACAGGCAATGAAAGCAGAAATAGACAAGTGGGCCTAGAGCAAACAAAAAAGTTTCTGCAGAGCAAAGGAAGCCATCCACAGAGTGAGAAGGTCTTTCTCACTGATGAGGAAGCTGAAATGCCAGCCAAGCGAAAGGCTGTAGCAAAGTCCAGGCACTGTTGAAGGCAGCGTCAGGGCTGGGAGTCAGGATTTCTGTCCCCTGGCACGGTGTCCTCTCCACGGAGACCCACCACCAAGGTCTCGTACCCCCAGTGTTTGAATTGATCAAGGTACATTGTCCATACATATTCTCTTGAATCAGAGCATCTCCAAGCCCCTGATTCACTTGCAATGAAATCATTAATGTTGTGGGGATCTGACGACAAGACAGATTGGGAGGTGTGTCAGGTGTGATTTCAGGGACTACCAGGTCTCCCTGTTGTCAGCATGGCCCCTTCACCTTCTTACCAGGCTTTTGCCCCAGAGAGCAAGTGAGGAGCCAGCGGATGGAAAGAAGGAAGGCAGAGGAATTTCCAAATGGGCTCCAGCCTATCCCCCCAGGCTTCCCCCCATCTTTTAAGTTGCCCAGAATTAACTCAGTCAAAAAATAGGACTCTGGCTTCAGGGCCCTGTAAGCATTTGTGCTCATCCTGGCTCTGCTGGGGCGATGTTGAGACTAGAGCCTCCGCCCTCTTGTCCAGAAAATAGAGAGTGGAATTGGATGATTGGATGTCCACAGAGGTCTTGACAGCTTCAAAATGTCAGGATGAGCTTTTTCCCCAAAGTTCCAAACCTGTTAGTAAAATGTATTTCTAAAACATGCATGCAAAGCGTGTCCAGGACTTTCTGAAGCAAATAGCCCCTGTTCCTGGAGCCTCTTCTCAAAGGACCCACTTCCGCTCACAGCCCTGGGCTCCTCTTCGAATTCCCCTCCTGTTGCCATGTAGAAGGCACGTCCCCCTGCATGACCCCGATTGCTAGTCCAGGCTGGGAACGGGCTCGGAGAAGCCTCATGTCTTGTGCTCCCCTGCACCTAGCCAAGCACCGTGCGGAAACTACAACCATACCAGCCGACGTGTGAGTCTGGGGGCTTCTCCCCCTTCCGACTGCCGGGATGGGGCGGGGGCAGGAGAAGGAAGGAGAGGTAAAGAGCCAGCAGCTCACACCTCACTTATTCGTAAGTAGTCCATGTGGTTTCACTTTGCACCCACTTCTCCAGTGGGAGGCTGCGTGTTAGCACCTGGGGACACCTGTCTCCAATTAGCCTGACCATTTCCCTAAGAAATGATACCCCCAAGAAGATGGGACTCTGGCAATCTCCCCCCTGTTGTGGCTTTGTCCACGTTCCCCAGCCAGCAGTGAAGTCAATATCGGAAGAGGGACCGAGGAGGGAGATTTGGGAGGGCTTGCGAGTGGGGCGGGGAGAAGGAGCAGAAACACCTCCCTGGCCGGAAACCACCTGGTGGCCTTGCGGCTGCCAGGCCTGGAGATGCTTGGCATTCCTCAGTGGCCACGCTGGACCAGAAATGGAAGCCAGCCTACTCAGAGGGCTTCAGAGGGCGCTGGGGCTGCGGGGGTCACCTTTTGGGGGTCTGGCTGGATTTCATGGTCCTGGCCGTCTGGATGATTTGCTGAGGATTCCAGCCCACTGGGCCGCCTGCTGAGGGGCCTCCCCCAGCTGCGGAAAGGCTGCCAGTTGCTCGGCTGGGCCTTCAATAACACTAGAAAAACAAAACAATCCCTCCTCCCCTCCGCTACCTTGAGAGTTCCCCCTTCACACATTTGATTGACTGAAAGTAAATTACTTATTCTCACATCTTCAGCAGGAGATCAGACTTCCAATACAGAGCTAATAGGGCTCAATCCTGATACGGAGACTGGGAAGGATAGCTTTCTGGAACCGCAAGCACAAACTGTAATTCTATTTCGAACGTGAACGCATTGATTAATTCTTATGATCAGATTCCTAGGTCTCTCAGCAAACAAGCCAGGAAAAATCCTCATGGCTCAGCCACTTAGGTTTTTTGGTTTTTTAATTCATGTACCATAAAATTGAGATATAATTCACAAACCATAAAATCCACCCCATTTAAAGTGTGCAATTTGATGGTTTTTAGTATATTCCGAGCTGTGCAACCATCACCACGATCTAATTTCAAAAAACATTTCTATCACCCCAAAGAGAAACCTGTTAGCCGTCACTCTTCTCCCCCTTCCCAGCCCCTGGGGACCATTCATCTACTTTCTGTCTCTATCTCCACCTATTTTGGACATCTCCTAGAAAAAGAATCGTGCAATGTTTGTCTTTCTGTGACCAGCTTCTTTCACTTAGCTGAATGTTTCCAGGGGTCATCTAGATCATAGACTGTGTCATTACTTCCTCCCTTTCTAGGGCTGAACATTGTTCCATTGCATGGATATACCACACTTTGTTTATCCAGGCATCAGTTGATGGACAATTTGGGTCATTTCTGTTGTTTTTTTACTGGGGGCGGGGGAGAGGAGAAGGGAGTGTAGAGGGAGGAAGGGCAGAGAGAGAGATAGAGTATCTTAAGCAGGATCCACATCCAGCACAGAGCCCAACATGGGGCTTGAGCTTACAACCCCGAGATCATGACCTGAGTTGAAATCAAAAGTCAGATACTTTACCGAATGAGCCACCCAGGTGTCTGGGTCATTTCCATTTTTTAAATAATTATGAACAATGCAGCTATTCACGTTTAGGGTTTTAAAATAATTTATAATAACAATTTAAAATAATTTAGGGGAGTTCCTTTTGTTTGACCTCTCTTTGAGGTCAAACATGACCTTGCATGGAGTGCTGGGTGTGGTGCATAAACAGTGAATCTTGGAACACTGAAAAAATAAAATAAAATAAAGAATAAGAACCAGGCTTAAAACATCTAGTACCAAGACTGGGGCTTGGGACCCAGGTGGTCCTTGATCAATCAACAGGAGTTGGTGTCAATTCTCAGTGAAGGCCATTCATGAGCCTGAGCCATGATGAACAAGGTCTCTCAGAACAGACAACTCAAAGTGCCATTCATGCTCTGTGATGGGGAACTCCAGTCCATTCTGGAGCCAGAGGACCAACAGAATCTCAGAGCCCTAGAACACTTGAGTGGTTCTTTGAGATAATCCAATGTGGTTCCTTATTCTCATAGACAATGAAACTGTTTGAGAGAACTCTAGCCCCAAGCATCAGAAGACCTGGGTTTGAGTCCTGACTTTACAACCAAATAGTCACAAGATCTTACCCAAGACACTGTCTTTCTGAGTTTCAACATTTTCACCTGTAAGTTGGAGACTCAGTGTGCACACATGGGTGTACCCACACACAAAAAACAATCGTGTTGGCTCCATTCCCTATTAGTGTCTGGTTTAGATGTGTACTATTCTGCCCTGCTTTGGCAAACATCACTGGTTCATGAATCCCCGGGACCAGATCTGGGGTTAGTAGGGAACACTACGGTCATATTAAAATGGATTCTCCCCCAAGAATGTAGCTTGACATGGAAAGTGGAACCCACCAATAAGAGGCTCCAAAGTGTGGGGTTCACAGGGCTGGCCCCCTGAAAGATCCCTGCCCAATATGAGGGAGTGCTTGGAAAGGCCCAGCAAGAAAGTCTCTCAGAACCTCCAAACATGCCCACTGAAACAAAAGACAGCTGCAAACATCTGCCTCATACAGACAGCCAGAAGTCACCAGGCATTGGGCAAATAAGAAATTTCCTAGCCTTCTACCATTCCTCTCTGCCTCCCACACCGAGGATCCGTGGAGACAGGAGCTAGGAGGTAAAAGAGATTTCACAGGAAAGAAGCAGCCCCATCTCCCACCTGCCTATAAGCTGTGCTAGAATCAGGACATCTAGGAAGAGAAGCCTGAATGCCTCAACTGTGTCTGGATCACCGCAATGTAGGACTCGGTCAATTAAAGTTGAAGACCAAGGTCATAGGTTTTCCCAAGTTGGGCTTGAAGGGCAAACAGCAGGGCTACCCCACTAGGATTCAAGTGGCAGTAAGAAACAAAGCTACAGTGGCCTTGATGTTCACTGTATTGAGTCCTGGCTCAACCTTGGGGTGATGTTCTTTATAAAATAAAGAACGCCATCCAAGATGGGGCTCAGAGAGGAAGGACCATTCCAGAAGGTTGGCATTCAATGGGCCTGAGTCTGCCTTCCTAGTCTGGCACTTACCAAGTGGGTGAGCGTAATCACTCTGCTTACAGTCTTAGAGCCATTGCTATTTGATTTAACTAATGGGCACGAGCCAATGTGTCTCCACGGCTATGCACGCACATGAGGGAAGAGAAAGCAGTTTTTTTACATAGAAACAAACAAACAAAACTATTTCATGGGCCACCAAGATTCTGGGGCAAGAGAGGGGCACCGAAGGAGAAGGTAAACCCCTCTTGTACTCGTACTTCTATACAATTGGGGTGGGATTTAGATTGGTGGGAAGGAGGAGATCTCCACCTGTGTGCCTTTCCCAGTGGTTGAGACACACTTAGGTTGTGCCGGTTCCTAAACCATACCCTTTTCATTTGTCTCGCTGTTTAATCCTTACAAGCGTGTGATGAGATGAGTAGTAGTATCATATCATCCTTTATTTTTATTCCTTAGGACAATGAAGCATAGAAATAGTAGAGATCTGAGCAACGGAACTGGGATTACACCCCGGTGTCTGCTTCCAATCCCTGCAAACAGAGACAGAGAGAATGTTTGTAGGTTTTGTAAACCAGTGCCTAGAATAGTGCCAGGGATGTAGGACGCCATCAATAAATTGTTTGAATGAATGAATGAATAAGTCTATACATTACAAATATATTCATTGTAGGAAGTTTGGATACTTCAGGAATAGTGTAGAAGAAAATTTAAGTTATTCAATAATCTCACAATCCCAAGATAGCCACTGTAATTTTGTATTTTCTTCCAGCATTTTTTCTGAAAATAGTATTTAAAAGGAAGCAACACTTACATCATTGAGTTTACAATGTACATATGGTTTTCTATCCAGCTTCTCCCACTTAAATGGTATCATGAGTATTTTCCCATGTCATTTAAAATTCTTCAAAAGAACTGTATTAATTTCTGCATGATATTTCATTTCATTGTTATATTAAAATTTATTCAACTATTCCACTATGGTTGGACATTTGAGCTGCTTCCAAGTAACTGCAATGAACATCTTTGTACATATAAATCTTTGTCCCAGTTTCTATTTTTTTGGCAGACATTTCGAGAAGAGGAATTATAGGTCAAGTATTAGGGACATCTTTATGTCTCTAGGTACGTCCAGCACAATTGTTTTTCAGAAGGATAATGCCAGTTTTCACTCCCAAAAGAATGTGCTACCATCTTCTTCCACTCATATCAAAAATGAGGATTAATTATTAAAAACATTTTGCTAGTTTGGTAGGTAAAAATTAAGATCATCTTGTTTCTATACACATATTTATTCATAGAAAAGCTGAAGACCTTTCGATGTTCATTGCCCATTTATAGTTCTTCTTCCAAAAATATCTCTGCCCTTAGTTCACTTTCCGATGTAGGACTGATGTTTTCTTATTGATTTCTGAGTGCTTTTTATATATGAAAACTATCAATCCTCTGTCAGATTTGTTTCACTGAAATTTGCTTTTGATTGACAGAATCTCTTATCGCTCCCTCTTAACTCTTTTCTGTAGTTGTCCACAAATCAGTTATAACAACACTTCCAGTGACACCTTTAAACTTGTCACTTGCACATTCTGTCAGAGAATAAGCTGTCAACAAGGACCCATGTTGTCAGGAGACAGGCTCACACATCACTCAAAACAGAGAGTGCGGTGTCCATCTCGCCCTGCTGGACCCAGTTTCCACCACCGTCACCGTGTCAGCTGCCTGCCTGCTCTCCTGCCCTGGGGCCAGGCCGCACCGCCGACACTGACTGCTCTGACAGGCGTGCACTTGAAGTGGCATTTTACCAATTGCCAGCCTCAGATCACAGAACTCTGGGCTCAGCTGCAGGTGTCAGCAGTCAGGATGGAAACCATGACAATGATTAGTGACATGGGGCGCCAACAGATGTTTCTGTCCCTTACAGTTGCTGATCTAACAAGTCACTCACAGCTGGTACAGCTCTCTTGGGCCCCCTGGTTGCAGCACTGAGGGGAGGGAGCTGGGGAACTAACCTTTTCAATTGTCTGAGGCTGACACTGGGGGTGAGGGCTGGCGATGGACTGCTTCAGAGGGCTTTAACCAATAGGGTAGAGACAATGTTGTGCGTGTGTGGGGCGCGACAGCCTAAAAATATAAAGTTCCAGAGGCCCATATGTCACACATTCATTCATTTCTTCATTCATTCATGTGTCTACCAGATGGGAGAGGGGTCAGAAGTAGCCTTCCCCAACAACATCTTGCAGGAGCTGGATTGTAAAGGGTAATTGGGAGCTCAGCAGGAAGGGCATTCCAGAGAGAGGGAACAGCATGTACAAAGGCCCAAAGGACAAGAAAGAACTGTATGCTTTATTTTCTCAACAGAATAAATCTCTTCAGTAGGGGAGACCTGTCCAACAGCATGGTGATCGGTGCCTCCTGAAGTACGGCATTTACGACATATCCCGTGGGCCACGGAAGCCAGCCAGATCATCCTGTCGGCTCTCAGCCAAGTCCTCTACTCTCCCTGAGACTCAGCTCAGGGCTGCCTGCCTTGTTCCCTCCTGGTCACGCACCCCTATCCTGGGAACCTACATTCCCCCAGACTTCCCTTTTGCCACTCCTCACCCTCCAAGTGCTGTATTTCTGTGCATTTGCTTGACTAGGCTGCAAACCTAGGCAACCCTCCAGAAAGCCTGCGTCTTGTTCATCGTCCATCCCCAGGGCTGACCGAGGCCTGGATTTGAGAAAAGCCTTCGAACTCATGTTGTTCCCTCCCATCAGATTGTGTCGAGGGAAACTAAGGCTCAGAGAGGTTCTAGAACGTGCTCCCGGAAAGAGGCAGTGCAGGGGTTCAGACTCACATCCCTCTATAAATCCACCACCTGGGGTGCCCCCCATTGTCTTCTGTGTGGGAAGGTGTGGGGCAGGTAGCTGCCAGTCAGAATGGGCCTGAAGGCTGGTTGCTGGGGAACTCTGGGGTAAGTACCAGCCCCGAGCTGGTGAGAAGCCATACCTCCTCCAGGAACATCGCCACCTGCTCTGCACAAAGTGGAGGCAGAGGGGACCACACAGACACAGGCGTCTGTGCACCTTCCTGTAAGGGCTGTGCAGCCAGCCTTTGGGAACAGGCTCACTCTCGCCAGGAAGACCTCTGGGCAAGGCCAAGCCACACCTGTGACATGGAAAGGCACAATGCAAGCCACAGAGCCATGGGGCCAATGACAAACCCTCCCATATGGAAAACACTGCTTTGCCTCCGCATTTCGTCCCTTAATGGAGGGAGTGACTGACAGCGCAGGTGCTTTCTGAGCACAAGGTCAGGGAGCACAGAGTGCCAGGCTCGGGACTGGGCTCCTCTCAGAAGCACACTGCAGATGCCGAGTGCCTGGTTGGAATTCCCTGCAGCATCTTCCCCCGGAGCGGGCTTTCAAAGTGAGTCTGTTGAGAAGCATCGATCAGCCAATTTTCTTTTTGTTGAAAAATCAGTAAGTCACATCTTTTCTTCTTCATGATGGCCGGGATCTCCAGGAGGCCACACTTGGAGAAAAGTCATATGGCTCTCCTGCCCCATTATTTGCCCTCCGTGTCCCGTGCTTAGTTTCTTCTCCTTCTTGGGAAAAATCTAGGATCCCACCTTGACATTCTGTGTTCTGAAAATCCATGGTTCTCGGTTTAAGCATGTGTGTAGTGTGTAATATGTTTATGAATGGTGTGTGCGCATAGTGTGGGGTGTCTGTTGTGGTGTCCATGTGTGGTATATGGTTTCTGTGTAGCGTGTGCTGTGTGTGTGTTGTGGGGGTGGGAGGTGTGTCTGTACAGTGTGTGTGCATGGTGTCTTGTGAGGATGTTTGTGTTATGGGGTGTGTATTATGTGCGGTGCATGTACTTAGTGTGTTTAGTATGTGTGTTGTGGAGTGTGAATGGAGTGCAGTGTGTGTATAGTGTGTGGTGTGTTTGTGAGACTGTGTGGGTATGTTGTAGCATATGTGGTGTGTGTAGTCTGTGGTGTGTGCATGTTGGGGGTGAGGGCGTGTGGTATGTTTGTGAGAGTGTATGTGTGTGTATGTTGTGGACTGTGTACAGTGTGGTGTGTGTGGTGTGTGTATGGTGTGTACCTGTGGTGTGTTTGTGGGGATGTGTATGTGTGTGGTGTGTGTACATGTTGGGATGAGTGTGTGTGTGTGGCAAATGTGTGGTGTTTGTGATAGTACACAGGTATATGGTGGATGGTGTGTGTGTGTATATGCATGTGTGTGGTGTGTATATGTGCATGGTGTAGGGTGTGTGTGCATGTGTGCGGTATGTGTGTATGGTGTGTATACATGTGTGTGGCATGTGGTATGTGCACGTGTGCATACTGTGTATAGGTATATGGTGTATGTGTGTTTTGTGTGTACATCTGTGTGGTGTATGTAATGTGTGTGTGTGGTGTGTGTATGGTCTGAGTGCGATGCGTTTCTGTGTGTGTTTGCATATGTGGTGTGGATAGTGTGTGTGTGTGTGTGTGTCTGTCTGTCTGTCTGTGTGTGTATGTGTGCGTGGGTGTGTGTGTGCACCCCGGGTACTCCATTTAACCCCATCAGTCAGGAAACCCTTGACTTTCAGATCTAGGAAAACTGCCAGTGTTGATTCTTTGAAACTTCCCCCTTTATATCTTCCCTAGTCTTTATTTTTGAAAGCCTATTAATAAAGTGTTGGCCATCCCGGCTGACCCTCTAATTCTCTCATATTCCTTTTCCTAGTTCCTATCTCTTTGTGTTTTTCTTCCTCGCCATAAAAATTTTGTGGATGAATCTTCCAAACTTTCTGTCAAACTCTCTCATATGTTTAGATCTTTAATCTCCAACAGCTCCTTCATATTTTCTGAATGCCTTTTTTTATTGCCTCCAGTTGTGTTTAATAGATACAACCTACTTTATCACTCTGATCATATTAATATATGATGGTCTTTTTCTGTTTCTGCATTTTTCCTGCCTGGTAGTCCTAACGGAGGCTTTCCTTCCATGTTGCTGAACCTTGGCTGCCCAATCATGCTCATGTGATGGGGGCCGGATGCCCACTGGAAACTGTGTGCAGGGATGTGGCATAGTAAGAGGAGAGCTTCCTGCAGGTGAGAATGTGGCAAGCCAGCTTTTTCATTAGGATCGTCCAAATGTCCAGTCTGTCTTTTCTGAGTTGGTCAGCTTTCTCCATCTCCTGCGAGACGGCACAAAACCCGGAGGCTGGATTTCGGAGAGCCAGGTGGCAGAGAGAGGAAGGAGAAGCATGGAGTCTCGCTGTTCACAATGCAGACAGCCCCTCCTCACTGTGCTGGTTTCCTGGAGGGTGGAGATTATTTCACTCTTTTTTCCAGACTTTTTTTCATTGTGCCACCGCAGAAGGGGAGGACCAGTTTCCTGCTACAGAGAACGGGAGAGAAAGTCTCGGGATCCACCTACTCTTCAAGACTTTGAAGTGTCTTACTGCTTGAAGCTCCTGACCTTCACCTTTGGAGCTACTCAAAGCCTCCAACTTCTGAGCGTTTCCAGTGTTGTACTATGGGATGCTTGCATCTTGCTGGCTTCCCTCCACTCTCTCCCCATCCTGGTAAGCTGGCTTTCTGCTTTCCTCCTCTACTAAGTAGGTTCCTGGTTGTCTGTCCACTTTCCACCTCCAAACATATCCTCCCTTGTTTTCTTTGTCCTTAGGAGTTTTTACTTTTCAATTCCTTCACTGTTGTTTGTTAGGGTTTGGGGCAGGAATATATTTAAAGGAGTCTATTTAATTTATTTTTTTTTATTTCTTTTCAGCGTAGCAGTATTCATTGTTTTTGCACCACATCTAGTGCTCCATGCAATCCGTGCCCTCCCTAATACCCACCACCTTGTTCCTCCAACCTCCCATCCCCTGCCCCTTCAAGACCCTCAGGTTGTTTTTCTCTCGTGGTTCACCTCCTCTTCCAATTTCCCTCAACTCCCTTCTCGTTCCAGTCTGCCTTGTTTATCTTTAAGTACTTGATTTAAGTTTCAAGTCCCCATGCTTCGGGTTGTTACTCACACTAAAGAGACCAGAGAAGCCACCTAGAATATTTTTCTCGCTGTGGAATTCAAAAATAATCCTCAGCCCGGAGATGAAGACATTCGTTCTCTTTGTTATCAACATCAAGTCATCAAACAAGCACTAAGCACTTGTTACATGCCAGGAACAGAGGGAGAGGCGGGCATGTGGACATCCATGCTCTCGGCCCATTGGTGGTACAGCCGGGCTGGCAGACGTGTGTACAATCCAGTGTGACAATCGCCGTGTGCAGGGGATAGAAAGACGCAGTGATGGCAGAAAGAGTGAATGAGTCTGCATGCAGTGGGGGGACACCAGAGGTGGGGGTGCTCTGTCTCCCTGGGAAGCTCTGAGATCTTGCTCTAGACTCCTCCCTGCCCGCACACTGAATCATGCCCACTCCCACCAGCGCCAACACACGGGATACTCTGAGAGCAGTGCAAAATTCTTGGGCTCCAGTATGTGCTCAATAAGTATTAATAGATCCAGTGAGAGATCTAGTTCTAAGGGACCACCGCACGTTAGTTGTGTGACTACAGAGGTGTGTATTTTAAGAGGGTGGGTAGAGGGAGTGCTTATTTCTATTATAGTGGTTTAGGGAAAGCAGGGACAGAGGCTCTTACTTTCTGTCTACTCTGAGTGTGCTTATATGTATTCACCTGCTTATGCATTAATTCTTTCTATCTATCTATCTATCTATCTATCTATCATCTCTTTCTTATAGACACCCCACACCCCACCCCCGCAAAGCCCTTGCCCAGAGCTTCTGAGTCATGTGAATTTACAATACAGAGGTCCGCAAACCCTTCTGAATGAATGCCGTTCACAACAAAGGAGAAGTCAGTAGAAGGAAAGATAATGCCAAAAACAGGGTTTGGGGCACACAGCAGCCAGAGACTGGCCCCAGCCATAGAAAATGAAAATCCCACCCAGGGAATTTTCGCCAGCCACACACAAGCCTGAGAAGGAAGGGGGGCTCCCAAGGGGTGGGGGACTTGGTGGGGCATCAGAGACAACGTCCTCTGTCTTGGAAAAACCAACAGGTTGTTCCTGACAAAGCAAAAGGTGCCAGTGGGGAAATAGATTTGCAGGAGCACATGTGCTTGAAAAGGATAACTCAGAGCTTTTTGAGCAGGAATTGGAGCGACAAAGAGAGGAAAGCGTGGAGGGCTCTGATAGAGGGAGAGGCAGCCGGGGACTCCCAGGCCGCCAAGTGCCAAGAATGGAGAGTGCTCTAAATCCTGCTGTGACAAAGGGGCAGCTTAATATCAAGCTGCTATCAGTGGCAGCAGAGAGCGAGTCCCCCCATGCTACCAGGACAGGAGGACGGGAAGAGCAAGGCTTGGGGCAGCTAAGGGAAAAGCAAATGGTATCCACTCTCTGTGACCCACTTCCCCTCAGTTTGCCATGAGGAGAGACGCTGGTCAATCCAAAAGGAGAGTGGGGTGGGGGAGGAAAGAAGGTGCAGTGCAGCTTTTCTCACATTCTGCTCTCATTGTGCACCATTGTAGCAGTGAGGTCCAGAGAGGGTGAGCGTTTTGCTGAAGGTTGCACAGCAAATCTACTGCCAAGTTAGCCCCACAGTCCAGATCTCCCAACTCTCAGTCCAGCAGCCATTCTTCCAGGATATCTGCTCCTCTTTTAGTCTAGTCATGCTACCCAGTTTTATCAGATCCTCCAGTCCCAAGACAGCAAGGTGTCCAGGCTATGATTACCCCTGACCCCCCGCTGTAGTTCCCTAGACAGCAGATGGACACAGCTCAGCAGCGGAGGAGACAGGGCATGGCTGTAATGGTGGACTCATCTTCTACCCCCTTACATCCCTAAACACTCCCTTTCACCTCCCTCCCACTTACCTCCATCCCTAGGCTTGTCTCCAACAGAAAATACTCTCCTGATCTGATGCTGTTCTCCCAGCATCTCGTCTCCTCTCCGACCAGACTTTACCCGCTTTGTCCACTGTGGGAGTCCCAGGGCTTCTCCAGGGCCGGAAGTATCACACTCAGGACTGACTTAGTAAGACGGGTTAGATGAAGGAATGAATGAAAACGTAGCTCTGAATGCCAGCGCCCCCCATGATTAGCTGTGTGGTCTTACCTAAGTGACTTAACCTCTCTGAACCTAGTTTCCTTAGCTGTAAAATAGGGATAGGAAGAGCTCACTCTGTAGTTAAATCATGGGAATTTGTTACCATGGGAACTTGGCATACCCTATGCTTAAGCCCAATATTGGTGGCTGTTATTAGCCTTGTTTGTGCAGGCACACATGCTTAACCTGCCCTCAGCAATGATGGCCTTGTATTGTCAGTTACTAGAAAGATGTCAGTGAGCTGGGATTTGGGGTTTCATCCCTGCCCTGCCAGGAGCCCATATCATGAACACTCTAAACCGTCCTCCCTTCTCCATCAACAAACAGCATCATAGATGGCCTGGGTCTGCCACAGGCACACAGGGGCCCTCTGTGGCCCTAGGTTCAAATTCATCCCCCACCCCCCGGCCCAGGCCAATAGCATTCTGAGCCCCCATACTCCTGGGGGGCAACCGTGAGAATCCCATGTAATAGGCTCCCCTCTGGGTAGCCAGGGAGAGAGACCTTGGGGAGGGGGCCACTGGCAGAGGCCCAGTGTAACTGAGGGCTTCTCTTCTAGAACCAGCAGGACTGCAAAGAGTGATGGTGGGGAGAAGGAAGCTAAGTCTACTAAAGCCATGATTTAAATGGTTGGGAGAATATCGATTTCAAAATGAGACCCCAAAGGAAGGCTTATATGTTAGGGAATTTCAATATTCAAATAATACCATTGCTTTAAACAGCCTTTAGGAAATGTTACTAAATTTAAAAACTCCTTCCGTTCTGTGACTCATCCGTCCACAAATATTTATGGAGAGCCCATTACACGCCAGGCCCCGTTCTACCCTTAACACAGCAATGGGTACCTTGCCCCTCATCGGTGAAGGTCCTTACATTAGAAGCAAAACAAGTGATCCAAAGGCATCTCCACCCTCCAGAAACTTATCCTAAGACATTCACCTGGGAGAGGACACAAGGTTGGTTCATTGAAACTGAAGGCCAGGTGACATAAACCCAAAATCCTATCCACGGCCCAAAACTAAAAGAATAAAACAATGCCCACAATATGCAGGTTGGAAAGAACAAAATGTTAAAATGACGAGGAAATAATGCAGAGATAATATTTGGAACTTTCTAGATAATCCTTGGAAGGTAAGCAACATTTCTTTTTTTTTTTTAATTGTTCCTCATTTTATTTTCCTGTTTTTTACCATCAGATCTCTCACATATGGTCAGCCATGAAAAGCAGACTTGCTGAAGTCTGAATTTTGACCTGTATTGATGGTGACAAGCTTTGTAGAGAGACAACCCATGACACACTCGTACCAATAAAACACAACCGGTAAGTATTTTCAAATAATGTATATAATAAGTAAGTACACATGTACATTATTAATTTTACATGAATATATAAAATATGTATTATTGGAAATTATGTCTTTATGCACAGTTATTTACTTCTCTATGTCATAAATTTTATCTTTAAAAATATTTTTAAAAGGAACTAATAATGAGGAAATTAATAATAATTTCTAATGGACAATTTAAAATAATATATATTAAAATACATAATGTTGTTTAATTCCTTTTTTAAATTTTCATTCCAGTATAGTAACCAGGCAGTGTTATAGTAATTTCAGGGGTACAATATAATGATTCAATACTTCCATACATCACCCTGTGCTCATCATGACAAGAGCCCTCCTTATCCCCATCACCTCTTTCTCCCACCTTCCCTGTGGTAACCATCAGTTTGTTCTCTCTAGCTGAGTCTGTTTCTTGGTTTGTCTCTCCCTCTTTTTTTCCTTTGCTTGTTTCTGTTTACTTGTTTGGTTCTTAAATTCCACACTTGAGTGAAATCAAGGTATGTGTCTTTCTCTATTTCACTTACATTATATTCTCCAGATCCATCCTCATTGTTGCAGTTGGCAAGGTTTCATTCTTTTTCATGGCCGAATAATATTCCATTGTGTATATAAAGACCACATCTTCTTTATCCATTCATCTGTCAATGGACACTTGGGTTACTTCTATAATTTGGCTATTGTAAATAATGGGGTGCATGAGGTAGAGGCATCCCTTTGAATTAGTGTTTCCATATTCTTTGGCCAAATACTTAGTGGTGCAATAACTGGATCATATGGTAGTTCTATTTTTAACTTCTGTGAGGTATCTTCATATGGTTTTCCACAGTGGCTGCCCCTGTTCTCATTCCCAACAGTGTAAGCAGGTTCCTTTTTCTCCACATCCTTGCCAATACTTCATCATTCCTTGTGTTTTCGCATTTAGCCATTCTGACAGGTGTACGATGATACCCCATTGTAGTTTTGATTTGCGTTTCCCTGACAATAAGTGACGACGAGCATCTTTTCATGTGTCTATTGGCCACCTGGATGTCTTCTTTGGGGAAATGTCTGTTCATGTCTTCTGCCCATTTTTTAATTGGATTGTTTGGTTTTTTGGGTGTTGAGTTGTGTAAGTTTGTTATATATTTTGGATACTAGCCCTAGATAAGCCATTTGTCTATAGCACAATTCCTAGGGGGCTTGCCTTAAAGAGAACTGAGTCTTCAGTTTTATTTCCCAATAGTGATGAAATGTTTTGGAGCACAGAGAGCCCTGGATTTGAATCTCAGTCTTGGACAGTACACACCAAGTTCTGTGTGACCTTTGCATAGCTACTTGACCTCTCTGAACTTCAGCTTCCTTGTGTGTAAAAGAGGAGCATAATTCTTACTATATAGTGTTATTAATAGGATCGAATGACATAATGTCTATACAGTGCTTCGTCCAACACCCAGCACATGGTAAATGCAAAATAAATGTACTCTACTGTTTCAGGTACTATTAATGAATAACAACCCCCAAATTCAGGGGCTAAAATAATAACCACTTTAATTTGCCCATGATTTTATGCATCGGGAGTTCTCACAGGGCTTGGCTGACACTCGGCGTCTCCAGCGTGGCCCTCTCAGTGTAATCAGATTTGCTCTGGGATCTCCCAGAGCAAACATCTCAAAAAGACCAGATGGAAGTTGCAAGACATTTCTCATCTCCTTTCAAAACCAGTAGAATCACTTCTCCTTATCCAGAAGTGGATCTAGCCCAGATTTGAGAAGAGGGGACATAGACCCCATTTCTCAATGGGAAGAGTGTCAAAGAAGTGGAGGTCATGTCAAAAACCACCACAACTACATTAGACTACTCCTTATCCTTGGGGGATACATTCCAAGACCCCCAGTAGCCATTACTGAACCCTGGATGTTACTGAATGCTTGGATATATCATAGATATCACTGAAACCAGGGATATTACTGAAAACTGCATGTACTGTTTTTTCCTATACATACATATCTAGGACAAAATTTTATTTATAAATTAGATACAGTAAAAATCGACAATTACTCATAATAAAATAGAACAATTATACAACATACTAAAATAAAAATACATAATAAAAGTTATATGAATGTGGTTTCTCTCTCTCTCTCTTTCTCCCTCACATGGTATCTTATTTTCCTGTGCTCACCCTTGTGATGCTGAGGGTTGATAAAATGCCTATGTGAGGGGGCACCTGGGTGGCTCAGTCGTTAAGTGTCTGCCTGCAGCTCAGGTCATGATCCCAGGGTCCTGGGATCGAGCCCTGCATCAGGCTCTCTGCTCAGCAGGAGGCCTGCTTCTCCCTCTCCCACTCCCCCTGCTTGTGTTCCTGCTCTCTCTGTACCTCTCTCTGTCAAATAAATAAGTAAAATATTTTTTTAAAAAATGCCTATGTGACGAGGTGATGTGAGGGGAATGACGTAGGCACAGTGACTGACCTAGCTTTAGGAAACTATTGACTTTTTGTTGATGAGTCAAAAGGAGAATCGTCTGCTTCCAGGCCACAGCTAATGGTGAGTAACTGAATCCATGAAAGAGATGGGACTCCTGTGTGATTATCTTCATTTGCTAGACCGAATAAATGGCACAGTCATCCCCCATCACAAATGTAAATAGGCATGGGGCTCAAGGGAGTGTGAGCCATTATTATTTGTTATGAAACTCTGGTTTCCCACCATTCTAAAATACAGTGTGCTTGGCAAGGATGCTGAGAAAGGGGAACCCTCTTACACTGTTGGGTGGGAATGCAAACTGGTATGGCCACTCTGGAAAACAGTATAGAGGTTCCTCAAAAGGTTAGAAGTAGAGCTACTCTACGACCCAGCAATTACACTACTCGGTATTTACCCAAAGGATACAAACATAGTGATCCAAAGGGTCACATGTGATGTTTATAGCAGCAATGTCCACAGTAGCCAAACTATGGAAAGAATTCAGATATCCATCAACAGATGGATATATAAATAAAATGTGGTATATATATATATATATATATATATATATATATATATATATATATTATATACACACACACACAATGGAATACTATGCAGCTACAAGAAAAATGAAATCTTACCATTTGCAACAATGTGGAGGGAACTAGAGGGTATTATGCTGAGGGTATTATTATGAAATAAGTCAATCAGAGTAAGGCAATTATCATATGATTTCACTCATATTTAGAATTTAAGAAACAAAACAGAGGATCCTAGGGGAAGGGAGGGAAAAATAAAATAAGATGAAATCAGAGAGGGAGACAAACCATAAAAGAGACTCTTAACTCTAGGAGACAAACTGAGGGTTGCTGGAGGGGAGGTGGGTGGGGGATGGGGTGACTGGGTGATGGGCATTAAGGAGGGCACGTGATGGAATGAACACTGGGTGTTATATGCAAAGGATGAATTGCTGAACTCTATGCCTGAAACTAATAATACACTATATGTTAATTAATTGAATTTAAATAAAATAAAATTTTAAAAAATACAGTGTGCTAACAGAAGCTTTCATGTACAGTGAGGCCAATGGATGAGGAGACAACTGTCATTGAAAACATAGTTGGTTACTCACTGTTCCCAAGCAAAAGGGACAACATGGAGATGCAGCAGGGTGAGTCAGGAAACAGAGGGAGCAGGAGGAACTGTGGACGAGCACCGTCACTGTGGTTTTCACACAAAGGCCTGGATAAGTCAGGGTAGGCACAATGGAGATCAGCTAGTCTGAATAATATCAGGGGTCTCAGTGGGGGAAGGTAGGGCGGGGACGGGGGGTATCACTAGCTGTCTGGTACCCGGTCCTGGGGCGGGTAGTGGTAGTGGCTGGTGGTCTGAGTGTCAGAACCTGACAAAGGGCGTCGTTGGAGGTGCGGACTCTGGACTGTTCAGTTTGTATTTAAAGCCTGTGCCAGGTGAGTTGTTGACGATCTCTAGGAACTGGTTAACCCCAGAGGGGCCGTCCCTTCCAAGTCGCCAAGGTCCCAAGATGCCAACACATCGGAATACAGCACAAAAAGCTACAGTTAATGTGCCGCTTGTTGCACGGATTGGTAGACCCTGGTCCTGCCCACGGGGCCCCCCTCAGAGGCCATGGGACACTCCTCCCTTGAGGGGTGGCCCCCCACCCCTTCTCACAAACGGAGCCGGGCCATCCCTGTTATGGCCGCAGTCCCATCCCGCATCATGTTTCCAGGGATGCAGCCTGTTAGGTTCCTGCGCCCCCCTGCTGCGGTGCAGTCATAACAAAGATAAGCCTGGGGGGGAAGCCTTTCTCTTAAGCTCTTCAACACTGTGTGACAAGAGACTTTCTAAACATCATCTCATGTGGCCAGTACTTCAAAACCCTCATCCCTCACCCGAATCTCTCTGGCCCTTGATCTAGTCTTAAATGAGTCTTTTGGTGCCAGGAGCTGGTTAGACATCTGGTTCCACTTGACTTTGCGGGGGGAGGGGTCGCGAAGGGGATGGGGAGTGCTGCTACCTCAACTAAAACCAAACCCTCCTACAGAAACACGCATCGAATCAGATGGCACAGAGCTGCATTTCAAAACAGTGAGGAGAGACCAGACGTTGGAGACAGAGAGTGATAACCACCCAGGGGAACCCACTTCCACAGGGCCCAGCGTCCAGGCCTGGCAGCAGTGTGCACTGCCACTCTACAACTGCTCACTCCAGCCCCACCACTGCACTGGGAGGCTTCCAGCCTCTCCATCATGCCACATCCCGGCCCCTGGATCCACCCACTCTTGCCATGCCGCCCCGCCCAAACTACTCTAGTCACCCCCAGACCCACAGAGCCCTGCTGGCTGGCCTCCTATGCCCACACTCACCTCTTCTTCTTTTTTTCTTAAAGATGTATTTACTCATCTGAGAGAGTTGGGGGGAGCAGAAAGAGAGGGAGAGAGAGAAAGAGAATGTCCAGCAGATTCCATACTGAGAAGAGAGCCTGACACCGGGCTCGATCTCATGACCCTGAGCCAAAATCAAGAGTCAGCACTTAACTGACTGAGCCACTAGGTGACCCCCCCACACTCACCCCTTCTGATATGTGTTCCCAGTTCAGCAGCTAGGAAGCCATTTCTGGGAACAGACCTGATCTGAGACTTTCTTAAAACTGGAAACGTCTTCAAAATTCTGATCTAAGGCCATCCATGAGCCTCAGCCCGGCCTGCTGCTGTAGCTTCACTCTACCATCCTCCCTCCCAAGCCTCCAGCCCCAGGGCCTTTGCACATGCTGCCTTTGCCCACTCCTCCCACACACACCCCTCCAACTTTCACCAGCTTTGTATCACTCAGGTCCCTACAGTTTCGGTCCTCACATCGCAGCTCAAGCTCACCCCTTGGGACATCACACCCACTGCTATTCACCCATGAAACGGATTTCTTTGTTCCAAGCTCTGGCACAGCTGTAGCACTCCCAGCCAGCACTTTCTTCCCCCACAATTTCCTGGGTGATTTCTTATTTAATCCTCATCTTCCCTACCAGACTGAAAGCTCTATAAAGTGCAAGGAGTGTTTCTGTCTTCTTCACTACCTAATGAGTACTTGGCACACAAGTTCAACTTGATAAATGAAAATAATCATGAAAAATGAGTATTTCTTGCAGGTAAACACAAGAACAAACTGTGGTTACCCCACTAGCACATGCTGGGTCCTCACTTCAGCTCAGTGGGAGATGTGTATTGTCATGGAATGTTCACTTTACCTCTTATGCAACCTCTGGTGACTTGACTGTTTGGGGACATGAACATGCATCTTGTGCCTCTGGTGGGTCAGGATGCTGCCTTTGTGCTTCCTGAGATATCCTCAGAGCTTAGGTGTGTGTGTTGGGGTTGGAGGTAAGGGACCACAGAAGAACAAAGAGAAGAAAGAAAGGAAGGAAAAAAAACAAAGAAAAAGAAAAGAAACCAACTAAAAGCTATGGTTATGCAGTTTTAGGAAAATAAAAAGATAATCTATGTCAGAGCAGGTGGGGTACAAAACAAAGCTACTCTCAAAGGTCAATGCATAGCATTCAAAAAATAAGGAGCAGAGTTGTCACTTCCAGAAATTAGAATAAAAACAAAATGCAATCCTAAGGGTAGCAGGGGGGAAGAAATACTAGAAGAGAGGGCGATTTAAGGAATTAAGAAACAGAAACCTGCAAAAAGATCATCTGCCACCACAGACACTGATCATGAAACTCACTAGGTGAATAGGTGACCTTCTCCACTTCCCCAAAGCCCATCCCCCTTCTTCCTCCATCCTCCTTCCATCTTTAATTTTCTGATGTCCTCTGGCTTCTGTCTCTTCTGATCTCCTCCCAAGAAAGGATCTAATAGCCACTCATTGTAAGGAGTATGTGACTGGTGGAAATTCTACAGTGTTACCCAGGAGAAAGGAACATTTTAATGGGAGAAGAACTAGAGCTATACCTTAAGACACAAAGATAAAAGGACCCTGACTTAGAAAGGACAGAAGAACCTGGATCAATGAGACTAAAACCCACATGTTGTCAGTTGGGCTTTTCCCCAATGAGTCAAAGAAATGGAAAATGGCTTGTAGGTGAGTGAGTTCTATAAATGGAAAAGGAAGCAAATGTTTACTAAGCTGCTATTATGTCAAACAAACACTGTGCTAGGAACTTTATATTTATTTAACTCAATACACAAGCTAATGCCAGGAACAAGACGCAACTATTACCATCTCGTAAATTAGGAAAGCGAGCCTTGGCAAGGACAGCTCTGTAGGACAAAACTGTCATGTGAGCCCTTGGGGAAACCATTGCCCTATCCTTGAGTCCTCACTGCAGGTCCCCAGAGCCAGCTGAAACTGCGAACTGAGACCAGCTGCCTCAGAACAGAACTGAAAGACAGAAACCAATGCAGGAAAAGACAGGATGGGTGGCGAGAATGGGGTCCAACACCCTGGGTCTCTGGGTAGTTTCATCCCCAGGGTTGACCCCAAATAAAAACCACACATTTTGCTGATTCTAAGACACAGTTTTTTCCTGCAATGTAACTTCCCTAAAAGCAGGATGAAGCCTGGACTTGATGTTAAGCAGGTGGCAGTGGGGACACAATTGTCACTGCCTGAATGTGCGTGCGCATGGTCATAGATGTTCAAGATGCCTCACTTCCGTTGTGCTGTGAACGCTACTGGTCCCCTACATATGGAGTTTCATTAGTGTTTATAATGTCCTCCTAAAGTTATGATTCAGCATTGAAGCAAGGCCTCATGGGCACCCATAAAGGCAGGGGAACAGAGCACAGATAGACTTTGGTTATCAGTGAAGCAATCATTAGCACTGGAGCAATGACTGCAAGTCCATATTCTCTTGTAAAACCAAGGTTCTCAGGTGCTTGGTGAACCAGTTCAGAACACCACCATACCAGCCCTGGACCACCTCAGCCCTGGCCTTTTTTAATGTGATAAATCAACCCCCAATATGTTGAAGCCCCTATAACTGGGACTCTCTTGTGCTCAGCACCACAGACTCTTGCTGGCTAACGAGAGTCAGGCTACAAAGCAGTGGTCTGGGGGTCAGGTGCAGCCCACGGTGCTGGAGGCAACCTGGGGGGCTGGCCTGGACCATGAAGATGTTGATGGTGTTGATGATGGTGATAGAGAAACCCACTGTCAACAATTGAAAACTAAGAGATGTGAAATAAAAATCTGACTCTCAGCTTCATTTGAAAAATCAGACAAGCAAAACTGGGTTATTATTCCTGCCGTGTGAAGGAGAGGACAGGTGGTGACCAGGTAAGTGACCACAGCCCCCATCAAGCCCTGACTCCTCTACTCCACCTGCCTGGGGCCTGTAGGCATCCGGATTTGCAGACCCAGCCCTAAATGTTCCTTCTAACTCCAGAAGTCTAGTGAGGAATGTCTGGAAGAGTTTTGAGCAAATTACAAGAGGAGAAGTATGTTGTCTTTTGATCAGCTGTTCTTATTTGTTTCAACCTGATGGTTTAACCCTACTAAGATAGCTGATTTTCTGTCTCCACCCCCTTGCCGAAAGCTCTCCAGCCTCAAAACCTAGATATGCTGGGAGACCAGTTTCCAGAATTCCTGACTTCCCTCGAGTATCCTGGTCCTTCCTGTACCTGTTCCATGTCTGATGGAGTAAAGATCCTGTATCACAATTCATGCACAGAGGTATGCATGTTCATTCACCTTACCCATTTCTAAAAGGCTTGATTTCCATCTCCTGTGGCTACACTAGCCCTACCCCCTCTACTCCCCAATTCCAACACAGAAACTTCATTCCTTCATCCCCTATGCTAAAGTTTCTTAGCCTCGGTACTAGTGACCTTTTGGGCCAGATAATCCATCACTCAGTGTTGGGAGAGGGCAGCTGTCCTATGCATTGTAGGATATTTCACAATGTCCCTGGTCTCTACCCTCTGATGCCAGTAGCACCTACCCTCCTCACCCCCATTGTGACAACCAAAAATACCTCCAGACATTCCTAATGTCCCCTGGGACCAAAACCAGCCTAGTGAGGTTTTGGTCCTATACCAACCCCTCCCTTCTTTTCCTAAGAGACAGACAACACCATTTTGTAACAAAGTCCTTTTTGACACTAAGGAAAGGCTCAGAAGGGAGCGGTGGTCGACAGAACTCTAAGATGGCTCCCAAGATTCAAGCCAACTGGTGTACCTGCCTTGCGTCAACCCCTCCCCTTGAGTACGAGTGGGGTTTGTGAGTGTAATGGGATGTGACTCCCATGGCTACATTATGTTATATGGCAGAAGAGATTCTGCAGATATAAGTAAGTCCCTAATCAGTTGCCTTTGATTTAATCAATAGGGAGGTTATCCCAGGTGGTCCTCACCAAATCAGTCGAGCCCTTCAAAAAGGCCAGAGTGATTCTAAACAGGAGAGAGTCTCCTGCTGGCCTTAAAGGGACAAACTGCCTCACTGGGGAAAGGGCCATGTGGCAGGGGACAGCAGGCAGCCTCAAGGTGCTAAGAACAGCCCCTGGCTGCCAGCCAGGAAGAGAGCAGGGCTCTCAGTCCTACAACCACAAGATACAAAATTCCGCCAACAGCAAGTGAGCTTGGAAGGAAACCCCAAGCCTCAGATGGGACAGCAGCTCCAGCCAGCACCTTGATTTCTGTCTGGCCAGACCCTAAGTAAGAACCCAGCTGTGCAGTGCACAGACTTAGGAGCTACAGAAACTGCAAAATAACAAATGCGTGTTGTTCTAAGCTGCTGAAATTGTGATAATTTGTAACAAAGCAATAGGAAACTAATACAGGAGGGAGAGGTTCCAGGGTTTGAGAGCACTCAAGACATTTTTGTTAGAAAGGAAAGAAGGAAGAGAGGGAGGGAGGAAACTAGGAAGAAGGAAGGGAAGGATTGAGGGAGGGAGGGAAGGAAGGAAATCCACTTTAAAGTATCAGAGCCCTGATCGTCGTACTTCTAGCAGAAAGATGAGCCTGCCGGGCTACCATCCTTTGGCCCTCTTGGAGCAGCTGATTTTCCTGCAGTGGAGGTGAGTCTGGAGGTGACGTCCCCATCAGACCTCTTAGCAAGGGCCTGATCACTCTCTGGCCAAGTCTCCTGCTCAGATCCCAGCTCAGATGTCCCTTAGAGCGAGCCCCAATCTGCCTCCTTTGGCTGCCTCTCCTCTGTCCCTGAACTTCCTAAAGCTAAGGTTTTGAGACTTAACTGTCAATCAAATCGGTGTCTACTCTTCATTCATGGAACCCATTTTGGTTGAGCATGAGGAGAGTGTAAAGCAAAGTGCACAGTCCTGGATAGACACTGGTGAACATGAGAGACTCCCTGCCCTCTGGGAGCTTATGTTCTAATGGGGGAAGATGAAGGGAAAAAGCAAGAAACAAGCCAAGAAACGTAATACATGCGAATTGAGTTAAATGCTGAGGAAAGAAGCTGGCTGTGTACAACACACCATCAGAACTTCTCTGATACACTCCCATCACATGGCACAGTTGCCCACTGTAGACTTGCTGAGGCCTCTCGTTACCCACTCGTACCAAGGAGGCTCATTCTAGCATGCCAGCTTTCAAGAAAAGTCAAGGGAAACATCAAGAGAAGGCATACCAGTCAGGCGGAACTGACAACTGCCTCTAGGCTTAGAGATATTGACTTATATTTCTTTCTTCATTGAAAATCTATATCCCCAGTCTATTCCACACAGGATTAGAGGCAGCAAAAGAAAATACATACAAAACAATAATGTAGAAAACTATTGTAAGTAATGGTTAGGGGAGATATAAATAGACTAGGAACCCAAAGCTAGTGGATAAGTAGAACGTACATAATGTATGTTCATCAAAGAAATCTCTAGTGATGAATTTTGAGCTAAAACCTCAGCCCTGAGCTTCCAAGAAGGCAAAGTGAAATAAGAAATAAGATCAGTTACAAAATCCACATTGTGTAAAAGAAAATAAATTCACTTCAAGAGAAACAAATATGCCACAGATGCTTAAATCTAAAAGAAATTTCTGGCATGGTTTTTCAATATATGGGACACTGAGAGAACATGTGTTTGTCATCTCTGGTCCTTTCAAAATGATTAGATCTTTGAAAATTGGGACCATGACTGGACCATGAATAAGAAGAAAGAAAAAGGCAATAGTCCTACCTTCTTGTCTCAACTCAAATTTTATAACAGATGCTCATCTCATGATCCCTGTGTTCTCATGATGCACATGAGGCTTTGGTCTACAGCCCATATGCGTTATTCCCTGTCTCTTCTTGGTGCACCCCCTTGCATCTGTGCACTCGAGAATGGAAGCTCCATGAAGATGAGGATTCTGTCTTTTTTCACTGCTATTCCTCCAGCTCTCAGGCTAGCACTCAATGCATAGCAGGTGCTCAACAGATATCTGCCAAATAAATAAATGAATGCATAAACCTGTTTACTGCTCCCAGGATTTAAGAATTAGAATGCCTGCTGAGGAAGACACACTATGTCTCATTTATTTTTGTTCACTTGCTTTGCATGTAGCAAATGCTCTTCAGATGTGAGACCCCCTTGATAATGGCTCACACAATCTAACCAGCTATACTTGTAGTTGTCCTTCTACATGCATTATCTTGTTAGATGACCGCATGTTGTCAGAAAGGACTGGACTCTCAGGCCTATGATTCAGATAGGTAAATTAGAGGATAGAGATGTTAAGTGACTTCTTTAAAAGTGACATCCTCAGTAACAAGGCTATGCTCGGCATCTAAGCTCTTGATAGTCAATCCAGTGCTTTCCATTTTCCCCAGAACTATGTTCTAGTATCTCTTGAGCATCCCACATCAACTAAGGATATTTAAGCACGTAGTAGGTACTCAAGAAAATCTTGAAACTACTTGAATTCCTAGCTTCTCCTAATGCTTTATTTACACTTCTTTGTATGACCTCTCTAGGTATTCGGACAAGAACAAATAGTATGTTCAGTACAAACACAGACTTACTGATTAACATGGTGCTATTGACTATCTGAGGAAGGCAACCTCCACTAACTTGAGGTGGGACTGAAGTATGAGGGGAGACTTCATGAGGATTTGATACTTCAGATACGTTTTTCAAATGATGTGTCCCAATTCTCTCTCTTTCTCTCATGATCTTTCTCCTTCCCTTCTCTTAATGCTGTAATGTCCAGCATATTGGATTTATTCTCAAATATGATAGAAAAAATATCACCATCCACCCAGGCTTAAATGACTCTTAAGAGAAGAACTCTCTTCACATACCCGTGTAAAGTCCCCAAGGGTTCTGACTGGCTAACCTGAGCCATTAGATAAAGTCACACATTAGAATGCCTTCTACAGGTCAGAGAAGGGATGGTCCCAAGAGAAGAATTGCCCTTAGAAGAACAGGCAAGGGGAGCATACTCACTTACTCTCCAACAAGCCCAGTTCTGGACCCCTCTGAGCCCAGGCTAGAGTGTTCGTTTGAAAATGAGCAGCTCATACTGACTCTCCTCCTTTTCTCTGAGCCACTGTAGAGCCACTGTCCCACAGCCCCACAGTCCCACTACAGCTGTGGTACTCAGTTGCCTGCTCTCTTGCCCAGGCTTCTCTTCTTCTCCCCTCAGGGGCTTTCTCTGGCACCACAAAGTTTGCTCAGCTGACTCAAGCACAGCCCAGAAAAGAAGGGGGTTACACTCAACCAAAGGATTTAGTGGATAAATGACCAGCCTCCCCATGTCCCTTCAGTCAATTCCGAGACATGTTCCTATGGTTTTGCAGAGGTTACCTCATGGACTTGAGTCCCTCTCAACAACACATGTTTCACTAGTTCTATCCCTGCCTTGCCCACTTCTCCCACTTCCCCACTTAAGCTTCCTAAACAGCCACATGCAACCAAGACTTTATCCCTGGATCTGCTTTTGGGAAATTACAGATCCAGGAAGCTGGTTAGCCTAGGAGCCCCAACAAATACGAAAATGCAATAAGAATGTGATGGTCTGGACCACATTGACATTGATCTTCTCAGTGAAAGAATTTCTTAAGGCTTCCATTGTGTATCTCATTGTGTGTCTGGTTGTCCTCAGTGCCCAGCATAGTGGGCACCCAGCAAGTATATATTAAAGGGAATCCTACTGCCCAGTGTATATGTCCAAGAGATATGCTCCCTTCCCTGTATAGCCATGTAGTAGCTAAGAGGTGGGTGCTCCTATCAGCAGGAAAAATAGTAGAGTGGTTGTTTTTTGGGTTTTGGTTTTGGTTTTGAGAGAGAGAGAGACAGTGAGGGCGGGGCAGATGGAGAGGGAGAGAGTCTTAAGCAGGCTCCATGCCCAGTGTGGAGCCTGATATGGGGCTCGCTATCATGACCCTAAGATCATAACCTGAGCTGAAACCAAGAGATAGACACTTAACCAACTGAACACCCAGGCATCCCTAGTAGATTGTGTTTAACAAAGGGTCTAAAAACAGAGAGAGGGGCATCTGGGTAGCTTCGTGGGTTAAAGCCTGTGCCTTCTGCTCAGGTCATGATCCTGGGGTATTGGGATCGAGCCCCGCGTTGGGCTCTCTGCTCGGCGAGGACCCTGCCTCCCCCTCTCTCTGCCTGCCTCTCTGCCTACTTGTGACCTCTGTCTGTCAAATAAATAAATAAAATCTTTAAAAATTAAATAAATACATAAATAAATAAATAAAAACAGAGAGAGTTAAAGATGCTTCTCATAGCTGGAAGAAAGATAAAAGGACAGTTCATAAGTGATTAGGAGAAAATGAGTGGTAATGTGTCCTCCTGCACCCTGCAGCTGTGTGTCCCTGACAACATAGCCTGGTTAGTCAAAGGCAACCTTGTCACCAGGGGGAAAGATTCCTGTCTGTGAGACTCACGATTAAGGGAGAACTAGTTTGTAAATATCAACTTTCATTAACTGACCGTTGATCCTGAGACCCATGAGTCAAGGGTACCATTTACTTACACTGACAACTGAGACCATCAAGTCTTCTTGTTAGAGACATCATGGAGCTTGAAGAATGATCACAAGAAATCCCAGCCTTTTAAGACTAAGGTTCAGGTATTGTCTTTCAACAGAGGGAAGGGGGATCACGTTGTCCCCATAGATTTCTCCATTTCCATCAGGTACAGACTCCAGCGTCCCAGCCAGCAGGATGGGAACGGATGTTCCCAGACTCGTCACAGTGCAGATTGATTATCCCAGAGATTGGACCCTGGTGAATTCCGTACCCAGAACATTCATAAATCTTCCCTCCCAGTTGGAGGGGTTGTCTTCTCCCTTGAATTCAGAAGGAGAGAACTCATAAGATAAATAGATGCACGCCTCTGCACAATATTTTATACAGGTACCTGATTTGGAAAATTAGGTCAGAGGAGGGAGGGAAAATGGTGATTCATTACCAGGGCTTGAGAGAGGCAGGATTACCTCATCAGAAATTCAAAGGTAATCAGTTTCTCCCAATTGTCATGGTAATGAATCACCATTGTTAATAAATTGGGAAGTCAGTTAAACCTTTGAGTAGCTGGATAAACCAGAGTTGCTTGGCATGTGTCTTCATTAGAAAAGAACCCAGGAAATGATGGACTGGTGGAGGGGGAGGGGTCCCTGGGTGGTCCTGATTGCCTTCCTCACCTGAGGGTCCAGTGAACCAGACTTTTTACTTATTGTTGCCTTCTTGGCCATGTCCCCCAAAGCCAAACGAACCCAAATAAGTCTTTAAACCTGAAGTCACCCATTCAAGATCTGTCAAAGGCCCCCGATGAAAAATCAAAGGCAACAGCAATTTATTTATTTAATGGCGGAACAGCGGCAGGAAATAATTCCTGAACATCGCTCAGTGCAGGCGGAGGTCTTTATTAGAACAGATTCTTTTTTCCCATGCAAATGAAAACCAGAAATGGAGAATGAGTTCATCCCTCCCCCGCCCGCCGCCCCCACCTCTCTGAATCTGCAGGGTTTTCAGCCTCAGAGTCAGTCATTCCAGAAAATCCAAGTCCAGTGGTTCAAACAAAGTGGTCAGGGGCAGAGCTCGCCAGGGTGTTTTATGGCTTGGTGAGGGATTGGGCCTCCAGCTCGAGCAGATAAATCAGCTCCAACTCCATCAGCCTTCAGGATAGACAAATCTTCGGTCATGGAGTCGTCAATAATCCAAACATAACTTGGAATGCAGTTATAACTCTTTATTGCTTTTAGGCCCACCAAAAAAAAAAAAAAAAAAAAAAACTGAGACGAATTCTGATCTATATGATTTGATAATGGCATCTGACAAGTTCCTATTTATTCGAGGGGTGGGGGATAAAAATCTTTTCTGTCTGATCGTTGTGTCAAAATCCTGCAAGTCATTTTCATTTCTCTCTCTTGGGCAAGATTAAAAAGCAAAGCCCCATGCATTCTGTCATATGATCCTGGTGCTGAGAGTTCGAAACATTTCAACAGTAATCTAATACAGGGGATTTGAGGAGACGGAGAGAGAGACAGAGAGAGGGAGATAGAGAGAGACCGAGAGAGAGAGGGAGAGATGATAGTGAGCCCTGGGAGGACCAGAAGGGTTACCTGATAGGAGACAACATGAATATTAAACCTGTTTCTGTGCCTCATTTCCCCACGCAGGAGGGAACTGCCTATGACAGCTCTCCGCAGCCTCTCCAGAGATTTCCTGAAGAAACAGGGGGAGGCTGAGGCCAGTTGGACTTCCGGCCCAGGTCCCCTCCCCGCCCCAGCTGTTTCTACAGCATACTGCGTGCTTCATCCTGCCGCGCTCCTCTGCCCTGAGAGGCGCAAGGCAAACCCATCATTCATCCAAACACCAGCCCCCCTTTATGATCAGCAAGGGGGATGAGCCATTTCAGGTCTCTCTGGCAACTTTCCTTCCCCTCTCTCCCTCACCTTCCCCCTCACCCCCAGCATGGGCATGCACACGTCCGCACACACGTGCACACACACACACACATGCACACGCACACACGTGCACACACACACACACACACACACGTGCACACTCACAAGACTCGGCCAACTTGTTTTCTGTTTCTCATAAACCTTCATGGCTGAAAAGGATTGCTGTGTCTAAACCCAGCTTGACATTACCCCCTTTACCATGTTTGTCTCTGGTGAGAAAATCATAATGATTCTTCATGCGAAAATATTTTACACAACTGGGGACTCTTGCCGAGATAGGGAATCTCGCTGTCAGGAGTATCAGTCCCACTCCCAGAGATGGTGGGGCATGGGGGCGCTGGGGCCACTGTACCCGTCTGAACCACTGGAATAAACCTCTTTTGGCTTCCTTGAGAAGATCTCCATGCACACAAAAACAGTTACCTTATCCTCCCTTGATTTTCTCTTCTTCCTGAGTTTCTCAGAAACACACAACAATCCAACTTAAATACTTATTTAATGCTTTGCGGCATTGTTTTTTGGCCTCAGAGCATCTGCTCTTCCCACACATACACTCCTTAGGATTCTCGATTTTTCTCACAGACTCACCCCTCACCAGCCTGGCATTTTGGGATGGGTTGGCCCATGCCAGTGTCCAGGAAAAGGAACACATGGCCCCAACCTGAGGCAGTCAGTGTGACCCGTTCCCTGGTGGGGTGATGGTTTCAGTGAAGGGGCAGCTGGACTGGCCCAGAGAGCGGCAGGTGCCCTCCCACTAAGCTTGAGGCAAGAGGATGTCAAGTCTGGAGCTCCTGCCATCATCCCTAAGGCCAAAGAAGAGCCTGGCTCAGGAGGGCATGGAACCAACGCAGAGGAGAGAGAACTGAGAGAAAGCCAGGGTACTGGTGATGTAACCTGAGCACCAAGACGTCTCTGATCTTCCATTTTGGCTTATGTCACTCTGAGTTAGACATTCTGTCCCTGATGCAAATCTCCCACAGGTGCCAAAAAGTCACTGCATGATAGACAGCACCCTTGCGGAACCCCAACCACCGTCCCCCCAAAGTTTTCATCCTCTCCAGGATCTTTCTGAAAAGGAAATCTCTAATGTTTTTGTGTAGCTACTTCCATCCAGTCCCCTGCCTGGCACTCTACCATCTCTCGCTCCAAGGAACCAACCTCAACACTCTCTTGGGCCCCCTGCCTTCTGCTGCCCTTCGGACACCCCCTTCCCAGATACACTTCAGCATTGCCCTTCTCCCAGGGCTTCCTGCTCATCCAGGCTCCCGGACTTACCTCTGTCCTACAGGTAGAGAAATACCCCCCCTTTCCTGTGTCCTGCATTTCTGGAGATGTCCCTCAACAGAGTTGGGCAAGTCCCTTGCACTCAGTACTTGTACACAACACTCCATCCCCCTACCTCCTCTTACTGGGCACACACTCCCTGAGGGCTAGGTCAAGCTGAAACTGTGGCCTTATACTCTGGAAAACAGCATGGAGTTTCCTCAAGAAGTTTAAAATAGAGCTACCCTACAATCCAGCAATCGCACTACTGGATATTTACCCTAAGGATACAAATGTAGGGATCCGAAGGCGCAACTGCACCCCAATGTTTATAGCAACAATGTCCACAATAGCCAAACTATGGAAAGAGCCCAGATGTCCATCAACAGATGAATAGATAAAGAAGATGTGGTATATATATATATATACAATGGAATAAATTTGCAGCCATCAAAAGAAACGAAATCTTGCTGTTTGCAATGACATGGTTAGAACTAGAGGGTATTATGCTGAGCTAAATTAGTGAACAGGGAAATACAAGACAGAGGATCATAGGGGAAGGGAGGGGAAAATGAAATAAGAGGAAACCAGAGAGGGAGACAAACCATAAGAGACTCTTAATCTCAGGAAACAAACTGAGGGTTGCTGGAGGGATGGGGGTGGGAGGGAGAGTGGAGGCTGGGTTATGGACATTGGGGAGGGTATGTGCTATGGGGAGTTCTGTAAATTGTGTAAGACTGATGACTCACAGACCTGTACCCCTGAAGCAAATAATAAATTATATGTTAATAAAAAAAAAAAAAAACAAAATAAAACTGTGGCTTTAGTTACAAGGTGACTTCTAGACCCACAACATATCCCAGATGTGGGAAGATAGCAGGGCCCCTGGAGGTCACAAGGTTCTTGGTGTGACCTTATGAAATATTGGCAGATTAAACTGAAGATAACTAAGTATAACTTTGTGTCAATCTAGAAATTATTTGGGATAAGAATATTGTATGCCCAAGTGATAGTAGAGTCAATGGGGTTTTTTGTTTGTTTGTTTGTTTACATCACTCTATCAAGCATTTTTATTGTGTTTCAAACTTTCAAAACAGAAAAAAAAAAAAAGAAAACTGGAAAACAATTCCTGGTATGTGTCTAGAGAAAATTATCTCATTTGGAATATTTAATGGTAAGAAGAAAATTAAAGGGCGATTACTACATGACAGCAAAAAGATGACCCAAAACATCAAAACTTGCAAAAAGTCATGTCAGAACATCAAAATGATGGAAATAGGACTTACTCACTTAATTTGCTACAAACTGAATCACAACCTGGTTATGCCTGGGTTTTGAGACCTCAGCACCTTGATTCGACTAAGGGAACCCCGTGTTCTGTAGAAGCATGATTGGGAACTTCCAATCTAGAACACAGTGAGGGAACTCAGATCCACTAAAGTGTCAACTATACAAAGCAAGAAAAATTAAGGGCAAGAAGCCAGTTACAGAGTCTGTGGAGTATAATCCCAGGTTTTTAGAGAAAGAATCTTGTGTGTGTATGCCTATGAGTGTGGAGAAAGGGCATACCAAACAGTAACATCCTTGGCGTCAAGGGGGTCAAATTCTGTTATTTTTTTGTTTACTGATTTTTAAAGTGTACTCAATGTTGTTTTGTGTGATCTAATTCTTAAACAATGTATGAATTTTGTTAATGTTTGAAAGGACAAAAAAATGTTCTTAAAATATAAAAATAAAGTACAGAACCAGAGGGTTAAAATGGCCCATCAAAGCATGTGAGCGAATGTTCTTTAAAGGAGAAATTTTATAGCAAAATCCTGCGAGTTTACAGGGGGACTACGTGGAGCCCCAGAAGGGAGATGCCTTCCAAGGACAGGAATCCAGGAAGAGGAGAGCAACCTCGAGCCTATAGACAGCTTGGTGCGGAGCTGGGCGGGGCGAGGGTGATGACCTCAGGCCAGAGTAGGAAGAAGATGAAGAAATCACTTCCAGCAATGCCCAAGCCATCTCAGGACTGAACAGGGGGGAAGGCGCCCAGGGCAGCGTGCCCGGAATTGGCGCCAGCCGAGCTACTCCGTGGGAAGAATTAGAATATGGAATTCAAGTTTGCAGAAGTCAATCATTTTGTGCCGCTGTGATTTCTTTGTTTCCTTTTTGTTTTGCTACAGCATCTTCGTAAAGCTCCCTTTTGACAATTGCAGCCTTCCTCTGAGCTGAGCTGGGAAGTGATGGCTTTCTATTCATGCTGAGCTAGGTGGGGTGGGGTGGGATTTGGATCCGAGTTTCCAGAAATAAAACAAAGTCTTTTATTGGAAGCGGCCAAGTTTGGGGAGTACACAGGTAAGAAAGAGCCAAGTATCCTATCCACAATCAAGACAAGGTCAAACAAGTTCAGTGGTCAAGGTCAGAAGCTTGGGGACAGGGTACAGTGGTATCAAACAGAAGCAACTCCATCAAGACAGGAAAGGATGGACAGGGAAGTGTCTGCATTTGCCTCTGCTGGTCACCAATTAGGTGACACATCAGGAGTCTGAATACCTTAGGGGGAAATGCTGTGGGGAAGAGGGGAGAGGCAACAATAGGAAAGTGTGTGTGTCTCCCTTAGAGACCGGTACGGAGATTCTCAAACACATGGGCCTGGGGCCCCTGCAGCCCAATCTGCTGCTCCCAATGCCCTCAGATCATGGGCGGGATGCTGAGTTTACAGTCCTGCACTGGGACAGAGTTGTATTCACCGAGCTAGTGTCTTTAAACTGAGTGGTAGATCTCCAAAGGACCCAGGATTCCCTCCAGGAGCAGGTGTTCAGGACAGAGGAGAACAGGGAAAAAGCAAGGGTAGGGTCACCCTACTCCAGGCTCCCAGGCCATGCCTGCTAGATCATCACCTTCCTTTGACTTGTTCCATGTTCTGGGCTTCCATGGAAGCTTTTGGTTGAACAAAGGGCCCCTCTCACATTTTAAAATACATTAAAAAACCTCTGTTCTGCAGTGATGGTGCTTATAGACAAGTTAGATGGCCCAGCCCGAAGTCACTAAGGTGACAGAGGACAGAGGATCTGGGCTGCTCCCCAGGTCTTCCCTGAGGGGAAGTGGGGATGAAGACACATTTCACCTGGAGAAGGAGAGAGGGCTTCACCAAGATATCAGGGAAGCATGTCAAGGTGAGAGCAGGAGGCTTGGGTTGGGTGAAGGAGCAGAAACCTCCCTGAATTTCAGAATGCTTGGGAAGGAGTGAGAGGTGAGCAAGTCAAATTTCTAGTGGGCTGAAAACCACACCATGAGCAACTATGCCTGTGAACTCCACCCTGCTTCCATTTACAAGCCTTGAGGTGCCCTGTGCAGGAGGCCGGGACACACTCTCAGTGAGATAGGACCGGAGTCCGGGGAAGGTGGGTTCAAATCCGGATCCTGCCACCTACCGGCTGTGTTACCTTAGGCAAGTCACAGCCTCTCTGAGCCTGTGTTACCATCTGCGAAAATGAACATAACAGCAACCATGCCAATTCTTGGTCCTCGGGGCAAAAACAGTGGCTTTTCATTCAATAAACATTAAAGGAGCATCACCCATGTGCCCATTCTGAATTCAGAATGTGCCGTGGCACCAGACATTTAGATTAGCTCACCAAGGTTCTCCATAACCACGCTCTGTGAGCTCCTGGAAGGAAGGTCTGAGTCTAGCTCACCTCAGTGCCCTTGATCCCATTCGTCGTGCCTGGCTCAGAGCTAATCTTTCTTAAACATCACTGAATGAGTGGGTGAGATGAATAGATAAAAGATTAAATCACAAATGCAATCCCCCTAAAATATCAAGGACACTTATGTAAGGTGGGAAAAAAATGTAAAAGCTTATGTGCTTATAGGAGGAGAAGCATCTTTTTTTTTTTCTTTTTTGGACAGTTTCTGGGATGTGTTTTGCAACCCATACCTCTCCTTCCTTCCCTTAGCCAATGACAGAAGGGCTTGTTCCAGCCACAGAAACCCCCAATGCTGAAAACACCCCAGAATTCCAGGATAGCAGACAAGGCCAGTATCCTCAGAATACGAGAGTTGACATGATCTGATAATGTTGATTTCCTTAATGTGCCCATTGAGGGAGGAGGGATTGGTCCACACTGACCCCATGGAGGCACCAGGGAAGTTGGTGTTTTGTTTATTTTGGCTAATATGGGAGGCATTGTGGATTTTGCTTATACTAATGTTTTGGCTAATATGGGAGGCTTTGTGGATTTTACTTATACTTTTTTTATACAAAATTGTGGATTTTGCTTATACTATTTTGCTTATACTGATAGTCATATAACATGGGCCAGCTCTTGATTTCTATACTCTGACCTCTCTTCTGCCCCTACAGATGTTTTTAAAAATATCATAGCTTGATTACTGAGATAGTGACAGGTGTCAGTTCCTGCTCCTGTTGGGGTATGGATAAGGTCAGCAGAAAAGTGTCAGTAATTAGAGATGATTTTTTTTCTCTTTTTCTCCAGAATCACTATTGTCTATTGCCATAATACAACAAACTGAACACCCACATGATGGGGCACAACTAGGCCTAGCCTTCTAGAAAATGCATCAGGATCTATGATAATAATGGAGAGCACCCAACTCCCTGGTGGTCTGTGGTGTTCGGTGAGGGAATGCAATTTGGAAAGTGACAATCCAGGACACAGTGAGGGAAACAAGAAGTCCAAGTGTCTTAAGAATCAAGATGTCTGGATTTGGGTCTTGGCCCTGACATCAACTGTGAGGTCTTGGGTAATTTGAAACCTCTCAGTGTTACCTAAATACAGTGGAAGTGAGGTACTCTTCCTCTTTCTCTTCCCCTTATTATCTCTTCCCTTTCCGCCTTGAATAATTCACTCCCAGACCATTAAGTGGGACTGAAGAGGGTCTGAGGTAAGAAGAATAATAGGTCCCCTGAAGATGTCACATCTTAATTCCCAAAACCTGTGAATATATTACTTTATTATGTGGTAAAAAGGACTCCAAAGATGTGATTAGATTAAGGATCATGAGAGGGGGAAATTATTGTGGATTGTCCCAATGTCCCAACCTAATCTCAAGGGTCCTTACAAGAGGGAGGGAGGGAGGAGGGTGAGGTAGAGAAATCAGGGATGTGAGGACAGCAGCAGAGATCAGAGAGGAGAGAAAATGCTACACTGTTGACTTCAAAAATGGAGAAAGAGGCCATGAACCCGGAAATGTGTGCAACCTCTAGAAGCTAGAAAAAGAAAGAAGAAGAAGAAGAAGAAGAAGAAGGGTAATTCGCCCCTAGATTCTCCAGAAGGAACATAATCTTGTGAATCCATTTTATACTCCTGACCTCCATAACTGTAAAATAACAAATTCATGTTCTTTTCAGTCACTAAGTATATGGTGATTTGTTACAGCAGCAGAAGAAAAGGAGTACAATGTCATGAGGGAGGGGCTTGGATAGTAGGATGAGAATATTCTCACGGAGGGAAGGTGGTTTTGGTGGTCCCAGGTGAAGTGTTGGCATCTGAGAGGTTAAGATCAGTATCCATGCAGAGTGCTGCTACACAGTGCGTGTGATGGAAGCCAAGTGGGGGTGTAACAGTGTCCACAGCAGGGAGCAGGAGCAACAGTGACAAGAGGTTGGTTACATAGAGAGGGATTTGTCAAATAAGTAAATAGCATAACAATAATGACAGAGAGATTTCTCACTGTCAGAGAAGGTGCTAGATTGAAATCAGAGGTGAACTCATGGTTTCTCAAAATAAATCTGTATCTATTCTTAAGTTTTTGTCTGCTGAGACCAGGAGAGCAACAACACTTTAATAACTGTGAGCACTCTGAGGAACCCAACTGTGGCTTCTAAATACCAGGTTCTACTGAAAAGAAACTGAGGTCTTTAGAGAAATGGCTGATTTTAGGACTGGGGCAAGAAAGAACAGAATGAGCCCAAGATGTCTTTTTGTGCCAGAAAGTAAAGAATTGTTCATAGATTAATGGACTCATATCTAAAGGACACAAAAGGCAATTTGAAGGTCCTCACAATGGCCTAACTTAGGGTCATTTCTTCATCAATATAGATAGATCAATAGATTGATAGAGCTATCAATCTACATAGATAGATTAGGTAGCTGATAGAAAGACAGATGATTGATAGAAACCTATTATATGTATTATATACTACATATAGATAATCATAACCTATTCAATAAAATAGGAATCTATGAGTTCATACCTATAAATACTCTATAAATACATTAAAATTTTGATGAGAAATGGAATATACATATATACACTCAAGTACCTCTCCACAAATTATAAAGAGAAGAAAATGTAAAATAGAGGTCTAGCAGACACTGTCTTGACCAAGTGATGAAAATCAACATCGTGGGTAGATTTTGTGTACTCTGATAGAATGCACTAAAAATTGTGTACTATCTGATAGAATGCACTAAAAATTACACAGCATCACTTCGGGATACTGCAGTTGAAGTGGGATAGTTGAGGTCTCGTCCAACCCCAAATTATAGGTTATTCTGTAAAATAAATGAGCTATCTTTCTTAACAGTACCAAGACTGTGAAAATCAAGGAAAGACTGAGGAACTTTTCCAAACTGGAGGACAGTAAAAGAAAAAAA
Organism: Enhydra lutris kenyoni; assembly: GCF_002288905.1. Taxonomy (NCBI): domain Eukaryota; kingdom Metazoa; phylum Chordata; class Mammalia; order Carnivora; family Mustelidae; genus Enhydra; species Enhydra lutris. The sequence continues at coordinate 103,020,419 of NW_019154085.1, forward strand.
AAAAAAAAAAGACAAGTAAACGCAACCATGGTCCTGTGCTGAGTCTTTTTTTCATAAAGGACATTATTGGGGCAATTGGCAAACTTGAATGGGTCTGAGGATCAGAGAACAGGAACATAACATCATGGATTTCCTCACTGGGATCTTGTCTCAGTGGAATGGGGCCATTGGTATGGTAGCCTGCCATACACAGTCATTGGCTGGGACCAGCATGGTCTCTCCACCAAGGCAATGGATGATTTCAAAGGGCAGCATTTAAAGCCTGCTGTCCATTATGCTCTGGGCAGTGGGAGATCTGAATGGCACATTTTCATCATTTTCATAGCCTTCACACAGCACCACGAAAGAACTCTTCCCCCCCGCCCCCACTAAAAATTACTGGAAGTTTAAATGCTTATTTTAACATTACTAAATTTGTTTTGAAATCCCAAGTCAAAAGCTGACTTTCAATAATACATATAATTCTACAGATGTCATCTGTTTGGCACAATAATGGATAAAGTAAGCATTTCTCCCAGAATTTGGAGCCATAAGTAAATCCAAGCATATCACCATTCACTGAGAAAAACAGGAGCCAAGTCTTAAATTAACATTATCCTTTCTTCATCTTTTTTGCCCTTTTCCTCCTGCACCTTTGGGAACCCCCAGCTCTTACTGGTCCCACTGGTGACTTCAGATGTCATTCCAGACTTGTCCTTGGGACCAAGGTCTCCATCGGCAAGGGGTCTGCTCTGCAATCAAGACCACGTCCCCCATTCTGGCTTCTCTCCAGGGAGGTGTGCGTCCTTGTGAGGTCTTCACTGTCCCACACTTCCAACTGTTAGATTGTCTTCTAGCCAGTCTCCCTGCCCACAGTCCTAATTTCCTTCCAGTCTGTTCCTCATGTTGCAGCAGAACATCGCTCTGAAGTCCAAGTCTGATCACGTGACTTTCCTGCTCAACATTTGTCATCGACTCTCTATTGACCTAGCTTCAAAGATAGGCGAGCCTACCTAGCTTCGAAGATAGGCAAGCCTTGTAATTTTGTGTGCATGGCACTAAGTGCAGTGTACTTAGGAGAGGGTCCATAGATTTCATTTGATTTCCAGAAAAGGGTGAGAACCCCCCGCCTCAGGATTAAGTACAAGCTCCTTAGCGTGGCAGACAAAAGTCAGTCAAGGCTGGTTGCTGCTCCCCCACCACCTCCCTCTTCATACTTTTTGCTCAAACAATTCCAGGCCACAGGGGCTTCGAATTCCCCACTTCCAGCTATTTCTATGCCCCACCCCTTCACTCCTGCTGCTCTTTCTGAAAGGTCCTCTCTCTCTTCTTCTCCTGGCTCCTCTTGCTCATCCTTAAAGGTTCAGTACACGTAACTGCCCCCCACAAAGAGAGCCTTCCAGAATGCTCAGACTGGGCTAAGCACCTCCCCCATGTTCTTCTAGAATGCCCTATGTGGGTCTTAGTGATATTCCTGACCATAACCTGTTCTAGCCTTTGATTCACGCACCTTTCTCCCCATTGGGTTGGGGTCCCTTGGGGGCAGAGAACACGTGCTGTCCATGTCTGCATTTCCTGGATCTCATTCCAAGCCAAGCATAGAATAGGTGTTCGAGAAATATCTATAGAACTCAGCGGAACCCCGCCCAGTTCACTGGTCCAGCTATTGGCTCATTCACTAGCATCGTAATTGCCTGGCCTCACCATTCTGGAAGACTCTCCCCTCTGCCTGGCCCACGTAAAGGGCCAGGGTTGGTTTCTGAGGGCCCTGGAGGGAGACAGCCTGGTTGCACTCATGACCTTGGGTGAATCACATCACCTCCCCAAGATCTTCCCTTTCTAAATGTAATTCCCTGTGTAAAATGTAGCTAATAGTCCCGGGCTGCCTGTCCCACCCTGACAGTGCAGACAGATGGCATAATGGGTCTGAAAAACTTCAGGGAAGCTTCCATAGATATATGGAACACACTCATCACTCTACACATATGAGGAGAGGATGAGTGTCTCATTCCAAGGACAGGCACTGCGTGGGTAAAGTCTTTTGCTTCCACCATTCATATGGAACAAAGAAAGCTAAAATCTGATGCCAAAGGCTCAGCCTTTTGACCTTCTCCAACCTCCCCCAGTGTCTTGACAAAGGTGCTGGGGGCGGGGGCACCTGCGTCTTTATTTTGTCTTCTTGGTCTGGCCTGGGGCAAAAAGGACTGACTGAGAAAAGAGGAGTCCGGGAGGGAGCCCTGGTAATGCACTGCCGGATAACCGAGAGAGAAGCCAAATATGAATTTGACTTGCTGCTGGCAGTTTGCAATAATCCCACCCCTTGGAATGTGCCTGGAGCCTCCAATTGCTGTCTTTTGGCTTAGATTAGACTTTGAGATAGCTTGCCAAGTTTGAAACCCACCCGACCCTCGTGCTGTGAATGTTTTGAGCTCAACTTGAACTTTATGAGGTGCAAGTTAATTTGCATTTGGCAAAATGCAATTTCCTGTTTCTAAGAAAAAGGGACTTTAAAGATTTATTTAAGAGACACAAATGGCTTCCTGGACATCAAATAGCTCTTACAAAGCAATATTTTAATAAGTTAAGTGTAAATGAATTGAAAACACATGAATCTGATTTCCCTTGAACTACAGATGGGTTTAACAAATGGGGAGGGGGTGGAATGGTTTGGCACAGGGCTTGGGGGTTTTCTCCAACCAGAAAGTTTCAAAAAGTAGATCAAGATGTTAGACAAACCCATCCCCATGTCAGGGTTCCCCAGCATGGATTGTGTATCTCCCAGACTCTTGCTCCATAAGCAAGTGAAGATTCGACATCAGCTCCCCTGGGCATGTCCCCCTTACCCGCTTTGCTTCCCGCCTCTGTACTGCCAAATCTTCCTCCCTCTGCCTTTTGCTCCTCACTCAGAAATGCCAGAAATGCCAGGTTTCCTCTTGCCTTTCCCAAAGCCTCCTTCCTGCTCGGGGTCCACTGCTGAGACAATACAGACCCTAGGACTCAGTGGAGGAGGGCCCATGGTGCCCAGTCCTTCTCTCCAGTCTCAGCTGCTCCTGTTTGAAGATGTTCCCAGCCCAGGGCCTCCCTCCAGTCTGGGGAACCCTGGAGATGGCCCAGTCGCCAGTCCTCCATGTCGCCCCAATCTCTCCATAGGACGAAGCCCACCACTGGCATTGAGGCTGCCAGCCAGGGGACAACCTTCCCGTTCTACCGGATGGGGTGCTTTTTGTGGGACCTGCTATGCAGGCTGGAAAGACAGCTATACAGCAGCATAGAGAGGGTGGGAACTAACCTGCCAGGAGGTGGGGAAGGCCTTCCTGAGGTCCCAGGAAAAGGCAGTGGTCCTCAGACAGGAAACCAGATGATAAGAATGGGCTCCTGGATGGTGGGCAGAAATCTCTGGACTTGATGACAAGTTGCAGAGGAGTGGTATGTCCCATGAACCAGATGAGCCAGATGCTTGCTTCTATCTCGGATTATGTCCCCTTTCTGTTCCCCATGACTCAGAGCAGAATGACCAAACGAAGAGCAAGCCAGTCCCCCCCTTTCCTGCCCCTGGGCCTAGATGAGAGAAGCTGGAACATTCAGGCAGGTCTGCTCTACACAAAGGGAGATGGCAAAGGGGACACAATCATGAGAGAATCATGCCCCTGGGAAGTAACAGCACTCCCTGAGGCCTTCAAGACCCCAAACAAAGGTAGAGTCCCCACAGAGGTGGTGACAGTTATTTTCAGTAAGGAAGGTGGCACTTCCTCACAAGGGCAGGAGCTAAGGATTCTAGAAGAATCCACAGCCCTATTTTCTCCTTCAACAAAATCTTATTGGTCATCTTTCACCATAGGACCACACTAGGCTGTGCTGGTGAGGGGATGGGGTGTTTTGGATTTAGGTATGTGGGAGCAGGACACCCACAGAGCAAAAGAACAGGAACCGGGGCCAAGAGGGAGGACCCACAGCTAAGGAAAGACAAGGAGACCCCAGGAGGCTGAGGCTGGGGACGGTGCTCCCCAAAAAGTCAGACACAGCATGGGCTTTGAAAGAGATTAGTGATTAGATGCCTGTGCTTCCTTTCTTGATCTGCGGCTTCCCCTCTGGCCTCACTGGGTTGTTAAGTAAAGTCTACCCGAATTGTCATCTAGCAGTGAGGTCCTCTGAGAATGCATGAACTGGGGGCCCAGAAGAAAGCAAGGGTGTTGGCATACATGGGTCTGCTTTCCAGTACCATCTCTGACACTCACTGGTTGTGTCACCATGGCAAAGTCATTGCTCCTCTCCATGCCTCAGTTTCCCCATTTGCAAAATGGGGCTATTCCTATACCTGACAGAGGTATTAACCAAGCAGCTGTATGTAACGCGCCCCTGGAAAGAGCTTGGCAGAGAGATGAGTGGCCCATATGATCATAATAGGACATGTGAAATCTACGCTTCACACAACCCTCCCTCTGTTTGTCTGTATGTCCATCTGTCTCTCACTCTCACACATACACAGGCAAACACAGCCACTTACCTCGCAAACACAAATATGTCCCAGTATTGGTTTTCTGTTTGTCATAGCTAGTTACCGCAGATTTGGTGGCTTACTTAAGTCATCCCAAATTTGTTAGCAGACAGTTCCACGGGTCAGCAGGCTGGGATGGCTGAGGCCTCCACAAGGCTAAATCTACGTGTCAGCAAACTGAGTTCTCATCCGTGGCTCTGGAGGACCGTCCGAGCTCATTCAGTTCATTGGGAGAGTTTATGTATGAGGCTGGGTCTGCTTTTCCTTGCTGGCTGTCAGCTGGGGGCTGTTCTTAGCTCCGGAAGCCGCCTGTCTTCTCTGCCGCTGTCCCCTTTACCTTCAAACCAGCAGCGGAGTACTTCTGAGAACCCCTGTGTGCTCCTCCAGCTCTGACCTCAGCCCTACAGTGACAGGGTCATGAGATCAGATCAGGCCCAAGCAAATCTTCTCCCTATTTTAAGGTCAACTGACCTGGGACCTTATCCTTGCAAAATCTTTTTACGGAAGGGTCTAGATTAGTGTTTGGTTGAAAACTTGGGAGAAGTTGTATGTACACTAGGAGTCAATGGTCTTGGGGCTCATCTAAAATTCTGTCTGCCACACTCCTCGAAAAGTAGATAAAAAGAAGGAAGAGGAAAGAAGAGAAAGAGGGAAGGAAGGAAGGAAGGAAGGGAGGTAGGGAGGGAGGGAGGAGGGAAGAAAGGGAGGGAGGAGGGAAGGAAGGAAGGATGGAAGGAAGATACCCTGCTAATTTGACGTAAGGTTTCCAAATAGTCATAGCCTCTGACTGAGTATTTCATGCTGGAGAAGCTGAACTAAAGTAAGAATCTGAAATGCAGGGGAAAAGAGTCCTATAAATGAAGACATTCATTGTAGAATTACTTATAACCATGAAGAAATAGAAGTAACATAAATGTCAACAATAGATTATAGGTGAAAACACCTATAGTGAAAGTTACATGACAGAAAGGAATGGAGTGATTTTAAATGATATTTAAAAGGCTACTTATGGACCAGTAAATGTTTAATGTGATAATGCTTATTAAATATATAGAATCCTAGATTTCATATGAATGTGACCATGTCATATTGATGTAGGTACAGATATGCACATCTATGCATGCAAATAGCTAGCTACACAAACAGGTCCATACAGATAGGCGGAGAAGAGAACATATCACAATGTTAATGGAGATTATCTCTGGGTGCTAGAAAGACTGATGATTTTTAATGAGATCATTTTTTAACTGTGGCACAATATGCAAACATAAAATTTGCCATTTAACAATTTTTAGGGTACAGTTTGGTGGCAATAAGTACAATTCACACTGTTGTGCAACTATCATCACCATCCATCTCCGGAACTTCCCACCTTCCTCAACTGTAAGCCTATGCCATCAGTGATAACTTCCCCATGCCCCCTCCAGCAGCCTCTGGCCATCTCCATTCCATTTTCTGTGTCTATGAATGTGACAACGTTAGGGACCTCATGTGAGTTGGACCGTGCAATATTTGTCTTTTGTGGTCTGGTTTATTTCGGTCAGCAGAATGTCTTTGAGGTCAAGCCAGAGTGCTGCATGTACCATTACAAAGGCTGTCCTTTTAACCAAATGTGACTCAGGCCCTTCTGAGCCCTCTGCTCCATGAGGACTCAACCTTGGTCTCCATCCTTGCTGACCCCACATCACCCCATTCTAGCAAGCATCCTGTGAATCACTGGCCTGTTGTCAGCAAAGACCCTGTTAAGTTGCTTTAGCAAGAAGCCCCTACCCTCGAGGTCTCCTCTTGGTAATTTCCCAGCCACTGGCCCCCTCGCTCTGCTCCCTGCCTGCAAATCCCCAGCCATCTCTGTTGTATTTAGAATCAAGTCCACTCTCTCTCCCCTCTAGGGATATTCTTGACACCAACTACACTAGTTCTGAAAAAGTCTCTTTTACTGCTTTAATAAGGGTCTGAATAAGTTTTTCTTTAACAGTCAAAATGTCATTCTTTTTTAAGCCTGAGTAATATTCCATCATACGTATCTATCACGTTTTGGCTACGCATCTGTCTATGGATGGACATTTGCATTGTCTCTATCTTTTGGTTCTTTTTCTTTATTTTACTTATTTATTTATTTTTTTTTTGTGGAGAGAGAGAGAGTGTGTGGAAGTGGCAAGGGTGTGGAGAGGCAGAGGGAGAGGGAGAGAAAGAATCTCAGACAGACTCCACGCTGAGCACGGAGCCCCATGCAGGGCTCGATCTCTTGGCCCTGAGACCATGACCCAAGCCAAAATCAATTGTCAGACACTTAATAGACTGCGCCACCCAGGTGCCCTTCTTTTGTTCACATTTAACAGAGTTGTTTTTTGTTGTGATTGTTCTGAGTTGTTATAGTTCTTAAATGTACTCTCGATATCAAACCCTTGTTTGATAGATAGCTGGCAAACATTTTACCTGGTTCACAGAGTTGCCCTCTCGCCCTGCTCTTAATGGGCTTTGGCACATACAAAAATCATTCTGTGCATGTGTATTCCAAAGCCGCTACGATAAACAGGCAGCATTTTCAAAACAGAGGGGAAAACGTTAGAAACTCGAAATGATGCTTATGAAGAGTATTTAATAATATAAAACAATATATTTGTAATATCATCTAGCTAATTACAACATAAGAAACTCAGTTATAAAGACAATCAGATAACAATAATGAAAAAAAATACAAGCCCAATACAGAAAGACCAGAAAACAAAACAATTTTGCTGTTTTCTCTGGGTGGTGAGATTATGCGTGAAGTGTTTACCCTTTTTATTTTTCTGTGTTTTCTAACTTCCTATCATAAATATGCATCATTTCTAAACACAGAAGAAGAAAAAAATGACATTTAAGAGGGAGGGGAAAAACCATCCAGACTCTCAAGTATCAAATAAACCTTTCAAAAGTACAGAGGAAAGGAAAAATGTATTTTAGTCCCTTCCCCTGTCCTTAGGCTCTCTCTGCTGGGTTGTTTTGTTGTTGTTGTTGTGTTTTTTTGTTTCTTGTTTTTGGGGGGTTTTTTGTTTGTTTGTGTGTTTTGGTTCTTTGGATTTTGGGAGTTTTTTTGTTTGGTTTGGTTTGGTTTGGGTTTTTTTTTTTTTTTTTTTTTTTTTGGTCCTTTGAGTTTTGGGAGTTTTTTTGGGAACTACTGCTGAGTTCCCTTAACCAGGCAACAGGTAGGAATCAGGGTGGGGAGCTTCTAAATGCCCATCTCCCTTACAGGCTGGGCCTTCAACACACATTTGCAGCTCCTGAGCTAACAAGGCAGAATGGGGAGCAAATTCTTACAAGAGACAAAAGTCTACAGTTCTATTTCTGCAGATATTGTGCCTGAAAACTGCCTCTTCCTTTCCATAATAGAGAATTTGCGGATGACACACATTTTCTTTTGGTGAGTTTTGCATTCACTCACTTCAAGGTACGAAACGGTTGCATACACTAATTTCCAGAATGAAAGAGCGGAAATCGCTAACTCATCTTAAAGAACTGTAAATGAACAGGGTCTTAATTCACAATTCCATCATCTCTCCTGCCCCTGCTCTGGGCCGTAGCCCACGCGTCTATCTACTCCTGTAAGATGTGTGCGCGCTTGTGCGGTCTGCTCTGGGACATCACCCACCCTTTACGGAGTCATAGCCGCCTAGAGGCTGTATTTGATTCCTGGGTTACAGGCTTCCTTGAAGGCAGGAGCAGAAGTCTTTAAATCGGCTGGTCGGGGTTACAGTCTTAAGGCCAGAATAGTGCCCCAGCTCAGCCACCTTCTGGTCACGTAACAGCTCAGCCACCTTCTGGTCACGTAACCCTGAGACATTCACTTCATTTTGCTCTGGTTCACATTCCAGAGAGGAATCCAGAAACACCATTCCTCCCTCACATAAGTGCCCCTCCCTCTTACTTCCTTCAGTTCTCTCCCCACAAAGCCACCTCCTGTCTCCCAAGTCTTCTGTAACAAGCACCCCCAGCCCAGCCTCACTGTTCTTCATGACCCCATCCCTTCCAGACATTACACGTTTATTCGCTTCCTTATTCATGTTCTGTCTCTCCTAGAGAAGGTGAGTTCAAGGTTGACAGGTTTTTGTTTGGTTTCTGTCCACTCCCTAGTACCTAGCATAGTACTACCTGGCACATGGTAGGTGCTCAGGAAGTGTTTATTGCATGATTGAATCAATCAATCACTCAACAAATCAATCATGAAAATAAGTGAGCTTCCCCCTCCTTCATGTTCTAAGGATAACATGAGCTTGTTTTCATAAACTCCCACGCTCTTTATCATTTGCAGATGGTGATCATCTTTGCATACTCCCCGTGTCGAACTCCGTACTTCACATATAATTGGTAATTAATGAATTACCAATGAGTGAATAAAGTAATACACAATGTATTTATAGTCAGCCAACTTCCAATCATCTGTGTTAATACATGGGAGGCAGACACTGGATAATCTGAAACAGAAGCTAATCTGAAAATCATTTCTGTTGGCTGGAATGTTCACCATAGTATTCGTAGCTTGATCCTCCGATAGTGACCATGGGTCTGTGAGCCAGGAATGGCTCGCGAGTTCAGTGTACCTGATAGCTCACTCCTCAGACGTTTGAAGTCCCCTTTACCATGTGTTGCAACAAATGTGTTCATTTCCTGCTGCCTTTTGAATCCTGGCCTGGCCTGAGTGGCTCCAGCCCGTCCCTTCAGCTCTGATTTACAGGACCTTTTCTCAAGGCCAGAGGCATCCACAGGCAGCCAAAGCTGGGGCAGGCTCTGAGCAAGATGTTCTCCTGATGGGAAACGCTACGGGAGCACATACAGAGAGGCTGCGAGAACAGTATGTTCCCTTCAGCCAGACTGTGGCTTTTCCCCAGGAGCTTGAAGGTCTCCAGCAGAGCAGAGAACTTCCAAAAACCATCTGCTTTCTTCTTCTTTGACTTATCGCAAGTGTGGCCAACAGCTGTCATTTATTTCTAGAGCCTGGTTTTTTTGTTTTTGTTTTTTTTATTTTTTTTGCTCTTCTTGTGGAGTATCTCATTTAAAGCTCAGCAGTGCCCTTTGAGATCAGGAGAGGGATTCTCTCTCCTCTTGGGAATGAGGAAGGGAGGTTCGAGAAAGTGAGGTTCCCACCCCGACTTGCTCAACTGGTAGAGGAACCAGGATTAGCCCCCTTCACCACTCCTGTCCCTCACGTAGCATCTCGATAATCATTTTTTTTGATTATTTTAAAATTTTTTAATTTAAATTAAATTTAATTAACATGTACTGTATTGTTAGTTTCAGAGGTAGAATTTAGTAATTTGTCAGTTGCATACAACACCCAGTGCTCATTACATCAAGTGTCCTCCTTAATGCTCATCACCTAGTTACCCCATCTCCCCCCCCCCCCCCCCCCCCCCCAACCCTAAGTTCGTTTCCTAGAGTTAAAAGTCTCTTATGGTTTGTCTCCCTCTCTGTTTTTGTCTTATTTTATTTTTCCTTCCCTTTCCCTAGGATCCTCTGTTTTGTTTCTTGAATTCCACATATGAACGAAATCATACAGTATTTGTCTTTCTCTTACTGACTCTCTTACCTTTGAACAGGTGTTTTCCCCTAAACCCACTGAACTCCTAAAGGTAGTTTTATTAGCACTTAGGAGTACGTTTCCAATATAGCAGTGAAGACCAATGAGAAAATGGGATTCTATGAATCAGGTAGAAAGTTAAAAGGCAGACTTGCCACTCTAATTGTGTTTGGCTTGGGATGTGATCAATGTTAGTTTATGCATCTGATCAGTAAATTATTAAGTGCCTGCCCTATGCCCAGCACTGGGGATGCAGCAGTGAACAAAACCTATTCATCACCACCCACATGGGTCTTATGTTCCAGTTGGGGGACACAGAAAGTAGAGGCAGTGGTGAGGAAAATATGGAACAGGTTAGATGGAAATATGAAAAATAAAGTAGGGACGGCAAATGGGGAGCACAGTATTGGTGGTAATACTCAAAGAAAGAGTTGTTGATAAGGTGGTATTGGAGGAAAGATCTGAAATAAGTGAGGGAATGAGCTATATAGATATTAGCCAAAAAGAACAGTCCAGGTAGAGACAATGGCAGGCTCAAAGGTCCTGGGGCAGAAATGTGCCAGAGTGTTGGAGAAACAATGACAGGCCATTTTGGCTAGAGAAGAACAAGAGAGGGGTGAATGGGTGAGGGATGAGGTCTGAGAGGTTAAGACCAGAGGGTTACATCATATTGGGCAAGGTCCACGGAGAGCATTCAGTGTGTCCATGATCCAGGCTGAGTAAAGAATTATGACTCCACTTACATATCCAACATTGCATGCATATTGTCTTGCCAGAGATGACGCCATGTTTAAATGTTCTTATTCAAACTAAGCCACTGTAACCTTCACCCTAATATGTCTTTCAAAGATAAGCTTTGACTTATTGATATTTTTAAACTGTATTTACCGTATAGTGCACCAATAAGAAAGTGCATATATTACTATATCCCAATTTTGTTTTCTAATAGCTTGATAACTATGTCCTGACCTAACTGGCACTAGAGACTGAATGTTTGTGTCCTCCTAAAATTCTGATGTTGAAGCCCGAAACCCCAAAGGGATGGTATTTGGAGATAAGCCTTTGAGAGGGGATTAGGTCATGTGGGTGGGGCCCTCAGGATGAAGTTAGTGCCTCTAGAAGAAGAGAAAAGGAAAGATATCTCTCTCTCTCTCTCTCTCTCTCTCTCTCTCTCTCTCGCCCCCCTCCTCTCTTTCCCCACCCATGTAAAGACACACAACATGGCCCTCTGAAATCCAGGAAGAGAACCTTCAACAGAATGTCCAGCGACCAGAACTGTGAGAAAATAAATTTTGGTTGTTCAAACCTCTCAATCTATAGAATTTTTTTTAACAGCAGCCTGAGCAGACCAAAGACAATTGGTTTCCTTTGAAATTCTATGAATTTTATTTCATGCCTTTCAAAACATCCTGAGATGAGATCCATGAGCTTCGCTGTACTTCCAGAAGGTTCCAGGACACAATAAAGCTGAAGAATCCCTGCTATGGGGTCTTCGGAGTCATCATGAGAAGAAGCACTTTCGCTACAAATGGGAAAGGGGGCCACCACAGGGTGTGCTGCATGGGTTTGTTTATAGGATCAGAGAGATTCCCAAGTTGTGAGTATATTTTGAGCATAAGCAAGGAGACCAGTACCAGTTTGCAAATTCCTGCAATTATCCAAGCAACAGATGATGGTGGCTTAGCTTAGGGTGGTTGTTTTCTTTTTCCCAGCTCAAACCAGAAACTACTGAATGAGGGTCTGACAAGGCCATGGGTGAGAAGTCACCGAGAGATGGAAGCCTGTAGAGATCACTGAGAGGTGACTACAGAGGGGAGGTGGGAAGGAGACAGCACTCCCAGCAGAGTAGATGGGTACTTATTTCTATAAATGGCCATCCTTTCATCGTTAGAACACCATAAAATCCATTTATGGGCAGCCCAAGCAAGCAAATGAAACAGTCAAATTAGCAGTAATTAATCCCAATTAATTCCAGCCTGAGTACCCGGGCACACCCCTCTCCCAGCTCCCCACCCCCTCTCCTCCTGCTCCCTGAGCCCCACCCATCACAAGAAGCCAACCCTTCCTGATAAGATCAGGCTCTTTTACATCAATTCAACACGTACAGATCAGCAGCACACTCAGTGAGGGACAGCTGGGATCAAAGACAGGGGTCCTTCTCCAAAAGCACCAGCCCACTCCAGGTGGGAAGCCAGACATACTCTCAACGAGCCACAGAGCTCCAGCGAAGACATAGTGTGGAAATGAGTGCCAGGCAGATGGGAAAAACCCCAAGAGTTTGGGAAGGGAGAAAGCACTGTTGGGCAGAGCCACCGGGGGTGTTCACCCCCAGCAGGGGCTCTGCTTGACCCTGGAGGGCTGAAACATCTGGGAACTTCCTTCATGCAAGGAAAGCATCTTGCTTGTCTTTGTAACTCCCACACCTGGCTTGCACCTGCTGCCCAGTGAACGCAGGACATGGAGACAGCAGAACTTCCCAGTGGAAGTAACAGTGCGACCACAGAAAGTGAGGGACATGGGGACGTTCAGATGATCAGGTCACTGCATAAGCGGTTTATGTCAGTGAATTCTAGCCCATGGCCCAGATCCAGTCTGCTGTCTGCCATACAGCCCACAAGCAAAGAATGGATCTTACATTTTTATATGGTTGAAAAAAATCAAAAGATTCATTTTAATTATTTTCATTTTAATTTTGAAGTTTCAATTCAGTGTCTATAACATTTTACTGGAACATAGCCACGCCCATTTATTTATATATTGTCTGTGGTTGCTTTGGTGTTACAATGGCAGAACTGAGCAGTTGTGACAGAGACCGTCTGGCCCACAAGGCTAAATATTTACAATCTGGCCCTTCACGGAAAATGTTGGCCAACCCCCCACGTGTGTGTGAATGACCCTCTTTAGAATTGTGCAGTGCACAACCTAAGTCACCAATCATGGCAGCCTTGGCCCAAGATTATAGTCCTGGCTCCTGGTTGGTAGCCACATTGTGCTCCTGTTGCTTAGGCCAGTACCTATCACTCTGCCTCAGTTGCAAGCCTTCTTTCTCATCTGGTATTTTGGACACATGGCTCAAACTGCCAGGAACCTTCCTGACTTCCTACAAGTCATCACAACAAGGACTCCCTCTCATCTTTCAGACATCAGTTCAGATAGCCTTTCTTGAAAGCTTTCCCTCACCACTCACTCTTCCCACCATTTACCATTATCTGAAATGACTGCGTGTGTGCATTTGAACTTGCCATGTCTGTATTCCCCACCAGCGTGCACACTCCAACACAGGAAGCATGGGATCTCGTCACTGCTGTACCTCTAGCGCCTAGAACAGTACCAGTCCCCCTCACACAAGAGCCCAACTGGTATTTCTCAAACAAATTTTAGAATTCTGTGCTGCTAAAAATATTTAAAATACCTGTGGACAAGAGAGCGTTTATGATGTTATTCTATTTTTATATGTGTTTGAAATTTTTCTTAAGAAAAAGTTTTGTACATAGCCAACCTATTATTCGGGTATAAAAGCAAAATAAAACCATTTCAAACAAAAAACAAACCAAAGCCAAGAGTAACTACCAAGGCAAATCACAGACTCAAGCCACACCTGCTCTCCTGTGTCTTCTGCCAAAACCTGAGGCTGGGTATAAGAAATAAAAATCATCTCATAGAAAAAAAAAGTGTGATAGGCAGGGCTCTTTCAATTACAAGTGTCAAAACATAAATTTAGACTCATTTAAGAAAAACAAAACGAGATTTATGACTCCCAAAGTTGTAAAATCCAAGGGGCAACTGCCTTCAGGCACAGTGGGATCCAGGGAAATTGAAACATGGTCCCCAGGCCATGACCTCTCTCAGAGCTGCATGGCTGGCCTCGCTTCCCTCTCAGAAAGGTTCTGAGCTGTTGCAGGCTCTATTGGCCCTAGAGGGATGGCCCTTACCATTCCTGCTAGGACTGTCAGCCCTGAGGACTCTGACCTGGTGTGGGTCATGTGCTCTTCTGGCACGGATGACTGGAGCCAAGAAGGGGGAGTCCTCTGGCTAGCCTGAGCCACTGAGATGGAATGGCAGCTGTAGTCTCTCAATCAAAAACCTATGAACTGAGCGGGAATATTGTGGAACTGTAAGAAGAGTTTTCCCCCAAAGAGATACCGGGCCATACACAGGACACCCAAAATGGGGCTTGGTGCTGGAACCTGGCTTCTGACCTCAAACCAGAAAGTGACAGAGGTCAGGAAACTGGCTCTCCAGAGAGGGCCAGGCAGATAGGGTCTCATCCAAAGAGTACTGAGCTCAGGAGATGTCCTTCAGCCAATCCTGGATGCTACTGTTTGACTCAGGACAAAAAACAAGTCCACTGTACCACTCAGAACCAAGAGACATCCAGTCCGGGGAATGAAGCCAGCACCAGTGGTTCCTTGGAGGAGGCAGGAGCTTTGACTCAAGGTCAGCTCCAGTGCCCAGGGGACTGTCTGTTGTGTCATCAAACCCAGGGCTGCAGGGACATTAAAAGAAGGGTCAGACCGGTGACCAGCATGAGCACCTTGTCACCTGCCTGGGTTCGGGACCTGGAAGTCTGCCCCTACAGGGTCTCAGGACCTTCTGCAAGGTGTCCCTGGGGATAGTTGAGGCAGGAGAAAGGGGAGCTGAAGACAGATGGGTGTGATCAGAAAGGACGTGGCCAGGGGCCTTGAAACAAAAAAGAGAAAGACACAGAAACTGCAAGAAAGGAGGAAATTAGGGCTCAGAATTATCCCCATCCTTCCTCCCCTCTCATGATCAGCTTTTCCCTCCAGGGAGGAGGAGGTATCTTCAGCACAAAGAGGCCCATTTTCTCATCTGCAGGAAAAGGAGGCCGTAGGCCTCATGGGGGTGGCTGCGTGGAATAAGGGACAGAGTTCATGGAAAGCCACGAGCACAAAGCCTGGCACAGAGTAAGCTTTCAATAAATGTTTATTTCCCAGTAGTTACAATAGGAGCCAATGAATTCATTCATAGATCGCTACACGGCACCCTTCAAAATGACACATCCCTCATACACAAAGACGAGGTCCTCTTATTATTTTTCTAGTTAACCAAAAAAAAATCCAATTTAAGCAAACTCTCCATCAGCCTCTTGTTGCATCCTGCGCAAACGGCTTCCTTAATTAAAAGATCTTAATCAGGGCATAGCTTTTCCCATAGAGCTTTCCAGGAGGAGGCAGGATCTGCCTTGGTGGGCCCTGCTGAGCCTCAAGGCGGCGAGCCACCTGCCTCTGCGGGTGCCTTGGAAAATCCACAGCGCAGGGCTCGCCCTTCCCCAATCTCATCCTTCCTTCCTAGCATCGCCCCTCCCTCTCCCACCCCAGCCATCTTCCTTCTATTTGAGATTCGCATTCTCTTCTCCAACCCACCCTTGGACCCTCACGGCCGGTGGCCACCCCATCCTCTGTGTTCTCTCATTCTCTTCCCCTCCCAGTTGAGATGAGGCAAGGGGCAGGTCCTTCTTAGTGAGCCTTTGGATTTGCTTACCATGGAGGCTCCTTTGTCCACCAACAGGTCACTTGGTCGATGATTGCATCCGTGGGTAACTTGCAGGCTTCCACCCAGGGGCTCCCGCACATCGTGCTCCTCCAATCTTTTGTCTGTTGCCTCGTTCTAGATACGGACAGACCCAAATTTCCCTCCTCCAAGAACCTTTGATTGTGGCGATGGTGATGATGATGAAGATGATGGCTGCTTAGACTTCCCACCAGGTATGGCACTCCCTCCAACCCACAGCCTCTGACGACCTCAGCAGCACATACACTGAGTTCCAGCTGGCCTGTGACTGCGTAGCAATGCCCAGAGAGCCCCAGCACCATGAACCTGTGTGCATGTGCCTCCCTGCCAGGTACCCATTGAATCACCAAAATGGGTTGGCTTTCCGTGGGGCCATACTGGAACAGAGTTTGTATTCCAGCCTTGCTCTGCATACTTTGGGCCACAGGAATGGCCTGACACCATATATAAAAAGGGAGAGTTTGGTCCAGATGTCCAAGAGAAGTGTAGATGAATAACTAATTTGGAAAGTCTGAGCCAAGGGTCAAAACTGAAGTCAAGGAGCCAACGGTTGAGTTCCAGAGACGAGGTAGGTAGACAGGACCACTTCTGGAAAGGCTAGTTGGGACTTATGCATCCTCTTCAGAACTGATACGAATGGTGGATGGTCTGCCAGGGAGAGAGTCAGGAGGGATGGGGATGGGGAAGGAGAGGGCAATATTTTTTACTTAAAAAGGACCCTAGAGCTCTTCCACTCCAGGATTTTTAATATAGTTTTTGAGCTGCAGAAACAACTTCAAATAAAATATTCTGCAAATGCCCCCAACAGATGTTCTCTGGCTTCCTTCATCATCTAGTTCAGAAAGGCCCTGCCTAACTTATGGAAATTGTCATTTTATCGGTGATCCCGTATGGCCCGATCCAATAGAAATGCTTCAGGGTAAATTTCTTTCAATTGTTACCAGCACTGACAACCTCACTGTCCACTTTTACTTCAAATCTAAGGAAGCATGAAGCTGGTGCTGGGTCTGCCGTCCTCTGTCTTTCTGCAAGCATCAGACGAATTTCCAGCCTTGGTTTGGGTAGTGGTTTCCCGGTCACGACTTGAACACGATAGACGGACTGCCCTTAGGGACCACGAACAGGTGCTCCGCGAGTCCACATTGTCCCAGGGGCAAATGGGGGACTATCTGTATTCATGCTGCTGCTACTTCTTCCCCATGTGGAACTGTTTTGATTCGATGAAATCTGCAAGTGAATGTTTCATAACCCAGGGAGTGCCTTCCACAGAGTCACAGGCAAACAGCAACGATATTTTATGTATCTTTATTACAAACTTCCATCACTTACTACACAAGTAATAAACACCCATTATGTAATATACAGAAACACAGATGAAAAAAAAGAAAAAGATGTGTTTTGATCACCGACAACCCTATTCCTGAGAGACTGTCGTTGTTAACAATTCGGTACATTTCCTCCCAATCTTTTTTCAAAGAAGTAGAAATACTCTGTAAATAGAAGTGCACGTTTAATGATGTGCATTTTTAACAAAAGTAAGACTACACGTATTTATTGATCGTAACTCCTGTTTTCGCTCGATAACATATTCTGATCGTGTGTTTATGAATGGTAAATATGTCTCTGCACTGGTACTCTCCTGTACCTCACAGGTGATTCATTGTGTGGAATGAGTGAACAACGATTTGGTCATATGCTAATTGTTGCACATTTAGGGTTTCCTTTCCTTTTCTATTGCAAACATCATGCGGATAAAGGTCCTCGCTCATTTGCCCAATTATTTCCTTAGAAAGGTACCCTTGTTGAAGGTTGGCTGACCCAATCCCCATCCACAGCCCTAATTCCTAGTCACATTGAGTATAGACCATGGCTTTCTTTTCTGGTGACATCGGGAGCCTTGCTGCCTTTGCAGTGACTGACTTTCCCAAGGTTAACCAATTTCTAACGATAGTCAAGGACTCACCTGACACACCTTTTCCAAATGGGAAAAAAACAATTCAGAACGGACACTCCAAATACCTCCTCCATAGGCTTTCACACTCTGACCTATGCTTGCTGCCCTAAACACCCCAGGGCCAGGTACCCGGCAACTGGGGACAGTCCCTACACCCCAGAGCCCACCAAAATTATTCCAACCAACCAATCCTAATTCTGTTAATCCCGCCTTGCCTGTTCCTTCCCAGGGGAAATCATAATAAAGGCTCTTGTGCACGTTTTTTCCCCCTTGGTCCCTCTGCCCCCTAACCAACACTGGTGTTTCCCTGAGTGCCCCCTTCCCTTGGAAACCATGTGTAACAGTCTTTCCAATGGCAGTCATCTCCCATCCTGCTCACCTTACTGTACCTCAAATTTTCTATTCATACACGTTATTTTAAAACACATGGTGAGGCACACAGGTCTGTCCATCTCTGTCTCCTCTGTGACTAGCACAGAGCCAGCGAGAGGAAGACCGTGTGGTGCGCTATTTCAGGGTGACTCCACTGTGGTACCAGAGGAAGGGTATGGGTGCAGACTTGACCACTACCAGAACAGGCTCCTTGACAGATCCTTGTTCAGCAGCATCTCCATCTACTACCAAAAGGAAGCTAGAGGACATCCTTTCCTGCCACACCTTACCAGCTGGCCTCCCAGCAACAAGTAGGAACTCCAGTGGGAAGGCTTCTTGAACCTTCTCCTTGATGCAGTTCTAAAGGCCTGGCTTGGATACACGGCATAAACGGAAGTCAGAACATGAAAGGAACAAAAAGAACACGTTACACCAGGGGAGTCTGGGTCACTCCATCCGTTAAGCATCTGCTTTCAGCTCAGGTCGTGATCCCAGGGTCCTGGGATCAAGTTCAGTGTCCAGCTCCCTGCTCAGCAGGGAGCCTGCTTCTCCCCCTCCCTGCCGCTCCCCCTGCTTGTGCTCTCTCTCTTTCTGTCAAATAAACAAATAGAAAGATAGACAGACAAACAAACGTATTAGACCAAACTAGCTGGTACTACAGAAATAAGTGTAGAGAAAGTTCTGACGCACAGGTATTAGAGCTGGACAACCTGAATTTGAATCTAATTCTGTTATTTGTTTGTGTTGGGGAGCTTTGGGCAAATTCTTAGACTTGGTGAATGTCAAGACTCTCATTCCTAACATGGAAAAAGAAAATCCTGTCTTGAAAGGCTGTTACCAGAATTAAATGAAATCGTGCATGTAAAGCACTGTATTAGTCAGAATACTTTCCATTGCAAATGACAGAAAGTAAGCCTCAAAGGAAATGTATTAGGTTACATAACCCGGAAAACCAGCTTCAGGCAGTGCTGGATCTAAGCACACTAAAGATAGAACAAGGCCTCAGCCTTTCTCCCCTCCACTCAGCAATGCTGTCCTTGGCTTGGAGTCCTTTGCAAAGAGGCTTTCTGCATGTAGTGCCCACCTGGCCCCCAGAGGCCCCAAACTCATATTGTCCTAATGGCTCTGTGATCCTTGCAGTGCAAGGGTGATGGATCTAGTGATGGTTCCCGTAGGAGTCCTGGTAAGGTCTCTGGTTGGTCCAGCTTGGCTCACATGTCAGCTCTAAACCAGTCATCTCTGTGGCCACACACGCCCACCTTTGGTGGAAAGGAAGGGAGTAACACCGGGGAGTGAACTTGGAGGAGCTCCACCCAGGAAGAATGCTGGTTTCCTCAAGGTAGAGATTTTGAGGCCAAAACCATTTGACCACTACAGGCTTCAACAGAAGACAGAACTGGGTTTTCAAACTGGCACACTTTAGAGAAACTCGCCCACAGATGCGTTCTGGGCAGATCCCGACAGTGTTCTCCAAAATGGACATTAATTGGCCACTTCATGTATTGCTGTGGGGAATGAAATTAACACAGCTCTCCTGAAGGGGGATGTGGCAATAACTAAATTAGAAATGCACAGGATTTTTGACCTAGCAACTCCACTTCTAGGAATTTATCCTATGAATAGACTCAGGTAGTTCTGAGAAATGATTCCACAGAAAACAATGTATTGCAGTATAGTTTATAAGAGGGAGAGACAAGACCACCTCAGTGCTCATCAATGGAGGACAAGTTAAAGAAAGTATGACATACCAATTCAAATGAATCTGAGAAACAATAAGAAAAAATGAAAAAACAACACCACCACCTGCTTTACGGACTGACATCAACCCACCTACCAAATAGTGTGTGGAGAGGAAAAAAGAAAGTGCAGGGGAGGGCACACAGCATGGCTGCATTTGTTGAAGACCTGGAGAAATCTCAGTGTGGTGTGTGTGTTCGCTTTTGTGTGTCTGGTGACATTGCTTCTCTGTCAGGGAGAGAACCGGAGGGGTATGTCTAGGGCTTCGAGTGAAAGGTTGACTTTCTGCTGAATATCATATTTGATTAGCATCTATTCATGTTATACTTTTGAACCATGGACTATATTACTTATTTGAAAATAAAAGAAAAACATTGTTATTTTTAAAAGAAAAATTGCAGGACTGAGGTTTGTATTTGGAGTTCCGACACAGCCTGAAATCTCAAAGGAAAAAATACCTCAACACGTTTATTCCTTCAGCTTTTCTTTCATGTGGCTAACAATTGAGGTTTTTAAGAAACACGTAGACATGGGGGCACCTGAGTGGCTCAGACAATTAAGCATCTGCATTCAGCTCAGGTCATGATCCCAGAGTCCTGGGATCAAGCCCCTTCTTCGGCTCCCTGCTCAGCACGGGGAGCCTGCTTCTCCCTCCCCTCCCCCACTCCCTGCTTGTGTTCTCTCTCTCTCTCTCTACCTCTCTCTCAAATAAATTTTAAAAATCTGAAACAAACAAACAAACACATGGGATGGAGCAAATCAAGGAAGGCTTCTTGATAAAAAAAATTCCATTTGGTTCTTGAAAACAGAATGAGAGCTCAGTGTGTGGAGAAGGAGGAGGAGTTTCCAGGCAAAGGGGGCAGTACATGCCCAAAGCCTCAGCATGATGGAAACACACTGTGAGAGGACCCAGCTAAATTCCTAGAGGTGGAAGGAGCTGTGTGCTCGGAGGGGCTGGGGCAGGACCAGGACCAGAGAGGCCGCTGGAGTCCTACCCCACAGGCTATGGAGAGCTGTAGGTGGGTTTGGGGCAGGGCAGCTCCCCGTCTGTGTTCAGCAGGGTTTGAGGAAGCCAGACCTGGGAAAACCACAGTTCAGGGGCTTAATGAAAAGGCCCAGCCGCCAGGGACCAAAATGCCCTCTCTTTGGTGGCTTTACCTTCACACACCGGTGTTTGCGGCCTGCCGGTTATAGCATTCTGCCTTAAAAAGGAAATGTTCCTGAGGAAGAAGCCAATTACCTCTGCCCCTTGGAGACAGCTGTATTTATCTCTCCTCCCTCCATGCACCCATCCACAGTGGGCGCTGGGTGGCGCCCCCAAGGCATGAGACTGGGCCTGGGTGAGCCAGCCCCGGGGCGGGGGTGGGGCAGAGTGCGCAACCCCTCTACCCCCTTCCCATTGGTGACCCAGGCATCTTCTGTTTCTAGAAGGCACTAAATTGTGTGGTGAGGCTGGAAGGTAGCCAGTTGTCCTAGAGCCCCACCCCTCAGGCTCCGAGGCTCTCCTTGCCCTCCTCCACCTCCTTCCAGAATGTTCTTCTCACATTTTCTGTCCATTCTTCCTTTTCCATCCTATCTGGTCCCAGACAAGTATTACCCCTGACCACAAGAGTACCTGGGACAGCGAGATGGCCTGCCTGCTCTGTCCCACCAAGGGGCCAGTGACTGGAAACATCAGTGAGTGGTGTTTCTCTCCCACACTAGGAACCTGGCCAGCCACCAGCCAGGACATCAAGGAGGAGGAAGCAGGGATTCAGAAAGGGTCTTGGGACCCCTGAAATCCCACCACCCATTCTGGCTCCAGCTTACCCAGAATAAGCCCAGCCTGCTGACGGGGGCTTTACTGTTCTACACACTCAATTTAAAAGAAAGACTTTACAAAATAACACTTACTCACTTAAAAGAAAAAATTACATATGTAGTCTGTATTGATTAATTTTTAAATCAGAATATAGAAATAAGCAAAAGAGAGACAGGAAATACAACATAACTTATAATCTGACTATCTTGAAATAACTGACATTTATTCTATTGATTTATATTCCTAAATCTGTTTTCTCAGAGATAGAATCATATAACATATTTTGTTTTATAACTTAATTTTCTACTTACCGAGTCATAACCATATTTCTACATTAGATAGTATTCTACAGTGACCTCTGGATTAGGTTGCACAGGACTCAAAAATTTTGATGGACCCAGTGGATACAACAAACACCACCTTTCGTTCTTACTGCATTCCAATTTTTTGGCCCTTGTAGACAGGGCTTCTGTGGACGTTCGTATACATGTGACTTTCAAGCTTGCTCGATTACTTCCTTTATGATAAACTTCCAGAAGGAAAGCTTCTGGTTGAAGGGCACCTGCTGTTTTCGACATCTGAGTTATTCTGCCTAATGAGAGAAAATCCTTTTTCTCTACAGGATTAAATCCCATGTCAGCAGCTTGTCAAAGGCGGGGGTCTCCCGTACGGGAGCACACCTACCCTGGGGATGGAAATGACAAGAACCAGCAGAGAGAGTACCCTCGAGGAGGGACAGAGAGCCACGGGAATGAAGCCATATTAGGTGCCCAAGCCATTAGGTCAAGAGGCGGTAGCCTTGTCCATTAGGGTGACCCCTACGTGTTAAAACACTGCCTACCTCAATTCTTACAATAAGTCCCAAATAGGTAGGATTCCTGCTTCCAGCTGAGGAAACAGGCTCTGATGGCTTAGGACATTTGCCCAGTGTCATAGAGCTGGCAAGAGCAGAACCTGATCCGAAGGAACCATCCAGCCTCTGAGGGACAGGCCTTGCCCCCCACTGAAAAGAGAGGGGCTCAGACTTCTGGTCAAACGGGGCTGCTGCCGGGCAACGGGGACAGCCCTCGCCTTGTCCCCTAACAAATGCTCCCCAGGTCATTGGCCTTAACATAGGCTGCTGGGAGCCCAGGGCAAGTTTCCAGATAACGTCCTTCAAACAGTTTTCTGGGAAAACCCGGCTTGAACAACTGGCATTCAAATTCAAACCCTTTTCCTGTGCAGTTGGAGGTGGGAGGCAGTGGGTCACTGACTCACAGATACCCCTTACGTGCCCAGAATGTGCCTGGACCCCACGAGAGACTGTGGCAGGTGGTAGAAGAGCTTCCAAGAGGAGTGGGAAGGAATGATGAGAAATTACGTGCTATGGGGATCTCATCTCACCCCTTGCACATGAATCAGGGTCGGGTTTAATATACTGATTAGAAGCAACTAAATAAACTTCAATCTCTTGCAAAGCCAATGTCAACTTTGCCGTGCTCTTCTCATGCTCTGGGGTACCTTAAGAATCCGATCCCTGTGTAGAGATATATGTTCCGTTGTTGAACAGTCGCTCACCTAAGATATAGCCTCCGGTTACAAGCCAGCTCAGGCAGAAATCCATGTACCTACTTTGCCTAGGAGAAATATTCTTGTCACATAAGAATCCCTCTATTAATCAAAAATCACATTATGGCTCCTGGAATGAAGTTTCCTTTACTACTCTTTAATAATAAGCCCGAGATAAGATAAAATTGGTAATTGTACGTTCTCTTCTGATGGGAGATAATACAAAAGTACTATAGAAATTTGACTTAAAAGAGTATATTCACTTGGCTAATAGGCTTCCATTATGCGGTCTTTACTTATTCATTTATTACAATTTTTGCCACATATGGAAAACTTTAATTGGAAGTTACTTATTACATTGTTCCTGCATGTTAGCCGCAGAGGAAAGTTTTCAATAATCAAAGAGGGATGAATGCAGGAGAAGCCCAGGATTTTATAGACAGTGAAACTTCCTGGAGTAGACTATCTCCACCAACCACAGCAGAGGGCTTCCTCGACAGATGACCTTCAGATCAGAGATTAAGGACTCATTTCATATGGATGAACCTTGGGCTATTTTCAGTGGATGAAAGTACAATAAATGGATTCTACAAACTATGTTAATAATTGCATTTTATTTTATGTGTAACCCATGTGGCAGAAGGCAACTGACCCTACGATGGGGCCACTGTCTACAAGCAAAGGAGGATGATCAGATTTGAGGCCATCCTTCCATTTATGGGCATGTTTTGTGAGCTCTTTTCAGCTAACGGGTTATGCCTTAATTACCAGTCATTGATGCCTATTAATCAATTAAATCATATTTATACCGCTGACATCGGCAAGCCAAAATCAAGCAGTCCTTTCACAAGGGAATATTCTTGATCAAGATGTGAAACCCAACGAACACTTAACATAACTCACGTAATTGAAGTCGAAACCATGGCTTGCCAAGGGGATGCAGTGGCTCACATCAGCCCTAGCTGGAGCTTGCGGGGAGTCTGTGATCCAAGAGAACAAGGAGCAGCTCTGTGAACTGTGTGTCCAGGGGGCCCTACTTAGATTGCCAAACAGAAGGAGCCAAAACAGAATCCTTTGTCCCAGTTGGTTCTTGGGCTTTGATTTTAATGACTCAAATGAGAATGTGGTCATTTACATTTGAGAAGTAGGTGTGAGCTCTTTCAATGCAAAGGCAGCTCCCTATGAAAGGCTGGTGAGGGCTTATTACCATCATCATCATAGTCATCATCATCACTGGCATCTGGGATATGCCAACCTCAGAAGGATTATGATCTCACCAAGCCACCCAGCTGGTAAGTGGTAGGGAACGGCAGGATCCCAGCCTTCTGACTCCCCCTTCCCTCCACCAGAGATGCCAACTGCTCAGAAGGACCCAGGGAGAAAGTCCTCTCCAAACAAGCGAATGACCCACTTTGGCCAAGTACAAATTTGTGAATCAACTACTGCCTTGAGATTTGGCCTGCTGCATATTTACAGAGCTTGGATCCTTCCTTTTCCAGAGAAAAGTCTTAAGAAAGACGCTTTCTCCAGCGAAGCTTGCCTCAAATCTATCCCTGTCTTTAGAGATCTCTTTAATCAAACCTTAGGAAATTGATAAAATGAGATGGGAACCACCCTTAAGTAATGGTGGCTCCTCCGTTTCTCTCTTCATTACTTAAGAGCATGCTGCAGGTGGCACCTAGTCTAGGCACCGACTTGGTGAAAACTGGCACCCCAGGAGAGAAAGCAGCTCGCTGAGGGTCCCCAAGGCATGCTCCCTAGAAGCATGTGCAGGGAAAATCTAGCATGAAGCAAATTTAAGATGCCGAGTAGGGTCCACCAGAAGTGATAGAGATCAATGTGCCCCAGCCACGAGCTCCCAAGACACTCTGACTTGTCCCTTACTCATTCAACAATGTTGAGTATCTGCCTTGCACCAACCAAAGAAACCACTACCACTTCCCTGAAGGAGCTCACCGTCTGGGGAAACTGGCAGTGAGAAGGGGGTGACAGACAAGTCACCAGAAGATTACAGAATAATGAACATTGAGGTAACCATCCATATGAGATGGGAAGAGACCCCCAAAGAGGGGACCTCATGCAGATTAGGGCTGGGGGGTGGGAAAGACTTATCCATGGAAGAGTCTTGAAGGATGGGTAGAGGCTCTCCAGATGGATGAAGGAAGACCATTCCAGCAGGGGACACAGCACGCACAAAGAGATGGAAGTTGGAGGAACATAGGCAACTATCAAGACAGTGCCAGGGAACATAAAAGATCCACCCAAGTTCTTCAAGGACAACTCCATGAACCCACCCCCTTCTGGTGAAATATGCCAGGCCCCCACAAATGTTTACTGAACGGGACCAGCAATCGCCAGAGCCAGGGGCACTCAGGTACCATGCAGCTGTCCCCTGGTTCATGACTTGACACCCAAGGAATGTCACTCGGGAGCCCAGACCTGCCAGTTTCACACAAGAGGTCCCCAGAGACTGCTCTTCCTCTGTTTCTTCATCTCAAAAATGGGATTAATGACACCTGCTCTGAAGGATTGTTCTAGGCGTTTAAAATAATGCCTCCAAAACACCTGGAGCAAAGGTAGGAGGAGCTCTATAATGGCAGTTTTGGTGCTCCTACTTTGGGTAATCATGGCTGAGCCCGGGATGATCCTGAAGCTACACAGACAACACCAGGCATCACACACTTGCCTGCTGATTCAGGTGAAAAAAAGTTGATCGACTGGGTGACGGTGTCCCTACCTCCAAAGGCCCCTAAGACTGGGCTCTGTCCTGTCATGAGGCTGACCTCTTGATACTCCCAGGATCTGGACACCACTTTTTCTCTCCTCTGTTTCCCTGTGTTTAAAGAACACACCCTCCATTTATTATTAATTGGAGCCAAAAAAGAATTGCCCAGGAAAGTTTGTCAGAGGGAAAAATGCTATCCCAGTCCTGAGACAAATAGAAATGTTTGCTATTTGGACTGACTGCACCAGCTCTCTGCTTCTGTATGGAATGTTCTGAGCTGATAATTCACTTCTTTCCTTCCTTCCTTCCTTCCTTCCTTCCTTCCTTCCTTCCTTCCTTCCTTCCTTCCCTCCCTCCTTCCTTCCCTCTACCCTTCCTTCCTTCCTTCCCTTCATGCTTCCACTTTTATAAATCAACTCTGGGAGGTCCTTTAAGGCAAGGAAATTAACTTTATTTATTATAGGCATGACTGTTAGTACCCACTTTCACTACCTCCACAACTAGCCAACAGATCCTGTCATTAACAAAAAAAATCAGTGCTGAGAGTTTCACATCCCAGGAACCCCTCAGTCCTGGGCAGAGTGGAGACCACTGGGCAGCCTTGCCTGGGCTTTGTGAATTCCATGCTTTATGAATTCCAATTCCACCATGCACTGTGAACTTGGGCAAGTTACTTACCCTCTCTGAGATCCCATTTCTCATCCATAAAATGATAATAATACCTATCCCACATTTGAGTGCTTGTCACACAGTAGACAATAAGTAAATGACATGGTTTTCTATTTTTAGCATCATTCTTCTCTCCTTTTCTGAGTCTGCAAGGATGTCCTACTGATAAGGACCTTCACCATCGTCTGTAAAGAGTCCACACAGACTCTAAGTCCCACGTCTTCATTGGCTCCAGTCTCCCTCCCTCATGGGAACATCAACCTTCTTTCTATTCAATGTCCTTACCAAGTTACTGTTGTTGTCCTCCAAAAATCTGGGGGAGAGACACCCTCCTTCAGGAAGTCTTCCTAGACTGATGCTGTCCAGTCACACTCTTTTTCAGTCTCCTGCCAGGAAAGAGAAAGCACATTCAGACGAGGTTGCAAAAAGGATTTAATGAAAGGACCATTTACAGCAATAGGGATACGGCTTAAAGAAGCACCATGGGAAAGCAAAGCCCTAGAGGTTAACAATGGCAGGAAGCTATATCCATCCCTTGGCCTCAAAGGAGCGGTGTTCTTGGAGGCTGGTGGGAGCTGGATGCAGGCTGGAATTGGCCAAACCCAGGCAGAAACCAGAGGGCTGGAAGCCCAGGAGACATACAGCAGGCAGGTCAGCCTCTGTGGCCCCAGAGTGCAGGACAGGGAAGGGAAGCAAATGATCTGGGTTAAGGGCATGAATGGAAAGGAACACACCCCTGTCATTCCAGCTTCCCCATCATGTCCTGCAAACATAACCAGGGAGGAATCTGCTACTTGAGACATTGACATTTTCTGTTTGAGGATCTTCTGTAGGGACTGTGGTCTAACACCCCAGCGTAGTTATACATTCCCTTAATCCATGTCTGCTCCTTCCTCACAACTTCCCTCTGATGGCAGAAAACTTCCCATTTTCCAGCACCTACTACATGCCAAGCACTGAGCCTCATGTGATCCTTACAACGATCCTGTAAGGACCCGTGGTTTGAAGGTAAGGAAAGCGAGGCTCAGAAAAGATGAGAGACTCGCCCAAGACCACTCAGTTGGGATCCGAATCTAGCTCTGATTGGGAAGCCTACAGCTCTGCATCACGAGACTCCACGGTTCACGAAAGAGTGCCGGCCCTGCCTCCCTCCAACATGACCCCCCACCCCACAGGATTTGCTCAGGACATTATTATTCAGTCTGTCTGCACAGAGCTGGTTAACGGGCCAAACTGCCCAAGGTCTGTGCCTCCCCGGCAGCTTACCTTTGGTGGGATGCACCGGCACAAAGCTGAGACAAACTTGGTCTACAGCAGGAGACCCAACGGTCCAGCCGATGAAGGGAGGACAGGTGGCAAGCTTTGACTTCTCAGCCTCCGAAACAGAGGATGTTTCTGCCTCTCATTCTGATTCACGGGGTGAGAAACTCCTACACAAGAAAAGAGTAAGAGATAGCATGATCAAAAAATAGAAGAAAAAAAAAAGGAAAGGTGAATGTCCACTACCAAATCATTTAAGGTATTTTTGTATAAGCAGCATTCTCATCTCCATGGAAGCTTCTGGGTGTGAGTTGAGGTACGCCCAAGGGCTGTCAGCAGCCTTCAGTCTGTGGGTCCTGTGTGTGGTATGCCCCCTTCCCCCTCTTCCCATCCCCCTGTCCCCAGCAAACTCAGTGGCCGGTAAAAAGGCCATGGGCTGCTACCTTCGAGATCTGAACAGATCTCGAAACGCTACGCTGGGCATCCTCCTTCCTCTGAATGCCAAACCACATGCTCTCTTCCTGGTTCACGAGCCCAGGACTTTGCCTGCCTCACCGTGCTACCTCCTGTCTAGCTTGTATCTCTCATGCTATCGTCCAGCCAGCCCCGATTCTCTCCCCCACCCCCTCACGGAGATGGAGAACAGCTGGTCCTGATCCTCGGGAGAACAACTTTTCAGAGGTTTGTTTTAGTGGAAACACCAGGGTCCTGAGGAATTTTCCCCTTTGTGTGAAAACGAATGACTTCCTCTCAGGGCCACTTGCAGGGGCTTCCACCTGAGTTGTGGGAACTTCAAAGGCTCCCCACATTTCTGTTCCAGAGGCCACGAGCAGTCTGGGGCTTCCTCCCGCTGCTTCTACCCAGGCCTCCACGGCCTCTGCCATCAACCCAGCGCCAAGCAGCTGCTGAAGGGCCCCGGGCACACGTGTGATGGGCGTAGGCGTCTGCCTCCACACGGATGCAACGGCGGCTGGAGCTTGGGAGAGGGCATGTGCACCCCAAATTACCTCGCTTTCTTTACTATTAAGAATCTCTACTTAGAAAGCCAAGAAACAGGAGGGCAGACAGCATGCAGCTCAGGCCTTGCTCATACCTTTGGTTTCAGTTCGTGATACATATATACATCCAAGTTACAACAAGTCCTGGAAAAGCAGCTTTTAATAGAAACCCTGATACTTAGCATTGTGTTAATTACAGGCCTCCACTGGCCTTTGCAATAGATGCTTTCCATGCATTTTTAAACACTTCACAGCGATGCTGTCCAGCCTTCTTTACAAACTAGCCGAGCAAGCAACTCTTTCCTATATGCAGCTGAGTCCCCGCCACAGACAACTATTTCTCTTGTAGCGACTTTGTCAACCTTCTTTGGAGATTAATATGACTGCAGGTGTTAGGTAAGAACGGGACTTTGCCCCAAAGGACCAAGAACTCTGCAGAAAGGGAGAGAGGGAGGCTTGGGAGCAAGAGGGTACCCCAGGGATGGCCCACCCATCCTCGCGCCTGGATGCGGAGCCCAGGGCATTTCCACCTGGCCTCTGTGCCTGGGTCCACGGAAGAGGCTGCTTTGCGGGCCCGATGGCAGAGCCTTTTAATTGCTCTGTCCCCAGTGACATCAAATCTCAGAAAACAACCTCCATAAATCACACCCTGACAACTACTGGGCTTGTCCAACGCTGAACACAAGTGGAATCTTCTTTTAAGTTGAATCTTAAGTTATAGGCGGCAGCATCACCCTTCAGCAAACATCTGTAGTTCATCTTATCGTTTGAAGAAATATATGAGTTTCTCTGTCTTTTTTTTTTTTCTTTAAGGCTTTTGCAGCTTCTGTCCTTGATTTGTTTGAAGGCCATCTGCTACATATAAAATTGGGGGTGGGGGCACGTTGTGGAAAAGGAACATTTGGGAGATGTACAGGCTGGGAGAAAATGCGAAAGCCGGGCGCACTTTCGGCAGCTTCAGCGGGCGGACCTCTTTCCTTTCTGGAACCCCAGATCCCAAGAGAGTGTTGGACATGGGACATCACCATGGGCTCTGGCTGAAGCCTGTTCCGATTCTGTCTCGTGGCCATTCCTCTACCACGGAAAGCCAGCAGTGGTGGCTCCGAGATCTTTCAGAATTTGCAAAGACGTGCCGCCGTAGACCTCCAAAGTTCCACCAGAGCTGCCCCCCAGGGACCACAGGATGAAGTGGGGTGCCCAGGCATTCGGGGTGCTGCTACTCACAGGAATGGCAGCAAAGGCCCATCTGGGGAGTGTATGTCATGGCGTGAAGTTGCCACAGGGTGGTAGAAGTCATGCGGCTGCCGGTCCTCACTTGGGCATTCTTTCCTGAGAAGCAGAGGCGAAAAGAAACCAAGCAATCCAATGCACCAAATGGCAGCCAGCGGCTTCCTGCCCCTCCCATCCCAACAGCGGTGTCTCAGCAGAGCCTGGCTCTATGGACGTCCCAGATGTTTCAACGTTTGACCCTGAAACTCTCGCTGCCCCTCCCCGTGCCTGGCTCGGTTTGATGGGGTCAGGCGGCCAACATCACTAACCTGTGGAGAGCATCACTTCATCTGCTGGGAAATTAATATCCGGGATGTTCTTGGTGAACAGGATGGTGGCTGGCTTGCCACTCCAGCAGAACGAAAAAACAGCAGCAGTGGCGGAGATTTCATTATAACACCAGCTTTCCCTTCACTCAGGAAGATTCTGTCTTTATCACATTGGCCAAAGAGGGTTTTATAAACCCCAAAGCTTCCAACATCCAGTTTCCTCCTCCGCCCCTCAAGGTTCAGATGTTTTCATAAAACTGATCAAGGCATTTATTATAATTATTATTTATTATTATTATTATCAGCAGGATTCGTTTTATTGCTATAATTTATAGAAAAGTAGCATAAAGTTCCAGCTCAGTCCTTTGTGGGGTTCTCCTGCTTTTATTTCTTCTGTAGCACTTTGGCAAGCAGCCACCAAAAAAAAAAAAAAAAAGGAAAGAAAGAAACAGAAAGAAAGAAAGAAAAAAGAAAAGAAAAAAAATTTCAAGCGATGCATTGAGCCACAAGTTTTAAAGGCACATTTGAGACTTCACCCCCAAAAGATAAAGTAGCATCAGTTTTGTCTGGGGGTTTAATGGAACAAGGCCCTTCTGGGGCCAAAGGCTTAGCATCCGGCAGGGTCTGACTTTGCCACATGGCTTTGTCTGCCATGAGAAGGCAGTTGGGGCCACACTGGCCCCCTTCATGGGCAAGGGGCCGTGACCATTCCTCCCCACCCCCACCAGCCCACGCACCAAGGCCAGTGGAAAACCCAAAGCAAGTTAAGCATGGGGATTCTCTGAGTAACAGCACAAACAGACCCCACTCTGTAAAGCCTATGGATTTATGGAATAGAGAAAATGTTATCCCAAAAGGGGGAAAAAAAAAAAAAAGAAGACTTTCTTGTCAATCACTTCCTACAAGCCAAGGAAGCAAACTGGCTTAGTTGGTTAGCAACTTGATAAAGTCTTGCAGAGAAAGGGGGCGTCCCGGTGTCTCAGCCTGTTAAGCGTCAGACTCTTAGTTTCCGCTTGGGTCATGATCTCAGGGTCCTGAGGTCAAACCCCCGCATCGGCCTCCACGTTCAGTGGGGAGAGATTCTCTCTCTCCTTCTCACCCATCTCCCCCACCTCTTGTGCACTCTCTCTTTTGCAAATAAGTAAATCTTAAAAAAAAAAAAAAAAAAGAATTGTGGCAGAGTTGTTTTCTTAAGAGTTGATTTCAGCAGTGTGAGTGGAGGGAGGCCGGGGTCTCTCGTGAGCTGTGCTCCTCCACCCTCACCCCAACCCCCCGAGCCCCGCCCCAAGCCCGCTCTCTCCACGATGCTGCTGGGGAGCACTGGGACTGCTCTGCAGTCATGGGCGTGATTTGTTGGCGCACTTTTATGTGGAAAGGCCTGCGTCTGCCGGTCAGCGGGGCTACCTCCTTGACAGTTCCAGATGTTCCGAAGATGAAATACCTCCTGCTCAAGGAACTGTGCCACGAGGAGCCCTGAAAGGTGCTCCGAGTACAGTTTAAAAAGGCATCTGTCTTAGAATAATTTCAACATCTCACTTGTCTATTTATAAACCCTGTCAGATGGGTGTTCAGACCCCCTCAGTCGCGTTTCAAGGGGCTCATGTTTACATCGAGGTTATTATAACCAATGGAGTTTCAAACCTTTGCCCTTGTTTCTTTCTCCGCCGGGCCCACCCATTCAACCTTTGCCTTCCAACACCACTGGCATGGAACTTTTGACATCACACTGGAGGCAGAAGGACCTCTCCGTCTCTCCGTGGGGCTGGTCACCAGCGACCAGGCTTGACAGTAGGAGGAGGGGGGAACAAGCCGTGTAACCCTGGCCTGAATCAACTCAAAATTCATCGGTAAGAAGGCAACAGAAAGCCCCCTGGGCCAGGCCCATTTCTCCCTCAGACCTCATAACTCATCACACTGCCAACCTCTTAAAATAGGAATAAGCCTTGACCCTGGCTGGCCAAGACTTCAGAGAGGTGCCCGTGCCTACATTTCTGCAGTGAAACCTACTCCCAAGACCACCCTTTAGGAAACCGTTCTCACTAGTTCTGGTGCAGAGTCCTATTATTCTTGGGTCATTTAACTTCACTCTCGGAGAAGAGTAGGGAATGGTGTTAAGTTGTAAATCATTCCCCTCTGGAATGGATTTGTACCAGAACTGATCGGTCCGAGCATTCCTGCCTTGCTAGACCATGGTAAAGAGATTATAGTATGTAAAATTCGGCTAAACATAGCTTGTTTCGATTTCCTACTTTCCTGGTTGTCCATCTCACTAGGAAAGGTTAAGACCTAGGAGGGAAACGGCATCGCTCTCACACCAGGCCAACACGTCCCTCTAGGATGGGGTCCCTGCATAAGGATCACGCAAGGCTCACGCCCAGGAAACTTGGTCCCATCCACTTGACATTCATAAACTTGGTCTTTGGGCGGTTTTAACTGGTCCTTCCCCAAAACTGCCAAATTCGAAGGCAGCAAACACCGAAGGAAGCCTGTGGTGGTCTACGTTTGTAAATCTCTATTCACACAGTCACCATTTCACCAAGCTGAAATTACCCTTTGCTTTTGCCTGACATCATTCGCTGAGTCTTTAAACCGCAGTGACACCATCTTAACTGATCTGGTTGCCCTACTGGGGACTCTTCCTCAAATCCTTCAATCCACATACGTAGTGGTTTTGCAAGCTATTAGTTTCTTGAGATCACCTTTTGTGATCCAAATAGCCACTTGGAAAATAAGAACAACAACCTCTCATTTCTTCCCACCCATTCCATTACCCATGTCCACCAGCCTGCTGGAAGAGGTGTGTTCTAGAGAGGAGAGCAGTAATGCACACCGTCAGTGCCTCCGTCTTCCAATCTCAGGATCCCTTTTGCTGTCCGCAGTGTCCATTTCCAGCACGTGAGACATCCAGAGCTGCTTCCCCGAGTGGGCATCCTGGTTGGTGCCCAGGGATACAGACTCTGGCAAGCGCGTGAGAGGACGAGGGTCCCAGGACAGAGGGGCGCATGCTCCACCCTGTATGCGCAGAGAGGAGGGGAGCTGCCAGCCTGGTCAGACAGAGTGAGCAAAGACATCTGCAGGTTAACAAATGCCATCCTCTGGGGTCATGTCATGCATTCGTCTTGCTGAATAAGGTAGAACTGGAAAGTAATTTTGATTAGTGTTCATCCAAGCTATTTATCATAGGAAATCACACAACTGCATTTGAGCCTGAAATTTTTTTACCCAGCTATCCCTGCCTGATGTCTCAGCGGGGGGCAGATGTGTCAGGTGACAGAATCCCCTTTGCTTGACTTCTGGGCCGCGGGAGTCAATACAGAAGGGGTCCTGAGAGCAGATATTTGAAAATTACAAGCTCAAGAAAACAAACCAGAAGACAAAGAATCCCTCTTTTATTTTCCCTTCACACAAAAGGAATAAGTGGTCAATTTCACCCCTCCAACAGGGGACCAAGACACCAGCAGTTCTGAGAAAGAAACATCCTCTCCTGTAAGATATGAAAGAAATACTTGAATGGAAATGTTAACGGAAGGTGATGGAAACTTTATTAAGAATTACTTCGCAGAAAAAGAAATAGCTCTGGATTGAGATGAATATTCTAGAAGAAGCATTTATAGGAACTTATAAATCTGTACATAAATGCTTCCTGCCCGCATTTTTTTTTTTTTTGCAAACAATTCATTTTCTTTCCCTATTTGTGCCATCACAAATACACCACTTCCCAGTTATCTTGGGCAATAACATGTGCAGCTTTGTGAATTTGTGAATTTTCTGGGATCTGTAGAGAGGAAATCGAGAGTGTCATCTGAAGCACAGAGGGCATTTTTCAAATAGGTAAAGTCAGACCAGCAAATCACTAGCAGCTTTACCTCTTATCTGTCGGCCTCTGTTAGAAAAGAACACACGGGCTCCAGCACTTGAAACACTTGGAAAGATTGTCTTTTTTCCTTCATCAGAGCCTTCTGTTCGACCAGTGGGTGAGCCTGCAGTGCAGGGTGAGATCGTCAGGGCAGGGTTTGGCCCAGAACTGGAAGACGTTGTTAGTCCCATCACCCTCCGGAGAGCTGGGTTCTGGGAGGACAGACCCTTCATGTAGCTAATGAAAGCCAAAACCTAAGCAAAGGAAAAAAAAGTATTTTTTTATCATTTCAGCAACCTCAGTTGGCTGCCTTAAAGAGAAGCCATCTTTCCAGATTTCCGGGATAGCTGTGTGGACAGGGCTAACTCAAAGGCCTCTAGACCCTGCCATCTGGCTAAAACCTGGAAAGTTCTGTCTGCACGTGACATGATTTCCTGATACTTCCAAGTAAGACTTTCTCTATTTGAAAATATCGGAATTTCTCACTACTTGCGTTAGAGACGTTCCATGTCATTCGGATGAAAGCCCAGTTTTATTGTACATTGCTGCTGATGGGCCCCATTACCAAAGAAACTTCTGAAGAGCAAAGAAGCCCCCTTCAGCCACAGGAAACCCAAATATCTTTATGGAAACAGCAACCTCGGTGTCTCTGGCAACATTGGGAAGCATACAGTCGGCTCTGTTTGCCCCCAGATATTTGGGGTCGTGACAGCATCCAGCTACTGGCACAGGAGGAAGCAGCTTTAGAACTCGTTCCCCACCCCTGTCCGTGGCAAGCAGAGCTCCTATGTGCCTAGCCCAGCGCTGGCCCACAGTAGGCACTCAATAAATGCTCAGTGATGCAGTATTCGTGCAAAATCAGTGTTTGCACATAGATTTTGTGCAAATGCTCTTTTGCACAACTTCCTGGGGACCGTGCTTGGGATCTGATGTGCCCAGTTTGGTGGGAGCTGAGCAGCTGCCTCCTTGAGCCTGGGGATTTCTCGGTGAAGGAAATTCTGTAAGTATTTACAACCACTTAACAACTGCCTATATCCTGACAGCTTTACCTCCCAAATTTCTCTTGATACATGCCTCTCAGCCTCCCCACCACTGACACCTCGAACCCCTGCCTGGCTCCGTGGAGGGCCCTTCTTTAAGAGACAACTAGAACAGTCTCCTTACAATGTAGATCTGCTTAAAAACCTGCAGTGTCTTCCTATGGCATTAAGGATCAAGGTCAAAAACCCACGGGAGCGTTCCAGGCATGACATGACAGATGCCTGGCCTCATCTGAGCCACCCTCTCTGGGTCTCCCCTGTACTAGCTTTCCTCCATTTGCTCAGGGTCTGTTCCCTTTTCTTAAGGCATGTGCCCCCAACCCCGTCTTCACCCCGTGAGCTCCTACTAACCCGTTGGCCGGCTCCGAGCTTTAATGCCAGGTCCTCAGGAAGGCCCTTCTTGACAGCTCATGACCAGATCCTATCTGGACCCTCACCGATACACACACACACACACCCATAACCCTACAGCAGCCCCTATGGTGCCCTTGAAAACATGGCCCCACTTGTGAGATCATTTGATTATGTGGGTTTTCCTTCTAGACTCTAAACTCTTTGAGCTTTGCTCAATCTTGCATCCCCAAGTGCCTGAAGAAACTGGCATATAGCAGATGCTCAGTACAAATGGACTGAATGAAAGAATAATTGGCAGACTGACAGGCAGGAAGTAGGAGGGATGATGGAAGGAAGAATGAGAGGGAGGGAGGGAGGGAAAGAGGCTGGCTGGCTGGAGAGGCAGTGACAACCAGCTCCAACGCAAAATGGAATTCTTCACCATTTCTCCATCCCCAGATACGTGAATCCTA
This sequence comes from Enhydra lutris kenyoni, assembly GCF_002288905.1. Classification (NCBI taxonomy): domain Eukaryota; kingdom Metazoa; phylum Chordata; class Mammalia; order Carnivora; family Mustelidae; genus Enhydra; species Enhydra lutris. The sequence continues at coordinate 103,056,286 of NW_019154085.1, forward strand.
CGTAAATCACTTCTCCCTTCTCCATGTACCTGCAAGTGAATCAAGAATGAAATGTTACAAGCACAGAGAGAAAATGAGAGGAATGGCTCATTCTTCCATGGCTATTGGTTCATTCATTCATTCATTCATTCATTCCACACACACATACCCAGGTGCCAGGCCCCTGTGTTCATTGCCGGAGAGAAACACGTAGGACAGGGATGGGAGGGGGTGGATCTCCCTGACTCCACCTTACCGTGGGGCCTTAACAAAATCCCCACCAGCTCTGAGTCTCAGTTTCCCCCTATAAAGTGATGCAGTTGAGTGATCCCTAATAACCCTTCCAAAGATAATATATTTCACTGACCCCAAACTGTCATCGCCATCATCGTTATCATCATTATCAATTGATCACTTAGTCTGTGCAAGACACTATGGTTTTTCCCTATAGTATCTCATTTGATTCTCAACTACCCTGTGAGAGAGGCAAGATTATTATAAATTAGGGAAACTGAGGCAGGAGAGGTCAGCTGACTTGCCAGTGACCACCAAGCGAAGAAATGACAGGTTTCAGGTGGGAACAAACAGCTGCTGACTCAACTCTGCATCACATTACATGACACCCTCTAACCATGCCAGAAGTGGCCAGCCTTGGGCAGTGGCGGAAGGGGTGGAGGCAGATTTATTTCTCCTCTTTCGAGCAGGTGATCATCACCACTCCCCGGGAACGCCTTCCCTCTGTCCTTGAGAGCCCTCTTGCCTGGAAGTATGACTGCTTAGGGGGACTTCAAGATCACAGGCAACACACTCTGTCCTGACCAAGGTTCTCAGCTGCTGTGGACTTGATCCAGGCGCTAGTTTCTCCTAAGAAGCAGCTTCCTGACCCAAACCTTCACTGGGTGCCTTTTGCCTCCACTTGAGCTCATGAATCACAGGCTCTCAAGTCATCTAGGATTGCAAATAGATTTCATTTGGCCTCACAACTTCTAAAAATTGGAAGATTTTACATAAAATTCCAAATATGTGACTTTGTTTGAAATATTGGAAGGTCCAACTACCATCTCACTGGAATCAGCTGAGCTGAGTAGGAACTGCCCCCTTGGATAGACACACTCTCGCTATTGACCCCAGGACCCACCACTCCTCACTGTCTCACAAGGACACTTGTACGCATTCACATTTGGCAATCCTTGACCTCAGAACGAAATCCAGAGATGTGAAACTGACCCCCAGTTTCTCTTTCCAGCCAACCTCAAATCCCCACTCTCCATCCTTCTAGAATGGACCTACCCCACAGGCTCATGTTAATTACACATCATCCAAAGGGTGTTCCATGTCTTCCCACACCCCTATTTACATTTGGTTCTGCATCTTTTTTTTTTTTCCTACTTGCTTGTGGTTTTACTGCTCAGCTGGAATCTGCACAAAAGAAAACCCTGGCTTTTTTGGATCTCTGCACAGAGGAGCTGCTATTGCCTGGTTCCTTGCTGCTAGTCATGGTGGGGCCCACAGACCAGCCACTTTGGCACTGCCTGGGAACTTGTTAGAAAGGCATAATCTCAGACCCCACCCACACTGCTAAATGCGATTTTTATTTTCACAAGATCTCCCAGGTGAACAAGTGTCACTTTAGAGTTAGAAGACCATGGCCAAGTTGAGGAATTGCAAGTCAAAGCTAGGCTCAATGGCAGATCAGAGACTCACCTCTAAGCCCACCCCTGATGCCTCCCCCAGGCTTCTCAGCTTTTCCCCTGATATGACAGAGTCAGCCAGTGGTCACTCTCTGAAGAGGTCAGAGTGAAGAGCTCAGGGTCCCAGGAGTGAAGACACGACTGCCCTTCACGTGATGAGTGCCGCCCATACCGCCTACACCGCCGTGAGGCTTAGCGACTCGGGTAGGGACACAGATGGGGAAACAAGAGAAAAGAGGATGGAAGGATAAGAAATGTTGGTGTGTGCACACGTGCCTGCGTGTCTTGAGGTGAGAGTTCTAACCATCTGAGCAATTAAATCTTAAAATGGAAGAGAGGAGAACTCAGTTCTGGGCTAAACATTTTGCACAGATAAACTCATCGGATCCTTACAATCCTTGGAGATAGGGTGATACCACAGGATGGCCTGGAGGATGGCCCCAGTGACCTCCAGTTCACAGTCCTGTGCAAACCTCTCCACTTCAGTGGCAGCTGCTCCCGTTACTGGCTTCTAATAAACAAAATATAGCAAAAGGGAGGCGCCTGGGTGGCTCAGTCTGTTAAGGAACTGCCTTCACCTCAGGTCATGATCCTGGGATCCGGCGATCGAGCCCTGCATTGGGCTCCCTGCTCTTCAGGGAGCCTGCTTTTCCCTCTCCCTGCTCCCTGATCATGCTCTCTCTCTCTTTCAAATAAGTAAATAAAATCTTTAAAAATATGTATATGGCAAAAGGGATGGAATTGTCACATCAGAAACTAGGTTACAAAAATATTCTTTCCCACTCTCTCTCTCCCTCCCTCTCTTTGGCCTGACTCTGGGAGGAGTAGGCTGTGGGTCGTGAGCAGCCCCATAGATCCTTATAGCAAGAACCTGATGTCTCCACCCAGCAGCCAGTGAGAACCTGAGGCCACCAGCAGCCTCTTGAGTGTGAGTGAATTTGGAGGCAGACTCTCCAGTGGAGCCCCGAGAAGACCACAGTCCAGCCCACACCTTGATTATGTTCTTGTGAGAGACTCAGAGTCCCAGGCACCCGTTAGCAACGCCCAAAGCCCACCCCCGCCCCTGCCGCTGCCTTTTTTTTTTAAATTTAAATTCAATTAGCCAACATTCAATTAATGATTCATTAGTTTTTTTGTTTGTTTTCTTTTTTATTTGACAAAGAAAGAGATCACAAGTAAGCAGAGAGGAAGGCAAAGAGAGAGGGGGAAACAGGCTCCCTGCTGAACAGAGAGCCCTATGCGGGGCTTGATCCCAGGACCCTGAGACCATGACCTGAGCCAAAGGCAGAGGCTTAACCCACTGAGCCACACAGGCGCCCGGGATGTTTCATTAGTTGAGTATAACACCCAGTGTTCTACTCCTGACCCACAGAAACTGACATTTAAAAAGACTTTTAAGCCATGAAGTTCTGGGTAATTTTTTTTAAAAGATTTTATTTATTTATTTGACAGACAGAGATCAAAAGTAGGCAGAGAGGTAGACAGAGAGGGAGAGAGGAGGAAGCAAGCTCCCTGCTGAGCAGAAAGCCCGATGTGGGCCTTGATCCCAGGACCCTGAGATCATGACCTGAGCTGAAGGCAGAGGCTTTAACCCACTGAGCCACCCAGGTGCCCCAGTTTGGGGCAATTTTTAACCAGAGATCAAAACATCAGGGCACCTGAGTGGCTCAGTCAGTTATCCTTCTACCTTTGGTTCAGCTCAAGATGCTGGAGTCCTGGGATGGAGCCCGGCATTGGGCTCTCCGCTCAGCACGGAGTCTGCCTCTCCCTCTCCCTCTGCCCTTTGCTCCAGCACTGCTCTCTCTCCCGCAAATAAATAAACAAAATCTTAAAAAAAAAAAAAAGCAATACATTATATAGGCAGGTACTATTATTACTTGCATTACATAGATGATAAAACTGAAACCAGGGAGATAAATTGACTTGGCCCAGGATATAGGGCAAGGAAATGTCAGAGCCAGGATTTGAACCCAGGGATTCTGGCTCCCAGAGCCCAGGTGATTAAGCATCACAGGATGTTCCCACAAGAGATCGCATTTGATTAAAGTATCTATTTATACATCGGCTTCCCTGGTCGGACTGTACCGTCCATGTCAAGTCTGTGCCTGGCACCCGGTCAGGGCCCAGCACCCAGGAACACTCGGTGAGGGATGCTATCAGGTGGAAGGGAGCCATGCAGGCTGTCCAGGTGGCTGGGGCCCGGCGCCAGAGAAGGGAAACACAGCAGAGGTGCGGAGAAAGGTCCCCTAAGCCCCTATCAGCCCTAAGTTTTCTGCATGGAGATGGAGATGGAACCTTTTTTTTTTTTTTTTTTTTTTTGCAGAGACACGACTCCACGAAAAGCATGTTAGATTTGGCCCCAGTTTAATGTCCTTGATACGATCTCCTAATCTTTTTCAGGTGCATCTCACACTCAGGAATCTTTATTTGGCTTCCAAACAGCAAGCTGTCTCTTGTACCAAAAAATATGTGACTTGTATCTGTTATCTTAAGTAACCACTGAAAGATATGTTTATAACTTTTTGGGAATGTCCTACAAGCCTGTTAAACAACATCTGCTATTGTGTGTACACTTTCGGAGACAAGTCTTTGGATCTTTTTTTTTTAATCCAAGACGAATTTTTTTGTTTCTCATTTTTCTGCGGTGCTGGAAACGGGAACGCTTACCTCCCAAACATGTGACTTTGCACGACAGGGTGGGCAAGTCCAGAGCGCAGACGCTGGCCAGGGGCCAGGCGAGGGGCAGGTAGAGTGGACCACGGGGCTGAGCTTCCAGGGCCAGAGGGCTGGACATGCACGCAGGGAGGAAGTGCGTGGGGCAGGATCTCTCCATCCCACAGAGCAGATGGATGTGATGATGAGGGCTCATCCTTAGCCCTTGGTTCTCCCTCTGCCATCTAGTGCTCTGGGACTCAGTTCCTGAACCTCAGTTTATTGACAAACGTAGAAGTCATAGTAGGCACCAAGATAACACAAGAAGAGGTTTGCCTTGAATACTTTGTCTAAAAGCTGTGCCTTGGGTAGCCTGGTGGCTCAGTGGGTTGGGCGTTTGGCTTCAGCTGGGGTCATGATCCCAGGGCCATGGGATGGAGCCCAGTATGGGACTCCCTGCCTAGCAGGGAGCCTTGCTTCTCTCTCTGCCCCTCCCCCTCCCAGCTAGTGCTCTCTCTCTCTCTCTCTCTTTCTGTGTCTGAAATAAATAAATAAAATCTTAAAAAAAAAATAAAATAAATAAAGCAATGCCTTTTCAACACATTTTTGGTAAGATGTGGGCTTGACAATAACTATGCCCAGATGAGAAGCAGTTAAAGGGAACTACCTCAGAATAAACCCACCAGCGGTGGTGAAAAGAGGGGTAAAAGGACCCCTCTTCTTCTGTGCTAGGCTGCCCAACCTCAGGCTTGGTCTCCTCAGGGAATCTGGCTTCCTTGCTGGAGGTAGGTCAGGAAGGCTTTTCTGGAAGCCTTTTCTGGAAGCAGGCTCTATCGGAGGGGTGCAAGAAAGGGAAGACTTTGGCACTGCCTGGAGGGTGCTGAGTCCATTCCCCAGTGGCTGGCAATTCCAGAAGCACTTAGAGGTGCACCTTTTTTTTTTTTTAAATTAATGGTCCTCTTATTGAGTAGTTTTAAGATTTATAGGAAAAAATTTGAGTGAAAATATGAGTACCCATATACACCTACACAAACCCCAATATCCTCTATTTTTTTAACATCTCAGACTCGAGTGGAATCTGTGTCACTAATTGATGAGCCAATAGTGAAACATCATTATTGACTAAATTATAGTTTACATTAGGACTCACTTTTTGTGTTGCACGTTCTATGAGTTTTGACAAATGTATAATGACAGGTATCCACCATGATAGTATGATACAGAAAAATAACTCCACTGTCCTAAAAATCCCCTGTCCTCTATATTCTCATCCTTCCCTTCCTCTCCCACCTCCATGCCACCCAACCCCGACAACCACTGATCTTTGTACCACCTCCATAGTTTCACCTTTTCCAGAATGTTATACAGTTAGAAGCACATAGGATGTGCTTTTTCAGATTGGCTTCCTTCACTTAGCAATATTCATTGACGTTTCCTTCATGTCCTTTGTGACTTGAAAGCTCATTTCTTTTTATTATTGAATAATATTCCATTGTCTGGATGTACTAGAGTCTGTTTATCTCTTCAGACATTAAAAGAGATCTTGGTTGCTTCCAAGGTTTGGCAATTATGAATGAAGCCACTATAAACATTTGTGTGCAGGTTTTTCTATGGATGTAAGTTTTCAACTCATTTGGGTAAACACCAAAGAACACAACAGCTAGATCATACAAAAAACGTATGTTTGATCTTGTAAAAAAAACTGTCAGACTGTCTTCCAAAGTACCTTTACCATATTATATTTCCACCAGCAACGAATGAGAGTTCCTATTCTTCCACATCCTCTCCAGCATTTGGTGTGGTCAATATTTTGGATTTTGGCCATTCTCATGGGTACATAGTGGAAACTCGTTGTTTTAATTTGCAAATTCCTAATGACACATGATAATGAGCATCATAGGCACCCTGTCAAATAATGAAGTAAAAGGACATAAGTAAAAATGTAATTTGCCTATTTTAAAAGTCATGCTATTCAATCCTTGCTATGTTTAGTGTATGAATTTCACTGGGGATCTCAGGAGATAAAAGGTTCAGGCCTCCTTAGCAGGAAAGCTAGGCTTCTCCTCAGGAAGAACCTGCTGATTTTCATAATCAATCATTTGCCTTGCTTACTATTTGCTTTGGCTCCCTAGAAGCTCAAAAAGATCTGTAAAACAACACAGGATTTATGGTGGGGTTTCTGTATACCAACCTTACCCCTCATTTTGTCTTCTAGTCCCACCTCTGTTTTTCCTTCTCTTTAATTTCCTTATTTATTCGGAGCTGAGGAATGGAGGGAGGACTAAAATAATAAATTAGTATACACAAGCTTCTATTGTGTTGGACCCCATCCTGAACTGGTTTGAGCTACCACTTTCCTCCCTGAACCCCACTCAGAAGAGAGGAGGGGCTGCTCACCCCAACTTCCATCACAGAATCTGTGGGAATCCCACTGGGGATAAAAAGTGGTTGGGTCCCATTCTAAGAAAAGAATGTGCTCTAGTAGCAGAGGTCCCTGGGGCCACTGAGAGGTGACAGAAAATGAGAACTAACCATTAAAGAAGTGAAATAAATAATAAAATGAGAGGAAAAATTACGTTTGATATGGCGTGCCATGAACCGCTCAACCCAATTTTGTGCACCTGAGGGCCAACTAGCAAAAAAATGAAAAGGCTTACCAAAATGATGGGATCACGCTAAACTCTAAAGCATGTTATGCACCTCGGTTATTACTATTACATACTGATTTGATCCTTATTGGAAGCCCTGTAAGGTCAGCAGGACATGAATCAATGTTCCCATTCATTGAGACCCACGATGTTTATACCAAAGAGGCCATTTAAACCTATCTGTGGATTCAGGCTCAACAGCCTGACCCAGGATCCAGAAGAATAAAGCTGGATGGGCCTTTTTTCCAGGAAAGAATGAGAGGGGAGGAACTGAAAGTCCACATCATGAGGAGTCAGACTCTAGTGTCAAAGGTGAGTTGCTGTAAGAATCCGCTGTACTTATACTATGACTTTGGGGTTTCTCTGCCTTGTTTTGTTGCCTGTATTAATTGATGTTATGGGTTGAATTTTATCTCCCCCCACCCAAAAAAAAAAGATATGTTCAAGTCCTAACCCTTAGTGCTTCAGAATGTAACTTGACTGGAAATAGAATGGTTACAGATGCAATTAGTTCAATTAAGATGAGGTCATACTAGAGTAGGACCAATATGACCCAATATGACTGATGGCCATATAAAAGAGAAGGGAGACACAGAGGGAAGATGGTCATGTGAAGGTACAGAGATGCAGGGAGAAGACCACATGAAGATGGAAACAGAGCCTGGAATGCTCCATCTCCTAGCCAAGGAATGGTGACGATTGCCCGCCATCACCAGAAGCCAGGAGAAAGGCATGGAACAGATTCTCCCTCAGAGTCCTTGAAAGGAGCCACTCCATCAACATCTTGATTCCAGACTTCTAGCCTCAGAACTGTGAGAGAACAAATTTCTGTTGTTCTAATCCACCCAGTTCGGGGTAGTTTGTTATGGCATCCCCAGGAAATGGATATAGTTGGGGTAGGCTGAACAGCTGTCACCAACACACCCAAGACATAGAGTGGCTCAAACACAACCCAAGTATATGGTAACCATCCAGGGCCAAGTTCCATATTGATGGACAGCTCTCCTGTGCACCATCATTTGGGGACTCAGGCAGACAGAAGCTCCACCAAGTGGTTTCCAAGGCTCCCCTTGTCCTCGCCATTCTTGCCCATAGGAACAGGAAAAGGGCATGAGAATTTTGATAGGCCCAACAGAAATGGCCATTTCTGGCCATTTCAGAAATGGCCACTTCTCCCATTCCACTGGGGGGACTAGTCACATGGCTTTATGTAGCTGTAATGGGGGAGATAGGAAATACAGTGCAACTGGAGGACAGCTAGTGATCCACTCGCAATGATTAAATTCAGCCTATTTTAAAAAGAGGCTGAATGCTTATTTCCAGGAAGGCTAAAAACCCAGGGGGTAAGGAAACAGTGTCCAAGTTTTCAGCCAGTCTCAAACATAATGAAATTGAAGAGATGGAGCAGGTCAAGGCTTCTAGGAAACCAGGGCAAATCATAGGTTAGAGGAAAACAAGAAGCATCTCATGAGGTTTGGCCATTAGGAAATCCATGGGAATGCCTGTGATTTCCTCCAAACATTCTAAGGGACTTGGACAGAACTCTTTCCACTGCCCTTTGACTTTGCTGTGGGTCTGGTGTCTTATTTCCTGTCTCTCCCACTTAATTCCCCCTGCAGTCATTATTAGGTGTGGGACCTCCCACCCCCATCCTGGAAGTGTTCCCATGGGCCTCACTGACACAAGCTGACATTCTAGAAAAGGCATGAGCCCCAAGCAGAGTCATGGTGCTTTCAGCACGGCGTGGCCAGAACTGAGATGTTGGGAGGAGCTGTGTAGACAACAGGAGCAAAGAGATTCACCAGAGAAGACTTGGATTGTTAGGGTGGGTTTGGGAGTCAGATAGACTGGGTTTAAACCCTCCTGTGTGACCTTGAGCAAATCATATATATCCTCCTTGGGGAACAGTATCCTTTACAAAACAGAGATACCAACCAACTTGTAGCTTCACCGTGCACAGTAAATTAAATAAAGTCCAGCCCGATACATTGTTCTCTTCCTTTTTTGCCTCTCTCTCAGTTTGGAATCAGTGCAACAGACCCCACAAATATCTTCTGATAGCAAGGTGTACTCAAGAGGAGAAAACATAACCTACATCACTTACCTGTGATGGAAAGGTACTTAGTTTACTTTAGGTTTTAGCTAACACCATGCATCTGTAATGACCTCCCTACTCTTTTCTACCCACCAAAACTACTTCCATATTCCAAGGCCAAGGTCATAGCCATCCCTACTGTGAAAACTGCTCATATCTTCAAGTGTGATGCGACATTCCAGATGTGAATGGAAACACTCTGGGGGTAGAGTTTTTATCCATCTTGTTCATGGCTATATCCCCAGCCCTTGGGAGACTGCCTAGCATACAGTAGGTGCTCAGTAGGTGCTCAATTAGATAAATACCAGTTAGATAAATAAACTTAAATTAAGCTTTCCCTTTCTCTGGCATCTACAGCCCTTGTCCCACTAAGACCATTCATTCATTCTCTCATCTGTCAACAAATATGGTGTGCCTGTGGTGCAAGGCACTGTGGGAAATGCTAAGATGGCCAGGGAGCCAAACCTGCCCTCTAGAACTCTGTGATCAGTCAGGCAGCATCAGACATGTACTACATATGTGCATATAACTATAATAATGCCAGGTAGGGGTCAGCGTGTTGCTCAAGAGTTAGTTGTTCAGGGGACAGAAAAGTTGCCTTGTGCTGGAATGATGAGGTGGAGAGAACACATTATTAAATGGAGGACCCTGATTTTAACACATCTCCCCCAGCACATCTGGTTAGTGATTTCCACGCCCAAGTCTTCCAATGGCCCAGACCCCTTCATCTTTCAGGGTCCATCCCCCTATGCTGAGGGTCCACCTTACTTCCTGCACCTTGTACAGAAATGTGGCTTGAATAGATGATGTTTCAGAAGGCAGTCACTGCCCAGGAGCCATCACACTGGCAGAGCATGTCTGACTTCCTGGAGGAAATATGTGTGAACGTCTCCTTTTAGAAGGGGAGGAAATCGGGGAACAGTGCCAGCTCAACGCAGGTCCTCATTTTCCCACTGAGTTAGTTGGAGGGTTTTTGCTCCAATTCTGCTCTCAGAGCCGGAGGCTGAATGTGGAGAACTGACATCTGATTCCTTCAAGTATCACTTTCTCATTTGCAATAAAAATACAGATATCCTCACTCTTAACTCAGCTGAGAGTACACGCATGGATGGCTATGGACCCAGGTACGTGGAATCTTCAGAGAATGGACTTTTATCTATGACCACTTGCCTGTTAACCTTCTGGTCAATGGGAAATCGTTTTGCAAAATCTGGTCCAGGTCCTTGCTAAACCACCCCTGGCCCTAAATTTACCTGGGCTAAGGGCCCCTCCTAAAGACAGGGTCATCTGCAAGATAACATATCATTATAATATGAATGAGACTCCTCAACCTAAGAATGTCTATTAATTTTCTTGTCTCTAAAAATGTTAGCCTTCACAAACCTTCCAAGCATTGTGTATTGAAAAGGCAAAAGACAAGGAGCAAAGAAACCTAAGCCCAACCCAAGTCCTTCCTTTTCCAGAACACTGTTCTGACTTCTCTCTCCCTCACCAAACTATCCTTTCTTGGAATTCTTCTTTCATCAATGACACATTTCAAATGATTTACATAACGTGCTTAGCACATGCTTGGGCCCAGCGTTGCCATTGTTACCACACCCTCTGAATATATTCCTGAATATATCTGTCTCAAACTACGCTCTTCAAAGATCATGTGTAAACATCTTGTATTATCAAAACAATCCTAACCTTTGAGAACAAGAAGTTAGATCTGTACTCCCTCTGGGTAGACACCAAATGCTCAATATTATTATTTCTGATTTTTGTTTTTCAATTTTGAAACCACAAGAGTATATGCATGCAAGTTATCTATAAGTATAAGAAGAAAGTATAGAAGAATCCTCTGTAACAACTCACATCAGTGGGCCATATTGAAGGCATGGCCATCACATCTTCAAGGTCTGCTTCAACAAGGAAATGTGTTAAGCAGGATTCTTTTAAAAATAAAAATGATCCAGACTCAGGATAAAAGGATAATAGGTAGAGAATATACACAAAGAGCACAAAAAAAAAAAAAAAAAAAAAAAAGAAAGAAAGAAAAAGAAAAGGCAGAGAGCCATAGTGGACCACAAACATAAAAGTATAAACAAGTCATTTAGGTATGGCTCTGGGTGTTTTGCGTGACTTGGGGTTTTTTGTTTTGTTTTGGTTTGGTTTGGTTTTTTGTAAGAGAGAGAGGCAGAGAGAGACTCTCAAGCAGCCTCCATACCCAGCCTGTGAGCCTGACACAAGGCTCTACCTCACAACCCTGAGATCATGACCCGAGCCGACATCAAGAGTCAGATGCTTAACCGACTGAGCCACCCAGGCGCGCCTGTGTGACTAGTTTTTAATGGAGAGGATTGCGTGGGAAGGAAGAGAAAGATACATAGCATGCCTGGTCTGACATAAAACAGAACCACTTAATCAGAATTGCACTGAACACAATTCAAGAGTGAAACAGGAAATATGGGAAAGATTTAGAATCTGTCTGCAAACAAGTCCCATGAAAAAAGGTAAAACCTTCAAGTGAACTGTTCCTCTTGAACGTGAAGAGACAGACAGAGAGTGGCATTGTGGGACTTGTCCTTCATGAGCAGGTAGAGCAGAGAAGACTGGCGAGCAGCTGTGCTCTCGCCCCACTGAGTCTGGAATGGAGGAAACAGACAACAAGAAGAATTTAGGTTAAATGTCAGGATTAATTTCCTGACCACGAGAGTCAGTAAATGTTAAAGTGGTTGACCCACAGATGTTAGGGACTTTCCTTCATTGACACTCTCTGAAAGGGAAAATGAATGAAAGAGACACTTCTGTCTCGAACAACTTAGGTGAACATGGCCTTGAAGCAGCAGAATGTAACAGAGAGCCTTCGAAACCTCACATTCACATATATATGTGTCATTTTATATGCGTCTGGGGGACTAGCCAAGAAGCAATGGCCACACACACACAGGGACTAGCCAAGAAGCAACGGCCACACACTTAAATTGTACTCTGCCTCAGTGCACACTTCTCTCAGCCACGATGCCTGAAGTGGGCCTAGCAGCTTCAACCACCACCACCACCAAGAAGACATCTTTAGGAACAAATTCTGGATTAACCAACCTCAACATGCACGGCAATGATGTTCTCTAGCCATCAGAAAAGATGGTCACCTCCTTCTGATTTAGCAGGTATTAAATTTAGCAAGAACAAGTGGAAGCTGTCCATGCTGGCCTGAGTCTGCCTATGTCTGGTAACATGGGCAATCTGGGGTGTGGGTGTGCACTATGGCACCAAACAGACCTCCTAGCTTCTCTCACACAGTCCATGTTCCCATCTGTGAAATGTGCTGCCAACAAGAACTGTTGTAAGCTAGGGTCAAATATGACAATGGAAAATAACAAGAGATCTAAGGCAATGTGGGGAGCCGTTACTGCTGAAGTGGGTTTCCCCGAAGGAACTCTCTGCTCAGTAAGAGGCTGCTGAGCTGCACTGAGCTACTGGTTCAAGCCTGGCTAAAGGAAAGCCAGGGTGAGTCCTTGGTTTCCCAAATGCAGTCCACTCTCTGGGAACCAGCCGATCTCAAAGGAACTGGGAGTCACAGCGCCCTCTTTCAGAGACACACACTCGCACCTTTCAGATGGAAGGTCCATGTAAAGACCCTCCCCTACTCAGCAACTGGCTGATCTCTTTTCAAAGAAAATGATTTCTGGATGGAACCTGAGCAGAGGTAACAATGAGATGCGTTAATGACCTGATTTTCCAGTGAGACAAAAAGATCATTTCTTCATGAAGATGTACAGCTATGTTGGAGGTCATATGATTCCTTCCCCTTCTTCTTCTTCTTCTTCTTCTTAGATAGATACATGCTATGTATCTTTCTCCTCCTCCTCCTTCTCCTCCCCCTTCCCCCTCCCCCTCCCCCTCCTTCTCCTTCTTCTTCTTCTTCTTATTATTATTTATTATTATTATTATTATTATTATTATTATTATTTATGAAAATGCCCCCACAGGGCACTTCTAGTTTTAGATTTCCCATCTATGGAAATTGTACTAGAAAATGTTCTTTCCCTTCTCCCATATCATCTTCTGTAAGAACCCCCAACCCCAGCCTGCCTGGTCCCCCAGACTTGGTAGCAGTAAAGCATGAAGATGAGAGCGAATTCCCCAAAGTTGGGCTTAAAGGCACTTGGGAAGCCATCAGTGAAACCAACTGTCCATGAATGCAGAACAAAATCCATCGACACGGGAAAGAATACACGGCTGGTGATCACTGCCAGGTGATAGCTGGCAGGAGATGAACAATTATGGCATTTTTTTCCACTTCTTTTTTCTTTTTTTTTTTTTCAGAGTGATGCAAATAAAACAGAATGATTTAGTACACAAAGCAAAAGACTCAGAGATAGGAGAACAGAGTTCTAATGCCACAACTGTCATGAACCAACTTAGAGGCCTCAGCAAATCTCTGGACTTCGGTTTCCCCAAAAAAAAAAAAAGATTGGACTAGATCAACAAGGGCAGACAGAGTCCCCTTGCATGTCCACTCCAGCTGACCCACAGTGGCTACCTGGACACTTGCACAGAAAGGGATTCTGAGGCTGATCTTTCTTGGCTCAGTAGGAAAGAGTGCTGTGATTGATTAATGATGCCTGCCATGGGCACAAATAGAAGTTGTGAAACGCATGCCATGGATAGGCCATCCTTGAGATGAATGAGTTCTGGGCCTCCCAAGATTGCATCCCACCAATACTGGATTCTGTGAAGCCTTCATCAGGGCCCTGAGAGAATTCATCCTCCCATTTTTAGACTGACCTGTCAGTTCTTTGGACTTTAACTGCCCACCCCCATCTCCAATTCCTTGCTCTAAAATACCTTCCTCAGGCTTGGCCCAATTGTCTCATGCCCCAGGACCCACCTCACCCTGTCATTTAATATGGTGTGAGATGACACCTATCAAACAGGTGAAGAGGAGTTAAAATATTTTTTTCAGAAAATATGGAGCAACAAAGCCATATAAAGTGACTAAAGTAACTAATGTGTCATAAAGAGAAATGAGCCATGGAATTGGGAGTCCTGGGCTACAGCCCCAGATTCACCATCTACCTGCAGCCTCCAGGCACCCCGCTCCACTGGAGGACCCAAAGCCCTCACTTTCCCACCCCTGGTGGGTGATGTCCTCACCTGCCCCCTCTTCACTTGTTACTGTTCTGAGATTGTGACCACTCCCTGAACTGATTTCTGAGAATTAATGACCCCTTGGACCTAGAACTTCAGAGCTAGAATGAAGCTCAGCCCTTCCCTTGGGTAAGGAAACAAGACCTCAAGCAAAATGAGACTTCTTCCAGGAACCTGAGATGGAGACCAAGTCACTGAGCACCCAGGCAAGGTCAGAAATAGTGTCCCCTCCCATGATCCCCCAGCCCCCTTGCCTTATTCTCTCCTCGCCTAGACTGGAGGCTCCAACAGGTAAGGAGCATCGAGCAAACAGTAGCAAGATATCATGGAACGTGAGTCCCCTCCCCGGCCTGCCACCACCCAGCTGCTATCCCCTTTATCATGCCATCTCCAAACCCTTGTCCACAAGACAGAATCACACATCCCCTCCCCCTGCACTTTAATCATGCTTCCTTACTCGTGCGGCCACCCAGAGAATGTTAGCTAGTGATCTGTCTTCCTCCCTACTAGCCTGCATCTAGTAGAAAGTTTCTTATTCATGTCTTATGTCCACTGTCCCCCAGACTGCAAAGCCACCCAGAACAAGATCACATCTGCAAACCACTGTCTTCCTCCTGATTAAAAATAAACACTAAAACTAAAACAGCAACATGGATAGCACTAGGCTATCCCAGCTCTTTATCTCACTGGATTTTGTCACTATTTCCATGTTACCAGTGGAGCAATCAAGGCTTAGAGAATGAAGGGATTGCCATGAGTCTCCCAAAAGAAAGAATTGAAGCTGGGAGCTGACCCCCCACAATGTGGAAACCAGAGGCCCCTCTTAACCACTATGTTGGCCTATCCCTACTGGAACCCTAACTATACCCACCCAGACAGCTGCTCGTGGGAAACCTCCTCCTGCCAGCTTGCCCTGGCGGGATTGATCTGTGCCTCTCTTTGGACTGTCCTTGGCCCTCTGCACCCCAAATTCAAGGGCTCGAGAGAGACATAGAAGGTGATTCTTCAGGAAGCTTCAGGACTTCCTGGTCCTCTTCCCAACTGCCATCTTCCCACAAAGGAGGGAGTCCTAAAGGGTGCGAAAAACAGGGACCATGTGATCCTCCCAAGAAACACAGACTAAAGCTAGAAGATGCTTTGAAAAGGGTTTAGATGAACCCAGGGCTGGCTGTCCTACAGCGAGAGGTCAAGGCCAACAATGAGTATCCAGCCTCTAGCTCCCCATCTGTGCACCACATTCTCCCTGCCCAGAGCACCTCCTGCAAGGGCACTTCATCATTCTTATGCAATAGGAGGGCACAAGGAGGGGGGACAGACAGGTGCTGTGACCTGCTAGCTATGGGGCTGGCATTCATGTGCAGTCTCAAAGTTGGGGCCACCCCACTGGGTGGGTGGTGCTTCAGCCCCATTTCACAGATGAGAACCCTGGGGCTCAGAGCTGAAGTGACTTCCCCAGGGACTCCCCCAGAGGGAAAGGGGTCCTAGGGTAACACAACTGTTCACCTGTTTGCAAAGAGGGGGCAATTTGGGGTGGGGTGGCATAATGGTTGAGCCATCTGGTGTGACAGGAATACGTCCACCCTAATTGGGCAAAAAACGATCATCCCTGCCCGACTTCCCTCCTCCCGCCTCTCCCACCTGCTGTCTTCCTTCATATTGCCTTGGCTGTAGATGCACAGGCAAGTGAGAAGTTTATCTTAGCAAAGGATGCCCCCAAACAGAGCCGCTGACCCCGGGGCCTCGCGGCAAGAGGAGGCAGGGGGCCGCAGCTGCCAGGCCCTCTCAAGGACAGGCAGGTGGCCAGCCAGGACCAAGGAGGCAGTGAACTTAAAGCCAGCCCTCTGGCCAGGAGCTGCTGGAGCTGCCCCTGGGCTAACTGCCACACACCCAAGTAAAGTGAATAAAGTTGCATCCTAATAGTCTGGGAGATCTCCCGAGCTTACCTTCCCGAAGGTCCCAGGCATCAGGATGTGCTTTGTTCATTTATTTTGGCAAGTTTAGCTCTGTAGGCTTCTCACTGCACTTCCTCATCTGCTTTGCAAGGTTAATAAAGTCTTCGTAATGAGGCTTTCCTTCAGTGAGGCTGGGCAGAAGCCACTGAGAAATGGGGCAAAAGTGACAGGTTTTTTTTTCTTTTGCCTTTTCTTTTCTTTTCTTTTTTATTATTGTGTTTGCAAGAGAGAGAAGAACTAATGAGCTTCTACTCCATTTAGAGGCGACCTTGCCTGTTCTGAGGCTATGCCACTCCCCGGGGCACCCTGTTTTCTACTTAATTCTTTCCAGGTTGAGTTTTCACATGGACACTTTAAGGAAACAGGGTTCAGGGCAAGAAAGACACAGCATTCCCAATGGCTGGGTGAAGGTTCCCCGATACCCACTCCAGGGGAAAACGTCCACATGGCTCCTTCTGTGTGGCCTGCCTTGTGTGAAACATTGATGGAAGCCACAAGAAAAAGAGAGGAAGCAGAGGAGGAGGCCCAAGGATGGCTCTCCCAGGGACGGGAGGTGGCGGGGAAGGTCTGTGTACCTGAGAGGGACAGCACACAGAGTTTATGCACAAGGCCGGATTGATGACACAGTCAGTGAAGACAACTGCACCTCATGGCCCAGATAGGACTCTGGGACTAAGATTTCTTAGAGAAGGCTGCCTCGAAGAAGGTCTTGACTTCCTTTGGACTTGAAGGAAAAGGAAAAAGAATGAGAACTATGATTTGGTAAACACTGTGTCGGCACATTACCTTATGCACCTGTCTTAGGAGGTGAGGCATGATATTTTACTGATGAGGTACATAAAACCCAGACAGGTTAAGCAACTTGCCCAAGGTCCCACAGCAAAGTCAGCGCTTAAAGGCATCCCTGTCTGACTCAAAGCCCATGCTTTGCCATTCTTTCTCACAGCCTCTAGAAAGGATAGGATCTGGAGTAACAAGAGAAATTTAAAAAGAAGTTCAAAGATGGAGAGAAAAGACTGTGAAAACACACCTATACACATATACACACGAAAGGCAAATGAATGTTCAGTCTGTAAAGACGAAGGTCAGAGTGTCTGCAAACCAACTGTAAATTCCAGAAGGAAGACCCAACTGAAGGTCGAAGATTTTCTCCTATGAAAGCAAGCTCTTCTCTGCCTGTCGTAAGAATATCCTCAGATTGTCCTAACAAACAATCACAATGGAGGAGTTAAAACAACAGATATTTATTTCCTCACGGTTCTGGAAGGGGGAGTCTGAAATCAAGGTGTCTGCAGGGCCACACACTCCCTCCTCAGTCGTTCCCCGCCTCCTCCAGCTTCCAGTGCTGCTGGTGCTCCAAGGTTTGTGGCCATATCCCTCCAAGTTCTGCTTCCATCTTCACGTGGACTTCTCCCTGTGTCTCCTCATGATCTGTTTCTTACCAGGACACCAGTCGTTGGATTTAAGACCCACTCTAACCCAGGATGATCTCATCCTTCGATGAGTTTCATTCGTAGCTACCAGGGTTTAGGACTCGGACGCATCTTTGGGGGAAATGAAGTTTAACCCACTGCATCCGCCATCTTGAAAATTTAATTGCACACCTATCATCCAAGTGACTGTACAGCAACCAGACCTATAAGACAGCTTCAGAAGGAATTAAAGACCTTCGGAGGAGTGCAGGGACCTCCTCTTCCTCGGCCTGAAGCAGGCCACAAAGGGCAACTCCCAAGGCCTCCCCATTCCATCCTTTGCAACTTCCGTCAAGGTGAGACCTGTTGGGACAGGTCTCCCCCATGGGTGCTGGGCGTACTTTTCCTTCCAATTTTGTAATGTCTTGCAGATGTATATTTTTGAGGCAGCTTGCTAGAACAGAAAGAAAAGAACTTTAGAGTCCAGTGACCTGAGTTCAAACCCTTAGTCTGCCACTGACTAGCCCTGTGATCTTGTGTGAGTCATCTATCTGTTTTAGCCTTGGTTTCTCCATCTATAATGGGTAGGGGAGGGCAGATAAGAGAGCCTATCTCCCCAGGGCATCATAAAGATTGCCAAGGTAATCCACGCAAGCTTCCATCATCATGCCAGGCGCGTGTCAGCTAATACATTTCTCAGATCTCAGTTCTATACGGTGTTGCCGCTCCCGCACCTAGCACGAAGATCTGCCTATCAGGAGCAGCCTCAGATGATGGCTGGAGAACAGACACAGAAAGAGGGTCAGCAGGAGGGGCGCCTGGGTAGCTCAGTCGTTAAGCGTCTGCCTTCGGCTCGGGTCATGATCCCAGGGTCCTGGGATCGAGCCCTGCATCAGGTTTGATTCTGCTTCTCCCTCTCCCACTCCCCCTGCTTGTGTTCCTTCTCTCGCTGTGTCTCTCTCTGTCAAATAAATAAATAAAATCTTAAAAAATAAATGAGTAGTGTCAGCAGAAGGTCCAGCATCTGGAAGGGCAGTGGATGCTACAGGTTAGTTTTTCAACCTCCCACTTCTTGAGCAACTTCTGATACTACAGAGACTGGAAAGTGTAGAAATACATTTCCCAGAGTCCTTTATAGCTGGTGGGCTCGATGCGATGGGACTCCACTAAGGTTTGGAAGGCAGGCATGAAATGGAGTCTCCTTTGGGTATTTTTTCTCTCTCCTTCCCTGTCTCGCCTGCCAACAAGAAAAGTCATGACGAGCAAGGAATTTCTCCAGCAGCATTCCAGCATCCCTTTTCAGGTCTCTGGGTCTCAGGAGATATGTGGGGCAGTGGAGGCAGCCCCTTGAGTCCAGCTTCCTGATGCCTGGATCACAACAACCCCATGGTGCCCTCTGATGCCATGGCTCCCCTGGGAATGGGTTGTGCAGAGCCATATTCTGGACTTGATCCTGGATACCCAGCCTACACCCTGCCCTTGCAACACTTTTGTAAGCATCTAATTCCCTCTTCGAGGTTTTTCCCTGCTCAGATCATCAGTATGTCTATCCCTTTAATAATACCACATTACCCTGACTCCTGTAGATTTATAGTAAATCTTGAAATTGAGTAACAGGAGTCCTCTAACTTCTTTCTGCCTTTTCAAAAATTGCTGGGCTAAGGGTGTCCGGGTGGCTCAGCTGGTTAAGCGTCTGCCTTCGGCTCAGGTCATGATTCCAGGGTCCTGGGATCAAGCCCCACATCAGGCTCCTTGCTCAGTGAGGTGTCTGCTTCTCCCTCTCTCTCTGCCCCTCCCCCCTGCTCACACGTGCACGTGCTTGCTCTCTTTCTCTCTTAAATAAATAAAATCTTGAAAAATAAATAAGAAATAAATAAAAAATTTTAAGCTAGTATGAGTGCTTTGCCATCCACATAAATTTTTAGAGTCATCTGATCAATTTCTACCAAAAAAAAAAAAAAAAAAAAGGGTGCCGGCATTTGGGGATTCTATTGACTCTTGCTTAAAATAGCAAGAGTTGATTTTAAAATGCCACTCCCTAACCAGACTGACAAAGCTTCCTCCCTGCCCCTCATTTCTGGGCTGCCCCTTCCATTCAGTTAGCCTGTGGATCCCCGGTCAAACTAATAACAAACACCAGAGCCCTATTAGCCTCGTCTCAAGTCCTGGGCCTTTGGCTCCAACGAGCAGCTGGTGAAATTCTCCTCGAAGTTTATTCTCAGTGATGCATGCGTCCTTCCCCGTTCCCCTCCCACCCTGCCTGACACTCCATTTTTCTTCCCCCACCTGGCATCCCCTCCTCCTCCCAGCCCCCTCCTGCCACCCACCACCTCAGCGTAAAGTTAAAGGGCCTTTAAATCTCCATGCAGATTTGTTTTTGCCCAAGAAAGTGCAGCTCTCTCCATTTCCCTCCCTGGCCTCTCCCTCCACCCCACCCACTGCACCTCCAGCCGGCCGCTCCCTCTCTGCCCCAATACACAAAGCCACAAACACTCTCCCCAGGGCTAGAGAAAAAGATGGCCCAAATCCTTCCTATTTCTGGCCTCCAAATTGCAGGCTTCTGCAGATGGGGAAATATAAGGTGTGAGGCCCCAGAAAGTTCATAAACTTTTATGCAGATTGGTTTTAGTCTGGTTTAAATTAGGCAACAAAATAGAATTTCCAGATGTTCTATTTGGAATTAACTTGGCTACAGAGAAAAGGCTACTAGGAGGAGGGGTTGGTAATAGTGTTATTTTTACATTCCAGAAAGGGAGTCACCCAAAGCATCTGGACTGGATTAGAAGAGAGGAACCTGCTGGTTGGCACGTTAGGAGCTCGCTTCTCGTTTATTCTGCTTGAGGACATGCAAAGGTGCGAGGCAACATTCTCAAGCCCCTAGGAAGAGAAAGGGCGAGCGCTGTGGGGTTTTGTCCCAGCGGTCAGCTGAAAGCAGTGAAGACGTGGGTTAGACACAAGGAACTCAGAGTGTGTGGCTACTGGTTCTCAAATTCAAGGGTGTGTTTATATCCCCTCATTCAGTGCAGATCCTGAGCGGTGATCAATAACGTCGATGCTGCTGGGCTGTACATTGTAGAACAAGGACCTGGGTGGCCAGACGGAGCTAGGAAAGAAATCCCCTTGAGACCAAGGGTTTATGAAGGACCTGCCGTGGATGAGACACGTCTCCAAGGCTGGAGGGGTGGGAGAGGCAAGAGGGAGCAAGAAAAGTCAGGCTTCCTCATACTCTCTAGGGAGAGTCAAGTATGGATGAATAACTAAAGCAAAATTCGGTCTCTGGTGGCCTCCATGTATGACTTGGGGTTTTACAGGGCCCCCGAGGAGGGAGTGGTTAATTCCATGGAGGCATCAAACAAACCAGGTTTTGGGGAGGGTGGCACTTCGGGGAGAAGAGGGAAGAGCACTTCTTGTGAAAGCAACAGTATGTGCCAAGTCCCAGGAAATGTTTAGGAAGTGGTGAACTGGGGGGTGGGTGGTCAGAAGAGCTCATGGCAGATGAGAGAAGGATTAGCCAGGGTTAGCTGGACTGGGAAGTCCTGGGAGCCTGGCAAAAGAGTTTGGAACTGGAGCAAAAGGAGTAGTAGGCAGGTTAAGCAAGAGCAATAGTGGCTTGGATCTAGGTCAAGGGTGATTATTGGAGAAGAGGGTTGAATGAGATGGCTTCTCCTTTTTCAAAGGAGATAAGGGGACCCTCTGCTTAGGTGGCTTGGACACTAGCCAACACTGAAGGCAAGGAGTTAGACTTGGTGCCCTGCCTCTGCCTCCCTCTTTCCTGCTGAGTTCAAGACCAATCCTCCTTATGGGTTCAGAAGTAGGACTCAAGGCTCCAGAAACAGAATAGAAAGGCAGGTGTCTGGGACAACAAAACATAAGCTGAGAAGGAAGAAAAGAAGGGACCTCAGGATGAGCTGGGCACTTTCGTTCATTCAAGAACCTGAGCTACGTACCTGGGCAGCGTCCTGGGTGTCCTCCAGGCAATAGTTCATGTAAAGGTGAGGACATCATAGCAAAATCCAGGCCTCAGTAGAAGGAGTCCAGGTACTGGGAAGCTGTGAGGGTGTGCTGTGCCAGCCTGCACTGGGTAGAAAGAGAATGCGGTCAGGAAAGAGGCCTAATGGAGGTGGTCCCTTGGCTGAAGATTGAAGGACAGGAAGGACTGAACCAAAGAGGAGGAAGAACAACTCTGGCTGCTGGCACAGATGAAACCATGGAGTGTAGGGGACTGAGGTCCCTTTCATCAGGAAAGGAACAATGAGGCTGGGAATGGCTTGGGGTCTGGTGGAGATGTGTGTTGGGCAGAGCTAGATCTTCAAGGGGCCGGGGTCAGAGTGTTAACACCAGAGAAGCCTAGCCCACCATGCCAGCCCATGGGAACTGAGCAGAACAGTGGTTCCAACAGGAGAAGTTAGAGGTAGCTTCTGCCAGGAACATCTGAGTCCATCTGCACAACCCAGGCCAGGCTATGGTAAGAAGTAGACTGAGGGGGTGCCTGGGTGGCTCAGTGGGTTAAAGCCTCTGCCTTCGGCTCAGGTCATGATCCCAGGGTCCTGGGATCAAGCCCCACATTGGGCTCTCTGCTCAGCGGGGAGCCTGCTTCCCCCTCTCTCTCTGCCTGCTTCTCTGTCTACTTGTGCTCTCTGTCAAATAAATTAATAAATCTTTAAAAAAAAAAAAAAGAAGAAGAAGAAGAAAATGTAGACTGAGCCAGGATCCCACCAAGCACCTCCCAGTGATCACTTTGGGTGGACAGATGAGGTCACGGCCTGGTCAGAGGCCACAGGGATCACATACTGGGGGCGGTGGGGAGAGATGAGGAGTCTGACCAGATTTTGAAGGTGGGATATTCCCTCTAAACTAACCTGGTAAGAGTCTTGCTACAATTGGACTTAGTAGGCTAAAGATGGGGCCCAAGGACAGGCCTAGTCAAAAAGACGACGAAAAGAGCCTGACTAAAGTCTGGCCAAGGGGAGGGTCTTTGCCATTATATGTGAAGGAGGATCTGTCCAATAGAACATGATGTTTCCTCACTGTTGGCTAGAACATAACCGGGGAGCCAGTGCTTCCAGGGTGTTCAGGAGCATTTCTTTGCTTGGGAGCACTAAGTGTCCCTCTCTATGCCCAGTGCATGCGCCATGCTGCATGCTGTCCCATCCAGCCTCAGAGAAACCAATTCGGGCATGATGTCCTCTCTGGAAACTTCTTAGATGCCTCCGAGGAGCAAGCAGTACCCAACCCCAGCCTCCCGCTTTCGTCTGCTGTCACTCCATGTGGCACGTCCCATCTGCGGGGGCCAGTGTCAAACATAAGACAAGTGAAGGATCTGGGCTCTGGTGGTCTGATAGGGCCAGGGCAAATCAAGCAGTGTCCAGCCTGTAGCTGGTAGAGACAGGCTAGATTGGGGTGTGCTGATGAGCTCATGGTTGTCGAAAACTCCAGTTAAGTGAGCACCTAGTCCAGGCCAGAATTTCTGTCCACTGAGGACCTGCTTCATTCCAGGCTCCTCGATGAAGCCCTTTAACACAAATAACACAACAGTGGTGGTCACCATGGATTGACCACTATGTCCCCAACACTTACAAACAGTATCACACTGAATCTTTCAAACCATCTTGTAAGAAAGTGATCACTACCACTGTTTAAGGAAACTGGAGTCTATGCTTGGTGTTACTACCTTCCTTTTTATGGTTGACAACACTGAGGCTCACTGAGGGGAAATAACCAGACCCAGTTCACCGCACTCTTCGTCCAGCATCTACGTGACCAGTATGCTGAGTCCTGTGCCTCTCTGGCATCAAAGAGGAGGGACATGGAGAAGTGGCCGTTTGGGAACGCTTACCAGGGATCTACGTCATTGTGTGTCATGGTGTGTCATCACCGTGATCCAAGACATCAGAAGGCCTGCACAGCACCAACTTCTGGGGGTCCCAAGGTGATGACCCACAGGTCCACCATCTGAGTTGGGCATCCCTGCAGTGTTGACAGGGGCCACCCAGCTGGGCCTGAGCATGGAATGTGTGTTGGGACCATTAAAGGAGACCAGAATGGCACTGAAACCAGCAGAACAGAAGGTCCCCAGCACACTGTGGGATGCTGGAGCCCAGATGGGGATGCATGGAACAGTCTCCTGACAGAGGTCCACACCCCAACCATACTGCTGCCTACCTGAGTCAACGCCCAGAGCCTTCTCTGCTTCTCCACTGCCTGCAAACAACATCAGAATGCCTCAGCATGACATGGTGGTCCCCTCACCAACACACTCACATACATGCACTCGCACACGCACGCACGTGCACACACACACACACACTTAATATTTCCATTTAATACTGATCAGTTGTTAGTCCCTAAATATACCTCATGCTTCCCTGCCTCTGGGCCTTTGCTTATGCTGTGTCCCAGGCAAGAATTCTCCTCTCTTCCTCTTCTTGCCAAAAACCTACTCGTTCTTCAAGGCCCATCCTGAGCACCTCACACTCATTGCTGTATTCCCTCACTCAGAACAAATCCTTTTTCTCCCAGACCTTCCAGAGGACACCACTCTCACTTCATTTCCGAATTTCCCATGGTGGCCTGACGTTCTCTTTCCTGAGGACAGGATCGTCTCTCCTCATTTAGGGAGAAAAGATGGAAGAAGCTGATCTCCGTGGCCCTCTGTGCTAATCACTGTCCTTGGCAGACAGCAGCAGCTTATTCCTGTTTGTTGAATTTGAATCACAGTGGATTCAGAATGCATATTCAGCGCCTGGCCACATGCATCCCAAGCTGACGGCAGCTCAAGGACTGATTCATTGCCAGTGGAGGCCAGGAGACAGTCTGGCAGGCAGATCCCCAGCAACAACATGACAGGCTCTGGGAATGAGTCCTTAGCCACTTGCTAGTAAAGCAGAGGTTATCTGTAAGCAGTGGTGTACTGGTAAAAGTCTAACAACCGGTTCTCCACAGAAAAGAAAGCCCTGGTTTGTATCATTTGTTAATTTCTATGGCGTCAGTACGTCATCTTATCTGGTTTCAAGACAGCACCATGATCCCCTTCTTCCACTGTCTTCCTGTTATTCTAAGATCCTCCACTATCCTATTCAACATCATCATTATCAATAGCTTTCAATAGTCTCCAGTCTCTTAACCTTGTCTAGTTCCCTCCCCTAATCCACACACAGTTGAATTACGGCATTCCCTGGGTTTAAGACTTTTAGTGGCTCTCCACTTTTAAGATGAAGTCCATAATGAGAACTGGGTATTATATAAGACTGATGATTACAGACCTGTACCCCTGAAACAAATAATACATTATAAGCTAATTAAAAAAAAATGACGTCCAAAGTCATTGCCCACCATCCAAGGCCAGTTGTGATTTTGCCTCTGGCCGCCTCTCCAGCTTCATGGGGAACTGCTCCTGGCTCAGCCACACTGATCGGCTGCTGAGTCTTTGAGCCAAAGACTTCCCTTTGACTGCAGATTCTTGCATACTTTTTCCATCTGTCTGTTACCCTCTTCCTCCTCCATTGTCTCCTTCCGGCCTCAGCTCAAAGCCCTCTTCCTCAGAGATAATGTCTACATCTAGTGCTTCACTGCCTTGAACTTGGACTTTGAGGAATTGAGGAATCTGGATGTATTTCCTGGGTGGTGAGGGCTAAGGAGACATGTACCCATGAGGACGATTACACCAATAAGCCACATCCTCTGAAGTTTATTCCTCAGACCTGCAAAGAGTAGATGGATTTAAACTGGCCATGTGGAAATTCCAGAGCCCTGAACCTCAAAACTTCTGACCTCATTAGGGAATCAGGAAAGGAAGGTGTTTTCTAAGTTTGGGGCTAAGAATGAAAAAAGGAGTAGCAGTGTCTCCCAAACCAAAATGGGGTGATGGGACTTAGCAGGAGAGCTCAAGGGCACACTGTGTCCCAGGACCTGGGACAAGAGACAGAGCTCTTAGTGCCTCTACAGACACCCACATGGAGGGAGTCCTTCCATGGCCAACAGGGGAGCATCTGGCCATGGTTTTTAGGAAGCATGGCAGGAAACGTCTTTACATTACTGTGACCTACAGTTTCTGATCCTTCATTTTCAGGGCTGATATCTACGAGAGCTGCTGCCTTCAGGGTTGGCCAAGGTTAAGGTGCCCAATGCAGACAAAAGAGTCTCAGGGCAATGGTTCCTGAAGAATTATGCACTGGACTGGTCAGGGTGGCTGGACCGCTCCTGAGAAGCCAGGATACGGTGATACCAAGACCATGGTGGACATGAGTGGGGAAGGGCAATGGTTCCACCAGGAATCAGAGGAGCACCAACCCCAGCCACCAACCCCCAACCCTGTATCATGTGGCTCCAGCTTACCCTCAGTCAGAGGAGGTCGGCTTCTTGGCTTCAGATCAGCCTGTCAGTCTCTGCCAAGAGGCAAGGGCAAAGGAGAGCCCACACCTTCCCAGAAGGCTGCCCAGGGTGTCCTGCCTGCCACAAGGACCCTGATCAGCTCTTCTCCCACTTCCAAAACATCTCACTCATCCAGTGCCCAGCCTGAGCTCACCCCCTTGATGACAACTACCTGACATCTCAGCCCACCAGACTCAAAGCCTATGCCATATAATTCTGCAATGCGGACCCTTCTGGATCTTTCTCCAATTGAATCACCTCCAGTGTAGGGTGTGTGGACAACAAATAAGAAATTCTACTTGTGTTTATTATGTTTCTAAAAAGTAGCACAAAAAAAAAAAAAAAGGTAGCAGAAATTTACAAATACCGAATTCAGGATTTCACACCCATTGCCCTCACTGGGTCATTAAGTCAGAGCCTTATATGTCACGTGGTAGATAGGGAATGTAGAGGGGACTGTGGCTGGTCTATAGTGTGATGAGGATGACAATGGCCTCCTCACTCCCCTGACTGTTTCAGCATCTCGTGATACAGTCAGTGTGGGTTTTATGGATGAAATTAACGGGAGTAATAGAATGCTTACAACACTGTAATATGATGCGGAGTGGCCACGAGAATCTTTTGTACTCTACAAGGACTGTAAGTCTTCTCATGGCAAACTGGTTTTTAAAAGGTGATCAATTTGGGGGTACCTGGGTGGCTCAAGTCAGTTAAGCATCTGACTCTTGATTTTGGCTCAGGTCATGATCTCAGGGTCGTGGGATCAAGCCCCCGTGTTAGGCTCTGAGTCTTCTTGAGATTCTGTCTCTCCCTTTCCGTGTGCCCCTCCCCCTGCTTGTGCTCGCTCTCTCTTTCTCTAATAAATAAATAAATCTTTTTTTTAAAAGGTGATCAGTTTTAAGACGAATTATACATTTTTCTTGGACAAAAAAAATGTGTTCTAAATTTGCTGGAGTTTTCTGTGATGAAACTAGCTATTACAGGGTAAACAGCCAGAATATTCTTAATTTTTTAAAAACATATCCTTTCCAGGTAAAAGTAGTACCTTAAACAAGTGATAATAACTGTTTTGCCGAAGTCTAGTAAGCTGTAGTAAAGGACCTTTAGCATGGATGTTTGAAAACATTCCCATCATTGTGTGATTTTGTTCTCTGAGATAATGTATGTAATCCTATTTCTTGAAAAAACCCTAATATGTGCACTTTTTAAAAACTTGGAAACAATTCCTAACTTATTTAAAAATTTTCCCAAAGAAGAGCGTCATTGGATCTTGAACCCATTTGTTAAAAATATAACTTCTGATTAGCTTACAAGAATTGACATTATGGAAGATGGAAACTGACTAGCTGACTAGATGAATTTCGCTAAAAACCTTTGTGTAATTGCTGGGTGGAATCTTTTTTTAAATGAGCATCTTGATTTAGTAAGCACAGCCAGCATTGCATTTCTTCCATTTGGATCTCTGTGTCTTTGTAGAGCTTGTTTTTTTGTTTTTGTTTTTTTTTTCAGCTCTGATAACCATTAAAACTAAGCATTAAAAAACTAATTAATTAATTAAATAATACGGAACCAGAACTTTGAATTCAAAGGTCTATTATAAAGGGTTAACCCAACCTTAAAACATCTTCCAATGTATTTTTCTAAAGTTCCTGACAATTTGGAGTGAGATCAAAAGTCTTCTTTGCTGCTAATAAATTAAATTAATTTTTTTTTTAAAAACCAAGAAGAATTACTTAATAACCCTCTGGCTCACCTACTTGTTCTTCTATAATAGTCTCCTTTGTATTCCTTTTTTTTTTTCTATTTAGTTCCTTTGGTCCTACTGATAAATCAAATATCTTAACATTTTAAAGGGCCACTTGCTTTATTTTTAGCACACTTACTCCTTTCTTTTGTGCATGTTTTATCCTGAATGTAATAGTGGTAAAGAAAGAGATGCATCTTGTTGATAAATAAGTGATCATAACAGAGGACCGAGGATGTCTGATCAAAAGGACGTGACATTCACTCCCGATTCACGTGAGTGCCTCGCTGCGAGGACAGACAGACAAAAGGCTCCGTGGGGACTGAGGGAATGACAGAATCCTCATGTCTACTCTGTCCAACCCAATACCTGGCTGTGGCTCCCCAGGAAACATTTGTTAAGTGGAGGGATGACAGAGCAGTAGTGGACGGGAAAGGATGAATATAGAAGTTGGGGAGCCTGGAAATATTCTGCCCCTCCTGGGAATCGCATTGGCCAGGGCACCTGAAGACCAGCACTCAAATCATAGCTTTGCCATCAATTTGTTTAATGACCTTGTGAAGGCTATTACCAGGTCTTTTTATCATTGACTACAAAATTATGTTTCCCAAACTTCAAGCATTTACGTGCCAACAGAATTGTTGCCACTTTCACAAAATTAAACCTAGTACTTCTTTTTTTAATAACTCACTTTTCTCCCAGCTTTATCCTAAAACAGTAGCCTGAAATCAGGTACCAATGAAATAGTTATTTCTGTCTACTACACGTTAAAATAAAAGTGTAACCATGAAAATACAAAATGCTTATATTCTTGTTAGCCAGAGTATATGCCCCACTCTTTAGGAAACATGGGACCAGATGGTATTTCTAAGGTCCATTCAGCTCTAAGCCCTGTAAGTCTATAATTCTATGAATGGGATGAGCCCTCTGATTTCCTGGGAACTCTCCAAGTCTGGGTGCCAGCTTTGGGATTCGCGCTTTCACCTCATTTCCTCAATTCGGAAAACACCTCCTGCTTTCCATCTGGAGCGTGACCTCAGACAAAGTTTTGGGGATAAAAGTGGGATCATTTTTATTTCAAACATGAGAATCTCTGTCGCGGTATTGACCACTCCAAGCCAGAGCAATATGATATTCTATGCATGAATCTCTGGTGATTTTTTTTTCTTAAATTGCAAGCTTTTATCTCAAAGCTTCCTTCCCACCCATAAACACAGAAGAAGCAGTCAAGAATTGTATTGTCCAGGCTGTGGGCTTTATACACAGAGGGAGGAGGGGACGGAACCACATGCTTCGAATCGGGGGACTGGTTTCTGGGTCTAGGCTACCGAGAACTTTCTAGAAGTGTCACTGCAGGCAAGGTGCCTAAGCCACCAGGCATAAGTGGAGCTATGACTTCTCCCTTCCCTCCCATGCATGAAGGATGGAGGCAAGTATGACCACTCTTGCATGTGTGTGCATCGTCACTATTATTCATTCAACAAACACTGTAGGGGCCAGCTCTGCTCCAGGCCCTGTGCTGAGCATGGGGGATACAGCAGCAACCAAAATAAAGCACTCTGCTCTCATGGACCTTACATTCTACTGGGAGGACACAGACAATGAAGATAATAACACATTATCATGCAGTGTGGGATATGAGGAGGTGGAGAAAAATCAAGCAGGGTCAGGGAGTTAGGGACTTTCCAAGAGTCAGAGACCCCTTCTTCCCAGGGCTGCAATTCCCCTCCATCCCCTTCCTTCCAGCTCCCCTTCCTTCCCTCTCACCTCCAACTTCTAACCCCCACTCCACGTGGGTCAGGCCCCTTTACTCAGGTCGCGACTAGTAGTGTGAACCACCCACCAGTCCCCAGACCCAGACAGGATGATGTTTCCCATCTGGTCCTTGTCAGACAAGCTCTTGGACTGTCACTTGACTAAGCAAAGATAGAGCTGGAATCTCAGATCCATTCAGAACCAAGGTAGAAGCCTAAGCAGCCTTCTTGTGGGACCCTGGGTGAGCCACTCAACTTCTCTTTAATATTGGGTCTTCTTTTCTGTGAAACAGGGAGTGGGAATTAGGTTACTTCTAAAGGCTTTTCTAGGGGCACCTGGGTGGCTCAGTCGTTAAGCGTCTGCCTTCGGCTCAGGTCATGATCTCGGGGTCCTGGGTTCGAGCCCCACATCAGGCTCCATGCTTGGCGAGAAGCTGGCTTTCCCTCTCCTAGTCCCCCTGCTTGTTTTCCCTCTCTTGGTGTGTCTCTCTCTGTGTCAAATAAATAAATAAAATCTTTTAAAAAAATTATAAAATAAAGGCCTTTGTAGTACTCAAATGGCTCAGGGATAATTATACCAACAAGCAAATAAGAATGTATAATATATTAAGAGAAATGGATCGTACCCAGAAAAACATAATGATACCCCCAAGATCATACAAATGACATTAACACTGAAATAGAGACTGAAAATTGAATGGACCTGGCCCCCAACACTATCACTCACTCATCTAAGTGATCCTGAGGAAATAGGCACTCTAGAACATATAGCCATAATGACACTGAATTCCAATTTGCCCCCACGGGCACTGAGCTAGACCCTCATTTAATCATCTCCACATTCTTGCGAGAGCCCGCCTAGACTTTCCCAACACTTCCCACAAGATGAAGTGCCTAGTATCTTCTGCCTTTCTGGGCTCCACCTAGCCTCGGGCCTCCCCAGAAGCAGGCAGGCTTTCTGAGCCAGAGGTCGAACCCTGAGGCCCGCGTCTGGCCCGCAGCCATGTTTGGTTTGGCCACACAGAGTCGGCCTGAACTGTATTTTCAGAAGATATTAAGTAAGCAGTTACCAACTAGCCTCACTCCAAAAGAAAAAAAAAGTCTGGCTTTCCTTGAAAAATCTGGGGCTTTGGCACACGTGTATAGCCGGCATTAACTAGAGCAGATCACAGTCACCCCCTGAGGTTTGCCACAGACCCCACCACTCTCTACCGCCTCCCGATCCAACCCCTTCACTCCTGGACTATACTTGCCTGGCCTGGTTTGAGACAACCCTAACCCCGATTCCAGACCTTTGTCAGGGCACCAGAGGATGTCAGGATCCCGTGAGGAATGGGGACAGTGAGGTGTTCTTGGTTGAGAGTACGGGATGAATGCCCTGAGATGTATGTAGGATCCAGAAATATGAACGGTAATAGCTCCCCTCGACAGAGTGACCCCTCCATCCCAATCACCGTGCAAAGTGCTCTGCACTGATTATTTCACTTCATTTCTAAAAAGGACACAGAAATAGAAGAGCGGTTCAGTGACTTCTCCAAAGTATGGGCATTTTGAGTCCAGACCAGCCCTACTTGCTCCTAAGCCAGACTGCCCCTCCACCCCACCTTGTGTTTGTGTAACGCTTTTGACTTTTCTAAGACATAGATGTGCACTCACTCCATCATTAATATCAGGATTTTGTTCAGGATAAAATGATGTTTAAAAGGGTCAGTCTGGGGGTGCCTGGGTGGCTCAGTTTGTTGAGCATCTGCCTTCAGCTCGAGTCATGATCCCAGGGTCCCAGAATTGAGCCCCACATCGGGCTCCCTGCTCCTTGGGGATCCTGCTTCTCCCTCAGCCTCTGCCCCTCCTCCCTGCTTGTGCTCACACTCTCAAATAACCAAATAAATACAATCTTAAAAAAAAAAAAAAACAGAAGGGTCATTCTGATATATTTCCTCTGCTATGTTGGTGGCAAGGATGGTGGGGGCTGGGCAGTGCGATGGGGGTGGGGGGTACAAGAAGCAGACAGAGATAGGCTTGCAACTGTTGAGTCGTGTCAAATTTGGGAGTGTATGTGAGACCCACCAACAAACATGCCTATGTCTTTTGCAAGACTTCAGACATTCCAGGCCACCAGGCTGATCAAACCAATTTAACGGGGCTAGGGGTGAGGGTGAGCTCAGATTTGCTCCATGTTATGCCGTGTCTGGGCACGCAAAGGAGCACATTTCTCACCGACTGGTCCGTACTGCCACAGCAGGGAGACAATGAAGGAGAAATGCAAAGTCAAAACTATGCAGGGCGCTGGTGTTAGGTTATCCTGCTGTTTGCTGGTCTGTTCTTGTCACATATGAGCCTCCAGACACTGCTCAGCCAGCCCCCATCCTCGTGGGAGAGCCGTTCTTTGATCCAGCCCGTCCTTACTAAAGTCGTTTCTGCCAGGTGTGCGCAGACCAGCTCAACGAGATCCTTGCCCGGGACAGACGCAGAGACACAGTGCCCTGGGAGCTGGGTAGCTCACCCCCCAGCTGTGTGATTTTGACAGCCTAAAAACCATCCTGGGACTCACTTTTCCCCTCTCCAAGATGGTGACAGTACGACACCGGACCTCACAGGTTCCCCGTGACAATGACCTCACTACGCACCAGTGAATTTCAGTTTTTATCTTCCTAATCAAAGGTCAAGTTTGGAGGGCAGACACCTCCCCTGTGCCTCCCCTCCACCCAAAGAAGCCTCACATCTTGTTGGGGCCCGAGGGACCCTCAGATAATACTCACGTATTGAGAGGACAGGAAGTGTGCTGGGACCCAAGATCTCAGCATCCTAAAAGAAAGACTCTAGCATCAGCAGAATTCTTGAGGAATTAGAGGAAGGCCCTCTAATTAGAGGAAAAAGAGGAAGTCCCTAAAAACACCTAAAGGTGGGGGGGAGATTCAATAGTCTTTTGCAAGCAAAGAACATCCAGAAGGACAGATGCGGATTTTAATTTAGTTGCAAGTATAGTTTTTGGGTGGAGTGCCCCCTAAGCAATCAGGGTGGGAGTTCACAAAGATGCATCATGTCCTGTCCCCTCCCCCCGAGTGTTTATATTACTCAGAAGATCTCTGGGGACTAACTTCACATCATTTAACCTGGTGCCTTGTTTATCCTATAGAGGCCCAATAAGGATTTGATAAAAGTGTGATCAGGCCCCTGGGGGCCCTAACATTGCATGCTAGAGCTTCTTCAAAGCCCACCCACCATCCCCTGCCAGCTCCCTTATCACACAAGCCCCGACCCTGAAGCCAGCCCCAAGCCTTCCAAACCCCTCAGTCTGACCTCTTCGGATCACCATCTATACCAAAGGCTTTGACACCAAATTATACTCTGCCTGCACAGAGCTTCCTCAATCTCACCAGCTGGATACACCCCCCTATACCCGTCATAAGTTGAAAACACTGTTAGATCAAAGGCATATTTACTATACCTCGCCTACCAAACATCACAGCTTAGCCTCCCCTACCTTAAATGTGCTCTGAACGCTTATGGTAGCCTTCAGCAGGGCAAAAACCACCTAACACAGCCTATTTAAAAAAAGGGGGGGGGGCTGAACATCCCAGGTCATTGATTGGAGACCTTACTGCACGTGAGAAACCAAACGGCTATCGGGGTACAGAGTAGTTTGAAGTGTATCAGCTGTTTGTCCTGGGGACCCCCTGGCTGAGTAGGCGCTGAGCCGCACTGCCCTATGCCCAGCCCCACGAGAGAGCACCTCGTAGCCCCGGAAAAGATCCAAATTCAGAAATCCAAGCACAGCTTCCACTGGCCTGGGTATCACTTTCACACTATCATAAAGTTTAAAAATCTTTAACTGAACCATCCCAAATCAGGGAGCATCCATCCGTATTGTGCCCTGCTTTCTTTGCTCAGCACACGGGAAAAGCACCACAAAAATTAATGAATTAAAGTTCCCTGAAGGCAAGGATCATTCTTTCTCGACATGCCAGGGCTGTTTTATATGTTAATAAATTCTGGCAGCTTAGTTGTGCGGTTGCCACTGACTGAGAACATGTGGACGGCCGGGGAGAAGGGACAGACTTGGCCTCAGTCAGTGGGCATCGATCAGAGGCCAGCAGTGGCGTTGGCCGTGTGTCCCTGGGCATGAGTCCCAGGGCAGAACTATGGATCCGCACACAGGGGCTAAACCGCCAGAGTGCCTGTTAAAAAAAGACTAGCCCTCCACCTTATTCCCCAGCTCGGAACCCCGGGCTGTCCCTGCCCCATCTGCTCTACCACCCCAGACCGAGCAAACATTCTCCTGCGAGCGATGCTGAAGTCTGAACCGGCTATGTGTGGAAAGCCCCAACGTGGGGAAAGTGGTTGCTTGCCAAGTGATACTTCTCAGACCACGCTTTTAACAAGTTTAGAAGACATGGGTTCCCAACCCATCGCCCTCTCCTACTTTGATTGAGGTGATAGGCAATGAAAGGACAGCCTTTGTGTTTTTCCCTAATTAAGGAGCATAAACCCGTTTAATTAACTGGACAGACAAAACCGACATCTCCCCGGTTTACATATTTAAAGAGGAAATGCGAGAGACAGTGTGAATTTCCCGGAGGTTGGCACTGATTATTTTTCGGTGGAACAATAAGATTTATAGCTCCAAAACTGAATTCAAGCAATTTCAGAAATTGCATGTCAAGCCCCTCAGGGCCGGGTTTGGCCTCAGATGACGCTTCTGCTCGCGCTTGGGTCTAGGCAGGGAAACGGCACATGGAAAGCAAGAGGCCAAGGGCTTGTTAAGGCTGGACGTTCCTCCCACCCGGAAATTCTCTTCTGAGCTGTAAGTAGCTGAAAACCCAATCTACATTCTTAAATTCCAGTGAAAAAAACATCTCACCCTGGTTGCGATAAATTCGATACGTCTGTGCTCTGTGCAATATGTGTGATATATAATCCATATCAAAATTTCTTAATCCTAAATGTATTATGCATCCTGGAAAGACAGTAATTCTTTGCTAATCTTCGGCAGTTTATTGCATTTGCTGTCTGGGAGTCCTTGTTTCTAACAAATCCACTTCTGGCCTTAAAAAATCACTCACGGACATTGTTTGTCTACCTCGTAATGTTATCAATGGCGACGGGTTATTTATTTGATGAAAAGCGAAGACTGTCCTGTGAGACCTCTTTCTCTGACTCTTTCACAACTGCCATAACGGAATCATTATCCAGGAAACGAAACTCCCCATTCAAAATGAATTTTAGATTTTGTTTCTCTGCTTTCCGCACAGTGAATTGAAAGTTCGTGAGTTTTACGACACCATTGTGAGGGCACAGAGGAGTTCTGGGGAGGGTGGGGAGATCCGAAATCCATGGGATTGTCATACAGAGAGAATAACTGTATAAAATTTTAATTATCTATCTTGAAGTAATAATAAATGTTTGATGAGATAATAATGAGACATGCAGGGAAATGTTAATGAATGTGTGGAACATAAAGCGTTTAAATAAAGGAAGAAGAGGAATTGCTCAGAAATAGGCTGCTGCTATTCATACGTGGTTGACGGCGTTCCATCTGGAAGTCAAGCAGAGGACGCTTCGTGGGTCATACTGTAGTCAGAATAATATTGTGTGTGTTGATGATGGAGACAAGAATCTTTGCATGTTTTTCCCCTGGCAAAACAGCTACCAAAACAACTCCCGAATTTCAGTGGGGATCTGGAGCCCTGTCCTGAAATTCTGCTTTGGGATTTTCTGGTTGTCACCCTGGGACGGCTCCCTATGTCCTTGGTGCTCCCATCCAGGAGGGCAGGCAGGAGCACAAGGACAGCGTGAGAAGCCTCCAGTCACTGACTTGCCAGTGATCACGGTGCTGGGATCGTTCCTCACTTAATGTAACAAAAATCAGAGGTTGTTTTCTCTTTCGGGAGAGTTGTTTATTTGGAAAAGCACCGTATAATTAAAACCAGTTTATGAGTTGTTGCAAAAACAGAAGTGATGAGTCAGGCCTCAAGATGTGTTGTTGGGGGTGGAGGGGGGGTTCTACTCAAGCGAGAAATAGAAAGTCTTGGCCAGATGGGACATTTGCAAATAGTTTTTATTTTCTCTGTATGCTCATCGAGGCCGTACGCCAGGACTCCAAAAAGATATGTGAGAGGGAAAGCAGAACCAAAAAGAAGGAGAATGTGAGAGGAGAGGCTTAGACCCACCTCAGGACCAAGGACCTCAGCATCCACCCTGAACCCAGATCTGAGTAACACCGAAGCTCTTGAACTTGGCAGGAAAACACACTGGGGGCAGATGAGCCCTCACAACTAGCTCCAGGCAGATTATGCATTTGACCCTTACTGAAACAAAAGGGCAGAAAGGGACCTTTCCTCTGGTTACAGGGGAGTAGCAACGTTCTAAGTCTTGGAGTAGTAAAGACAACTTTCAAGAGGTACTTACCATGTTCTAAGGGCCCTATTAGGGGAGCCTGTGTGGCTTAGTCATTAAACATCTGCCTTTAGCTCAGGTCATGATCCCAGGGTCCTGGGATTGGGGCCCCACATCGGGCTCCCTGCTCAGAGGGAAGCCTGCTTCTCCCTCTCCCACTGGCCCTGTTTGTGTTCCTGCTCTCACTATCTCTCTCTCTCTCTGTCAAATGCATAAATAAAATCTTTTAAAAAGGGGGGTGCCTATGAAGCACGTCACAGGTATCAGCTCATGAGATCCTCAAAACCCCAAGAAATAGAGATTCTTACCCCCATTTTGCAGATTAGGAAACTCAAATGTGCAGAGTTTCAGCATTTGTCCCAAATCTCAATGCTAGGAAGTGGTACAGCCAGGATCAAAACTCAGTCTCTCTTAAGCTGTCTGTGGGTTCTCTTTGCACTGGGTGACGCTGGTGCTCCAGGCCCTTCCCTCCGACATGTGTCAACACTGAATGCACACTCCACACCTACTGTGTCACCAGCTCTCCTGAACTCCTGTGTACACGTGCAGCAGAGGCTGGGAACAGACAGCCACCTGGACAGTCAGAGGCTTCCAGGAAGCTCAGGGAACACCTGGTACAACCCTTCACCTTATAGACCAGGATATGGAGGCTTGGTGGGGACAGGGCGTGGTATAGAAATGATCTCTTTGTTCAGTGCCAGGTTTTCAAGACAGAATCATTCATACACATTCTGGCCAACTTCATTAACCAACGCCCCCAAAGCATGGTGCATTGGAAGTGTTCTGGCTCTCAGAGCATCCAGGTGGGGACTTGAGGAGGGGCGGGAGGGGGCCCAAGGAGGGGAGGAAGAAAGTAAGAGTGACTGAGTGAAAAAGAAAAGGAATAAAAAGAAAGAAGAAGGAAGGAAGGAAGGAAGGAACGGAGGGAGGGAGGAAGAAAGGAAGAAAGGGAGAAAGAAAGAGAGAAAGAAAGAAAGGGAAAGCTGGGCCTGAATTCAAACAAAACATATTCTGTCCGGACTGAATTCTGTTTGTTCGCATATGTCACGCATTCAGCATTTAGGACGAAGTACTGGCATTCTCACGAAAATAAGTCAGATGCAAAATACACCATTACAACTTAACATATCCAGTATGTAATGTGTACTTAACAGAAAGGTATCTGGAACCCTCGGCCTCCTCCCCATCCCACCCTTCAGACTTCCTGCCACAGCGTGGGAGGCAGGCCTCAATGCCACCTTTGTTTTCAATCCTCTGATACCAGAGGCAGTTGGGGACCATGGGAGTCCTCCGGGGTCCTCCGGGAAGGGGGAGGAGGAGTCTGGACCCTGGTTCTTCCAAAGGGAGACCCGGTTCAGGAAATGCGTCCCTGATTCTGGAAAGAGCCCCCAAGGCCCAGAGCCCAGAAAGAGGTGGGAAACAGTACCCCAACCTCTTATTTCAGGGAGAGTTACCAAATCAACTTCCACTCCCGGTCTCCTCTGTAAAAATCAAGGCTAGTCTGGCAGAAGCCGGCTCTGAAGGTGGCCAGAGAGGCTGGTTCCCTTCCAAGGCCTGCTTGGTGCTGCCCAAAATGTACTTGGGTGTCCGTGTTGCTCTTCACCAGGCTAGACGCGACACGCTGGGCCTTGCACAGAACAGCCCCCTGCCCCAGGATCTGTAGAGCAAGCTGGGTGGTGGTAAGGACATAATTTAAAGCTGTTGCCTAGTGTGTTCTCCTAAGCCACGCCGTACTTTGAAAAAAAAAAAAAAAAAAGAAAAAAAGAAAGAAAGAAACCGGAAAAAAAAAAAAAAAAAAAAACCTTCATCCTTTAGGCAACAGCTGGAAGGCTTGGCTGAATGGTGTGGCCTCAATGTGGAGGGTCACAGGGTACTGATCTAAGGGCTAAGAAGTCTTGCTCACCCAACTGTTGACACTCAGTAAACGGGACAGGCGGGGCTGGTGTGGGCATCTGAGGAAGAAGGCCCCCTCCCCACCCCCAGCCAGAGAAAGAATAGGAAGCAACTTCTATTCAGGGTTCACAGGGGTCCCTAGCCCCCCTCCGCCCCCTGCCAAAGCCACTGGGCCCTTTCCCTGCCTCCAAGTTACCTTGTATTATAACAGGATTAAAGTATATTTAGCTCCTCTATTAGCATACTTTAGGCCCATTTTGGCCTACTTAAGGCTTCCGGCTAGCTTTGATCAGTTTTGCGTTCTACTGGCCAACAGGAGGGCCCGGCAGGCAAAAAACAAAAAAAAAAAAACAACAAGTGGGGGTGGGGAGTCAGACTGTGAAATTATCCTGATGCTCCTTCTCTTATTCCCAATCTTCCATTGCTTTTCTTAAAAGACCCAGTTTACACCCAGAGTAGGCAGGAGGAGAGGGGAAGGGAGCAGGAACCAATAATAATTAGTCTTAGTGGGAAGGGGAGAGAAAGGGTTTGAGCATCTCCTAAGAAAAGGAGGGGGGGAACCCTATAATTTCTACAGTGTCTGCCTTTTTATTGCTTGCATTTGCATATAAATTAAATCCATATTGTAGCTTTAAGGCAAGCCTGGGCTTAGAATTCCACCCAGCTCCGGGTCCCATTGTCTTATATCCCGTTCTAGGCGGCAGTGAAATGAAAAGGGAGGGAGCTCCGAGGAAGGAGAAAGTCAGCTTTGTTGCGTTTTTAATTTGCCTGTTTGTTTTCTCCGCCAATTACAGGCAAATTAATATTTAAACTTCGGGAGGCTGCGAGGAAGTGCTTACAAAATAGGTTTCCGACTCCAGGGTGTGCGGCCTTCTGCTTTCGGCCATCCTGGGGTTGAAATTTCCTGGTGGTGAAATGAAAAATAATGATCGTAATTAAGTAACAGCTTGGACCTAGATCCTGTTTCGATTTCTTCTCTCATTGTGCCAAGGGCCGCTGAGATTCATGGTGCTTCTGGAACGATCGCAGAGGGCCGGGGTGGGCTTTGGCGGGATGTCCCCTGTCCTAGGGTCTCCTGTGGACCAGAGCTGGGGCCCAGCGCAGCTCCCCTCCGTGAAAGTGGCCTGGGATTACACTCTCATTCAGTAGAGTGTAACCAGGGAGCGATCAGACGCTGGGGTCAGCCTGCTTCGGAACCCCATGTGCTATCCTAGCAAACACATCAGGGTGGAAGTGGTCTCCTAAGTGAGATCTGCGGGAAACATGGGTGGAAAGAG
The DNA here is from genome assembly GCF_002288905.1 of Enhydra lutris kenyoni. Taxonomy (NCBI): domain Eukaryota; kingdom Metazoa; phylum Chordata; class Mammalia; order Carnivora; family Mustelidae; genus Enhydra; species Enhydra lutris. Next base: position 103,095,285 of record NW_019154085.1, read on the forward strand.
CCCCCATGCTTCTGTCTCAAAAAACATAGAGTTCCGAAGCAGCGGAGAGCCGCGGTCTCTCCCCACCTTGAGTTTTAGCCTGGCCCAGTCATAGGATGGAAACACACTTCTAGAAACTCCTGAATCAAAAGGCAATCAATTACACGAAGTTCTGCTAAAATGTTGGGGAGGCAGGAGGCCCCAGCGGGCCCAGGTGTACTCTCTGTAGGATGTGTTGTTTGGCTTATTTTGTAAGTGAATATGTGTACCCTGCATTGAGCCCTTTTCCTTTCCACTCCCCTCATTTCCCGATTACTGGGACTCCTCACTATTGGTGCTGCTGGGATGTGTCATCTAATGTGGGAGGAGGCGCCTAGTGAATTATTATTGCTATTAAATCCCTCTGACAAATGTCCATTCTGACATGACGTCAATAATCGGTTCCACTATGTCCTTGGACTTCTTTGGGTTCTTTGCTATGCTAAGCCCCCCTCAAAGCCAGTGTCTCGAGCCTGTGCAACAGCTTACACACTTCCAGTTGTTCTGCCTAGAGGTTTTCTGGCTCCACTAGCCTTCTCTCACCACCCTCCATAACATTTCTTTCCCGGAAAGAAAGCCAAAAACACTGCAGCTTCCCAAACACGGCCTCCCTTTCCTTGTACTCAGAACCTCTCAAAAAATCCAGCATCCTCCCATGATGCAGACCCATGCCTCTACCCTCCACTAAGGTCTCGTGAATTTCATTTCCATTTCCCTCAAAGACCACTCAAAATGCCCCGTGTTTCTCCCTGAACAGCACGGCTCGGCAATTTTTATTTCTTTGAAATAAGCCCCTTCATGACTCCTCCCTGACCTGGTCCCACATGGGCCCTGACAGATGGGATGCAGTTTCATGGTGAGTCTAATTGGCTGTGTTTTGCCCATTTGCCTGACTTGTATCTCTGGAAAATGTAAGCTGCCCACACTGAGGATGCCAATTCCAGCATCTCTCACTGTGTGTCCAAAAAAAAAAAAAAAAGAGAAAAGAAAGAAAGAAAGAAAGAAAAAGTTCAACCCGATACCTAAACTTTTTTTTAAATTAATTAATTAATTTGAGAAAGAGAGACAGCGAGACCTGAGGCCGGGGGCTGAGGGGGCAGAGGGAAAGGGAGAAGCAGAAGAGCAGACTCCCCGCTGTGGATGGAGCCTGTTTCTGGGGGTCTGGGGTCCCCATGTTCCCAACACATGAGATCTTGACTTGAACTGAAATCAAGAGTCAGATGCCTAATGGACTGAGCCACCCAGGTGCCGATGATAACTAAACTTTTAAGATCAGTCATTGACTGATATATCCAGTTGTTCCAAAACAATACTCATGATAAGAACGACAGCTAACGTTCTTTTTTTTTTTTAAACGATTATTTATTTATTTATTTGAGAGGGAGAGACAGCATGAGAGGGGAGAGGTCAGAGGGAGAAGCAGACTCCCTGCCAAGCAGGGAGCCCGATGTGGGACTCGATCCTGGGACTCCAGGATCATGACCTGAGCCGAAGGCAGTTGCTTAACCAACTGAGCCACCCAGGCGCCCCGACAGCTAATGTTCTTGACTGGTGATTCCAAGTTGGGCTCCACGCTACGTGCTTTATGGAACAAGTTATTTCTTTATGGAACACTTTTTATGCTCACAGCAACTCTAGGTAAACTAGGTACTATTATTAATCCAGTTTTATAGGTTATGTAACACAGAGAGGTTAAGCAATTTACCCGAAATCTCACAGTTTATTATTTGCACAACAAGGATTCCAACCTAAGCCATCTTGCCATGGTCCGAGAAGGTCACCTGCACCAGGCCACAGGGGCGTCTGGGAGACACTGAGACTCCGGGTATGGTATTCTCACTCACATCAGACTGAATGACAGCCCTGCGGAGTGGATAAGATCACTCCCACTTTGCCGATGGGAACCGGAGACTGAAAGCTTAAGGATCCTGCTCCTATCCATCGCTAAAAGAAAACTGACACATATGAAAATGTTGAACAGATGAATTGAGAGAACATGGATTAACATGGGGCAGCATCAAACCAAAAATAGTGAGGAGGGCTCCGCCTCCAGGAACTCAGGGGAGGATTTATAAAGAGAAAATGCCAGAGCAACAGGAGGAAACTGATCGGCTATTGCTGAACCCCTCGCTGGCTGTCTCTGATGGGCTGTCCTTGGCGTTTTGGGTTCATAACCTTGAGGCATTTACAGGCTTAGATTTGGGTTTCCTTGTGTAGGCCACGATGACATTAGAGTCCCCTTGTTTAATGGATTTAACACTATAATCCCCCTCTTTGTAGAGTTCACGCCCAAAGCCAGATCAGCAGGACTCCAAACGCCTTGTTCTTTCTGCTCTCCCACCTGTTCCCAGTGCAGATCTCACCTCAGAGAATACAGCAGCGTCGGATAATAGCCCCTGAGCTCAAAAGCCAGCTGACTTCGTCACCGGTGCACACTGGGGCTCAGCACTACTCAGGCGGGTCACCGCAGGTCACCCCAGGGCCTGCAAAAAGCTATGCAACCGTCCCTATCCTCACAGACCTTACCCTGCCGGACTGCGAGGAGCAAACGTCAGACAGGCACTTGGAAATGGGCCTGCCATCTGACCCAAGTAGCCATTTGTTTTCAAGATCACTGGCATTTCAAATGCTCCCTTTTGATTCCAGTGTACTGGGGGAGGGGTCCCCCAGACCTTCTGAGCCAGCCTAGCTCCTCCCCACCCCAGGCCTTCTCTGGCCCACAGCCGAATCTGCCCCAGACACAGCCTCACTCTCTGGTCTGCGTCTCACCAAGGTCACAGTCAGCCAGGTGGAATTGTGATGATAGGTGAGTTTGGCCCCGAGACCCTCCTCTCTGAATCTTCCGGAGCTGAATTAACTGTTTGTCATTTTTTTAAAACCAGAAATAGACACATATGAAACAAAATTCAAAAGAAACAAGAAAGCATACAGTGAAAATCTCCCTCCACCCCAGCCCAGACGTGTGCTCAGCCAAGACTTGTGCTGAGAGCCACCCACTTTCCCTTCCCGGAGGCCCCACTGTGATTTTGTGTGTATCCTTCCAAAGAGAACCTGTGCACATACAAGCAATTTCAAATATGTGTGTATACATATATATTACTATTATGTATACACATATACATATATACATATATACAAATACACACACACACACACACACACACACACACACATTACTATTCATGCAAATGGCTGCGTGTATTCTGCAGTTACTTTGGTCACATAACAATTTGCATTAGGAATTATTCTGTATCCATCCAGAGAGCTGGTTCATTCTTTTTAATGGCTGTGTAATATTTAATGATCTGGGTATACCATAATTTATCTAAGAAGTCCTCTATGGAAGTAGGCTCATAATTATTTGACTCTAACCTTCTTGTTGCTGCCAGTGTTTTACTGATAGGCCTGTATCTGCTCACTTTGCAAGTGTGCTAACGTATTTATAAAAGAGATTCCTGGAGGTGAAAAGGAACATGACTTTTTCATTTTGATAGTTATTATCAAATTACTCTTCATAGAGATTTTATCAATTTATGCTTCCAACAATATTGTATAAAAGTGTCTGTTTCCCCAGAGCCTAGGCCGGCACTAGGCGATGTAAACCTTTTTGACCTTTGCCAACTGGATGGGTAAAGACCAGTGTCTCATATTTTAAATGTGTATTTCTGCTCTTTTGTGTGAAGTTGAGCAACTCTGTAAACGTTTTAAGAGCCGTTTGAACCTCCTCCACTGTAAATGATGTCCATTCCTGGATACATTTTCTGTTGAGTCGCTGGTTCTTTCCTTTTTAATTTATAATGGTTCCTTGATACTAAAGAGATTCACTCTTTCCCAGTATGATGAGTTGCAAACATTCTCCCCAGTTTTTCATTTAATTTTGTTTATGGCATTAGTTTTGTTCTTTTTTTTTTTTTTTTTCCTGATGGCCTTTTTTTTATAGTCTGGATTCTAGTTTCAACCCTGTCCCTAACTGTGGGTTACTTAATAAGCCCAGTGGTGTTTGGGGATGCTGGTCCTATTCTAAAGGGTGGGAGGTGTTTAAAATGCCCGCTGGAATGCCAATGGCCAGTCATTCAACAGCTCCAGATCGCTTCCCTGGCCTGTAGGCTGAAGGAGTTAAACTAGATGCTTTATAAGGTCCTGCTCAGCTTGGGCATCTGAATCAGAGAAGCAGATGCCCCTAGGCCAAGGGTTTTGCTGTCCACTCTCCTAGCGGGCACTGTTTCTGGATGCGGACAAGAGAAGCATCCTCTTAGCGTAAGGGTCTTGACTGCCCCGAGCCACAGATCCTTGTCCCCTATCTTTTGGGAGAGCCTCTACTGCCACCTCCACAGGGCAACCACACAGGTGTACGAATTCAGACCTAATACTCAGTGGCCTTCAAAGCAGATAGGAGTCTGGGTTACCGCAAGCAGCCCTGAACTTCAGCCTTCCTGCCAAAGCCTCTGAAACAACACCTTCCATGTGGATAGTCCCCGAAGCCCTCGGGTTGGCCTTTGGAGTCACTCTGTAGGCTCACACTGTGAGAGCTATAATCACGCAGGAAAACACACACGATTGTGTTCCATTACCTGGATAATACCAGCACCCCAGACTTGGGGGCGCTGGACTAGGCAATAGGCTTCGAAGGATCTGGACAGTGGCAGCTGGGCTGGCCTTTGGTACTGCCATCATGGTTTTCTGGGAAAATGCTGATTTCCTTCAGCTGGTCTGCGCCCTCCTCTGGGAAATATATATTTCTTCCTGGCATCCATCCTACAACTTCTCTGGCTACCACGGAGACAAAGAACTCCTTCCCTGGCATTGGGAATGGCTTGTTTTCATCAAAGAATTCCTCTCTGGCCTCTTGAAGAAGGTCTTGGTCTGGGTCTAACAAGTTCCTTTCTCCCTCCTTCCCTAATCCATAGTCTCGACTGACGTTTTCTGAGGTCAAAAAACGTACCTTCCCAACAAAACAACAAACCCTCCCCCTCATGCCTCACAGCAAAGGCCTGTCGCAAGATCCTTCCATAATTTAAAGGGCATTGGGTCTTCACAAAAGGGAATCTCCTTTTACACTCCTGGAGCTGGCCAGACATTTCTATTTTCAGGATCACTCTTTCGGATCAGAAAGAAGGAAGACCATTCTATCCCAATACGCCATTGAAGTGCCCTGGGCTGGAGCTGGGGACTGAGGGCAGAGAGGTGAGCAGGCCAGATGCCCCAGGGGCACACAGCCAAAAGAGCTCAGCCAAGTTCTAGTGGACAAAATTCACTGCCCTGCCTGGGAGAGGAGCCCAGTGTAGCCGGCTTGCTGATGCTCACCTTGGGAGATTCGAAGAGTGTGTTACCTTGACAAGACAAGTTGTCAGGCCAGGAAATGTCATGACCAAGGAAGCTTTGTTGGCGGCATCAAAGGGGAGCAGGAAGAAGAGGGACAACTGAAAGAAAGGAGGAGCCCAGAGCACCTCCCAGTTTGGCCAAAAGTAAAGCCTGGGTCCAGCCTTGACAGCATGTGCCTCCCAAAGCCGGACCCAAACACCCCTGGAGACCCGTGCTATAGCCAAGGAAGTACACTGCACCAGAAGCCAGGCCAAAGGCTCACAGGTGTTACATTACTCAAACCCAGCACCCTTCCGAAGGAGAGGAAACAGGCTTGCATACATGAAATGATTTATCCGAGGTTACCCAATTAGGAACTGGAAGCCATGATATTAAAACGCGGGTCTGTTCACCCCAAGCCCACAAGTGCACTTGCTGAGTGGGATGAAGGCCAAAGGGACCCAGAAGCCTTTGTCCTTTCTCTCTACTTCCTGCCTTGTCTGCTCCCCAAAACAGACCAGAAGCAGGCCTGGACCCAAAGACACAGGCCTGATTCTCCACGAGACTCAGTGTGTCTCCATGAGACTACGGGATGTCAGAAAGCACCTGCCTCACGGGGGTTCACATGTGCTCCAAGGAACCCAGGGGGCCCTGAGGAGTGTGGCCTGTACAGCATTCAGACAAGGCTGGCCACCAGGCTGAAAGGGGGCTTGCCATCCTCAGCCAGCCCAGCGCCACTGTTGTCTTATGGAACTTGCGAACAAGATGTTATTTAAACAAAGGGACTTGGCCCCAAATGTTTACAAGCCACTGATGAAGTCTGACCCCTCACAGGGCCCAGCAGGAAGATGTCAGACAGCCAAGCTGATTTAACAGTGGAGGCTTGTGCTGTGCTGAGTACTGACCCAGGTCGCTCTGAGGAAGCCCAAGGTCCAGCTGCGTCTTCTGCTTGGGAGCACTTGTGGAGAAAGCCAAACGGCTGGGCAAACCTGCTCCTGGCAGGCAGGGCAGGCCCCAGGATGCCAGCAGCCCAGGGGCTCTGGAGCACCTGGGGGGGATTCAGGGTATCTGAGGGTCCCCAGGCATAAAGGACCAGCAGAAAGTGCCTCTGTTTCAGGTCAAAAGGCCTGGGTTGGGGCAGCGGCTCGCACACAGCATGAAGGCAGTCAAAGGTCTACACATGCCTCACGCAGGCCTCTGCCTCCCCAGAGGCCAGCCAGCCAAGTGTGGGGTTCTGCACCCATCTCAGTGATCCTGTGATCCTGGATACCTTGGTCTCTCTGGGCTTCATTTTCCTCAGCTGCAAAATGGAGCCCATCCTATCTTCCCCACGAGATTGGCCCTCACTCTGGGGCCTCATGCACGGAATTTGAACTCTTGTGCCTCGGTTTCCATGTTAGTCAAAGGCGCTTCAGAATCCCACCTACCTCATACTCTCACAGGAGTTAAATGACTTAATAAATGCAAAACACTGAGAACAGTCTTGTACAGAGCAAATGTTCACAACCATTAGCTGTGGCCATTGCCCTTACTGATCACGTGAAATCATCACGGCCGTGTGGGGGTGCTTGGGTGAGCTCTGGCTCCCTGGCCGGTGAGGCCCTCTTCCGCTAGGTGTTCCTCATGGCCCCTGGATGCTCTTCAGCCCGCCTGGCACTTGAGTTCCTTTTCTGTCTCTTCAGTATTCTCTCCCTGAGCGCCTCCCCTGTGTTAGCAGGCCCTGAAGATACGCAGGTTCCCACAGGGCCTGGTGGCAAACCATTACTGTTTTGAATTGGCTGAGGAAAATAATCATTGGGGCCACACAGCCGGGATGATTTGAGCCAAACTGAGAAGTCCTTTGACTTTCACAATGGATTCCGATGCCATTTTCTAGATAACTGTGCCCGAACTCTCCACCTCAGTTGACCCACAGGAGAGAAGCAGGCAGCGTCTTTTGTTTCCACCACGGCATAGGAAAAGCTCTGTCAGGAGCATCCCAACCCTGAGCGTCCCAACCGTGACCTGCCCTGGGCCCACCGCCCCTTCCCCACTCCAGCAAGCCCAGAGCTGGGGGTATTGGAAGTAGCAGGCCCCAGTCCTGGGCTCAGACTCTTGCCCATCTGCCCTGGCATTATTCTTTCCAGCCCTTTGTCTCTGGCTTTCTTCTCCTGCAGCTTCGTGAAGCTTCCAGGTTGCGCCCTTCCGAGTGTTGTTGCCATCATAGTACACGTACGCACACACACACACACACACACACACACACACACATACATCACCTGCCTCTGTCGGGCTCATTTGCATAGAAATTCCCCCACTTTTCCCCCCACCTGGGCTGCAGTCCACTTGGCAGGCCTCCACCTGCCCCCCAGCCATGCCCTGGTGGCCTCTGATGGCTCTGCATTGTGCCACAGTGCCTACCCGTGCACACAGGCCCTTTAGAGATTGCATCCAAAGGGTTTTAAAGCTGAGTACTTCCGGAGTTTTCTCTTGCTCTCCTGTCTGCCGCTGGTGCAAGTAGGCCAGCGCCCTCTCCAAACAACCCATTTTACTTCCACACCCATAGTTTTCCCCAGAGCCGTACAAGGCAGCCCGGCCTCCTGACAGGAGCTGATGACACCATCCCAGATGAGACACGGAGGTTTCTGTCCCCGTACCCTCCTCCACCGAGCTGAGCAAACTGGGTGCTCAGGAAGGTCGAAGGGACAATCCGCCTGCCTCCAGACAAGTTAATCCCGGACTTCAGCTGTGTTTCCAGAAACTGAGACTCACCACCTATTCCAGAATGTCAGAGCTGCAGAGGCTGTCTGGACCCTGCCAAATCTGAGTCCCTTGGACCTGTTCCCTGGGTGCGACAGGGCAGGAGGCCAGGCTTGGGAGGGAGTGTGACTGCCACCAGCATTGGGGTTCTCAGGACCACTGATAGGGCACCCACTACGCACAGGCACTGTGCATTCAGTCCTCACCACGGCACTACTAGGAAGGCTCTGTCAGCCTCCCTTCGTAAGGACGAGGAAACTGAGCCCAGAGCTGAAGGAAATTGCACCGCGATCCCTCAGACACATGAACGAGGGATTCAAGCCCAGCAAGTCTGGCTTCCACACTCTCAGCTATCTCGTTGTGTGCCCAAGTAGGACTAGATCCAAGTCCGAGTTCTCTACTCACTTGCTGTGTGACCTTGGGCAAGTCCCTCCATCTCTCTGAACCGCTAAGGCGGCAGCAATAATACTTACTTTACTATAGCTAGCAACAATGCAGAACAGACCTAAGCATAATGAGGCCTTGGTAAATTCACCCATTTGTTCCTGCCTGATCTTGGGAAAAGCTGAGAAAAGCCTGCCTGTTGTCCTGGTCTGGTTTGATATGGTTGCTACCTTTGTTTGCATAAATCCATTATTAACAGGAATGGGTTCCCCAGTGAACACATCCAGCCTTATGATGGAAACTGGCCCGAGTTGGGAAAAGGAAGGGGTCTTCAATGGACTTTCTCAGGGTCACAAGTGGGCTTGCCTATGAGGTATACCTCTCACCTGGACTGCGTACTTTATATGCAGATACTTTTAAAAGGCACCATATGGCCATCCATTTAAAACTTCTGTGACTTCTCACCTGCTATTCCTTCTTCCCGCATCCTTCAAAATTCAGTATAGGCAGCATCTCCTTCAGGAAGTCTTCCCTGATTGCATCAATGTTCACACACCCCTCTCTAGGGTTCCTTAGCACTCTGTCCCAGCACTTACAACCCCGCTTTCTTCCAGTCCTTCCCACTCCATCTCAGGGATCTGCTTCGCCTCTTCCCACTCAGCGGGTGGTCCTCACCCTTCCAAGTGCAACTAAATCTCCCATGGGGTTTTTTTCAATAGACACATGCCAAGGTGACCTCCTTGAGGCTTTCAGAGAGGTAGCACACGACCCATGGAATCCGGATTTGAAAAGCTGCGGGGGTGGTTTTGCTGTGTACCCACAGCGGGGAGCCCTCACGGCCAGTCCTGTATCCTGGTCTCCATGGAAACCCCAGCATCTAACAGAGACCAGCACCCAGGCCGTGCCCAACAATTACTTGCTAGGTTAGTAAGTTTCTGCCTCAGTTCCTCCTATCTCCCCATTTTGACCAACCATCGGTGTGTTCTCTATGAATCTGCTTCCATTTTTGTTGTTGGTTGTTGGTTTGTTTACTTAATCATCTGTTTTGTTTTTTAGACTCCACTATAAGTGAAATCATATGATGTTTGTCTTTCTCTGACTTCTCTTTTTTTTTTAAGATTTATTTATTTTAGAGAAAGAGAGAATGAGCACACATGCAGGGACAGAGGGAGAGAGAGTCTCAAGCAGACTCCATGCTGAGCATGAAGCCCAACATAGGGCTCTATCCCACAACCCCAAGAGCCGAAACCAAGATTCAGATGCTTAACCGACTACCCCACCCAGAAGCCCCTGTCAGACTTATTTCTCTTAGCATAATACTGCTAGATCCGTCCATGTTTTTGCAAATGGCAGGATTTCATTCTTTCTTATGGCCAAGTAATATTCCATTGTGAACATTGTGTACATATACCTTTTTTAATCCATTCAACTAGTGATGGACACTGGGGTTGCTTCCATATCTTGGCTATTTTACGTAATGCTGCCATAAACATAGAGGTATGTGTATCTTTTCAAATTTGTGTATTCGTTTCCTTTGTGTAAATACCCAGAATGATGACTATAATCTTAATACTCTTGCTTTGATGGTTCTGGACAATTCTCCAAAGTGTTCCTCCTGTGAAGGAGGCAGAGCAAGGATGATAAAGCCCATTTCACAGATGGCCTCAAATAATTTTAGAGAAGGCAGAGATCTAAGAGATGATTCTGGTAATACCCCATTCATTTTTAGGTCAGGAAATGAAGCCTATGGAGAGTGAGGGGAGCTCCTGATGGCCGGAGTTATAACTCATGTCTCCTGATGTCCCTTGCTGTGGTAAGGGGCTGTGTCACTCAGTGGCTGAGGGGAAGGGAGATCAGTGGCCCTGCCAGCTTGACAGTATAGCTCTACCTCCACCTTGTCCCAACCTCACTCTCTTCCTCTCTGGCTCTTGATGATGATGTGTTGAGGGAAGTCCTGGCATGTCTCAGGGGCACACTGGCCCACGGAGCCAGCAGCATAAAGTTCAGCCCCCAGCAGTTCTCTAGTTGTTTCAAGTCCCCTCTCTGGTTAGATCCTCTGCTCGGTGACTCCTGGGACACAGCAGGCCATGCCTCTTCCCTGGAACTTGCCCCCTGGCTTCTAGAACAGCCTCTCCCTTGCTCTCATCACAGTGTCCCTGCCTCTGGTCCTTCCTTGCATAGCAGTGCTTCTCAGGGTTCTCTCCTGGGTCTCTTCTTGACCCCCCGCACCCCAGAACCCTCGTTTCCTCCCGCCCGTGCAACAGAAGCCACACCTGCACCTCCAACCCAAACTCTTCCCCAGACCCTACACAGGACCACCATGGCTGTGGCCAACTAAGAGTCTCCCTTGCCACCCAGACTCAATACACAGGTGACAAATCTCACTATCCACCTTCACAAAAGACAAGTCCCCTACCTATATTTCTAGGCCAGTCACCCCCCCACCCCCGCGCCCAAACCTGGCTCGAGCCTTAGCCTCAGCTGCCACCAAACCCTCCACTAGTCTTGTCCATTCTGGTTTATAAGCATCTTCTGGCTATTTTCTCAGCCAACCCACCAGACAACATCTCAGCTGCCAGCATCACCCCTCCAACACACCAGGTCAGGGCACAGCTAGGCCACATCACCGAGCTCTGCAGGGGCTCAGGCTCCCCACAAGCCAACATCTCCAGAGGGCAGGGGAGGGGAAAGGACTTCTCTTTACTGCCCATCACAGCGGTAGACTAAGAAAGGTTTTGTGATGCCTTTCAAACATTTTCTGCCACAAGTCACAGTAAAAACAAAAAATTACACTGCAATCTGGTACACATAATACGCATTTGAAAAAAAAGCTCACGTTACACTTATCCTTACTACATACAGGACAGACTTACTCATATTTCCCACCCTATTCCATGCAAATTTACCTACTACACTTTCTTTGCGAGTTAGATGCCACCCTGTGAATTGACTTCATGACTCACTAAGGGGTCATGAAACACAGTTTCAGGGTCACCCACCTATTGGAATTTGCATTTTGAGCCCCATGGACGGCACATGGTACCCAGACCTGCTCCGCAGAGGGAGGGTCCAGGAGACCAAGGGTCTTCTGCTGGTGCAGCCTTTTGTATTGGGAGTTTGGATGTGTATCCACAGATGGGGTGAGTTACACTATAGCAGGTCCACGAATGTATACAAACGTCTGTGGGTTGCCAGGGAGTGGCAGGTCAGACTCAAATGTGGGGGTCTATGTGGAGGGAGTCTGACGGCCACCATACAACAGGTCTGTATGGCGGCCAGAAGCCGCTCAAGCCAGTGTGACCAGAAATGTCTGAATACGTGTACCCAAGCGAGTTGATAGACATGCACTCGTTCTGAAAGAATCATAAGAGAATCCCAACAATCCAGCTGTATTTCTCGGTACCTCTACAGACATGAGTGCTTGGCAGAAGCAAGGCAGAAGCCTGAGAGAAGCAACCATGGCCAGGCCCCGGGAACCCAAGGAAGACCACAAACACCCCAGGGGAAGCTGCACCCACCTGAGGCCTGGAGGCTCTATGGACACAGTCACTGATTGGGGGAGCCATGCCAGGAGGCAAAAGGGAGGCATCCAACACCCAGGGGGGACCCCACACACACATACACACACACACGGCAGCCCCAGCCTTCCTTTGCCCCACGCCTTAGGCACTGTCCTCCAGTCAGGCTCCTCCCAGATTCCTCCCCAGGTCTCCCCTTGGCCTCAAAGTCACAGAAATGTTGCAATGGTGGTGTCTCTTCTGAGTGGCTCGTTGGCCATAGCACGTAGTCCACTCATACCAATTCACGTCCTATTTCATCCACCAGCACCCAGCACGTGTAACATTTCCAGGGAGGCCTAATCACGCCTGGGTCTGCCCATCATACTTACCACTTCATCTACAGTATTTTCTAATGTCTAATTGTCTACACCCTGAACCCGGCCAGGACAGCCCGGCCCTGCTGAAAGCCTTCCAGGGACTCCCTGCTCTGGAAATCAAACCCGAGCGACCTGTGTCCTCGTCCACAGGTCCTGCCTACTCAGCCTCCCAGAGCCCCCCCCCCCCCCCTTTCCCCCCCCCCCTTCCCACACCTCCCTGAGTGCTGGACGTGGCCACACACCTCTTCCCCCAGAACATCACATGCTGGTTCCTTCTCATTGTGCAGAACTTGGCTCAAACATTAACTATCCCCCAACAGAGCTGGCATGAGAAGATGGGCTTTGGGGAAAGCCTATGTTAGCTTCTTCCTCCCATAAAATCCTAAATGGCTCACTCTCAAAGACACATCCAAATAAACTCCCAACTTAAGAAAACACCATTTTGAGACAGACCCCATAGCCCTGCTTTCCAACCAATACCCCTCCAGACCCTTCCAGATAAAATTCAGCTTCCACCCCTGACCTTCCACTGTAAACATCTGTCATCCTTTTACAGAACTAACATTATGGGAAATCCTTAACTTTGTGTTTACCTGTTTCTTGGTTGTCTCTCCGACAATACTATAAGGTCCATGTTGGCAGAGGTCTTGACTGTCTCATTCAGGCCCACATTCTAGAACATAGCAGGTGCTCTGCAAACATCTGTTGAATGAGTGCATTGACCATCATTTTGCCAGGCCCACAGCCAAGGCCTCCTTATACAGAGATAATTGTATCCATCACCAACACCTCCGACCTCAGACCATCTGAAGGAGAAGGGAAGGAAAGAGCAGTAAGGGAACTAATGTTTACTGAATGCTAGACACTTTGCAAACATGATCTCATTCAGTCCTCGTAATAGTTGCAAGAAATAAATATCAGACACCCTGCTGGCAGCCCCATCCCATTCTCCTGGCTCCCACCAGCCACATACACCCCCAAGGCCTCTCTGTCAGTTATTGCCCTCCCTGTCCCTCTCCCCAGGCAGCCCAACCCCTCTGCGTTCTGCTCCCACAGTTCCTGCCCACCTCATGGGTCCCCCGGTGACAAGAGCAGCAAAAAAGGAGCCCCCCCTCAAAAGAAACAACTAGAAATGCAGCCATGGTGAGAAGCTTCTGTCCATCAGGGCACCCCTGGGGCCCAGTGGGGTATAGACAACCGTTTACAATTTTGTGATCACAAAGACAATGTAGGAAAAAAAATGTTCTGATATCAATGTCAAAAGAAAGAAAAGGTTGTATCTACCCATGTCAGCATGATGGGAGCAAAAAGACAGGAGCTAAAAGGTGCTGGAGAAAAGCGAAAAATCGCGGTTTGGAGTGACGGAGTGGTAGAACTATACTATGAGTAGTTTTTCTCATTAAGTTTTATTCTTGCTTAAATGATAGTCTTAAAGAGAAAATATTAGGAAGGAGAGAGAAAAGAAAGGGAGAGAGGAGAGGGAGTGGGGAGGGAGAAGGAGAGGGAGGGAAGAGAAGAAGTAGGGTAGAGGGGGAGAGGGGAGGAGGGGAGGGGACACAAAAGTGAATCCCCAGCCTATTTTTCCCAGAATCTGACTGCTGTCCACAGAGAAGGAGAGCCAGAGCAGTCCTTGTCACCAGGGGGAAGAGAGGTCCTGGTAGCCAAAGAGAGAGGCAGAGCCAAAAGGATGGGAAAGAGACAGGTGTCTAACCATGTCACCTATCCCCCAAGCGTCAACCATGATGACATCACTCTCAATCTGACCCTTAGAGGGGCTTAGCTTTTTGCCCTCACCATAGAACCAGCCTCCCAGCTCTCCCGCCTCTCCCGCATGCATGCGGTCCTCAGCTCAGTCCACACTTTACCCTTCCATTCCCTGTTTCCTGTTGCCTTTCTCCTTCAAAAGCCAACTCAAAACTCTCCACTAAAAAAAACAACAACAACAACTCTCTTCTTCTTAGAAGCATTTCTGGATTACCTTTCACTCTGTGACTCTTCAGGGACTTGTCAAATGTTTGTCTTCCTCATATAGAATGCAACAAAACTTCAATATTTGAAAAGAACATGGGCTTTAAATCCCAGCTCTGCCACTGCCCAGCAGTGTAATCTTGGTCAAGTCGCTTAACCTCTTTGAGCCTCAGTGTCTGAAATCATCAAATGGAAATACTGATACCCCTCACAGGGCTCGTCTAAAAGGTCAGTGAGATAATATATACGCAAATATCCCTGAGAGGGCTGGGCAGATAGGAAGTAGTCAATAAATTGTAGTTCTTACTATAATGTGTGGCATAAAATTCTGTGAAAGCAGTCGTGCATTTGCACTCTGAATTGCATCACCTTGATAAGAAGGAGATGTGAAACTCGCTAAGGAAGAAAACTGTCCCATTTAAGTCTTATGTCTCTCCCTAACCCCATCCCTATTCTCCTCAGAGCATGCAACCCATAGTTAGCAAAGGGTCAGGTGGCCAGACTCGTAGGTTGTTGAAGTTCAGTCTTAAGACTCATCCCACCAGAGCTGGACTGCTGGTCCACCCAGCAGTTGGGGCCAGCTCAGGACTAAGGAGGAGCTGGGGAGAAGGGTGGGCTCTAGGTGAAATTGGAGACTGGAGACTCTGTTCCCTGGGAGTCAGTGCCTTGGATCACCAGGCCTCACGTGCCTACCCTGCCCTCCTGCACCAGGAACCTGCAGCCAGCAGAAGCTGAGACCATATTTTCTCCTGGAAGGGTCTGGAAACCAGCCCCCTGCACTCCCGACCGTCTCCCCATAAATGTCCCTGTGATGCTCTCCATTTTAAAGGCTCTTGCCAACCAGATAAGCTAGGTTAATATTAATAATAATGATGACTACCATTTATTAAGGGCCAACAATACGCCATATTATTTATAAGTGTTATTGATTTTTAAATGTTCATTGAATAACAATACATATATTTTCCCTTTTTTATTAACCAAAGACACATGTAAGGGGCAGCCAGAGCTCTCGGTCAGCATGAAACAGCATCCATGAGTGCAAGGAACTGCTCTACCTCCAGCCCAAAGCTAGAACATGTCAAGTGTGGGTGCCCAAGGCAGCCTTAGCAAGCAGAGAGCAGGAGATCTTGTAAGCAGCCACCTGAAAACACTGGAACTTACTATAGGTCCCTCTTCCCGAGGAGACTCCCTTGGAAGACTTCAAGTAGGGAACTGCTGAGCTCATCCAGTCATTTTATCTTGCAAATACTATGCTCCCATCCAGAGATGACAAGAGTCCTAGTTAAGATCACACAGCTGGTTTCAGAAGCTGGCCTCCTAACCTCAGCACCCTGCTCTGGGCTGGAAAGCTCAGCGGGTGGTGGTCAAGACAGTCTGAGAAGTTGCCATGCTCCACCCCTCTTGCTGGGAGTCCTTGAAGCCCCACCCCTGCGTCTCTACGCTTGTGCTCCCACCCCTCCCCTCTGCTCCTGGGGCTCTCTTTGACCCTGGATGCCTCTTCCTATGGGCCCTGAGCATAGTTTCCAGAACGCACTGGCTGGGTTGGAGTGCCCACAAATGCAATCCGACATAAAACAGTCTAACCAGGAATTTAGGTATAAGGAAATGTCAAACATCAAAGTACCTCCCCCCAAATTGTTTTATGAGCCCTTGCTTTACCAGCATAGATGCCCTCCTAATTAGCCCTCTTCCTGTGCCCTTGTTTCTAGCAGAAAGGGTGGGTCAAATGGGGCTGCTTATAATATATACATATTACTTACAAAATAGAGATGTGTGTGTGTGTGTGTGTGTGTGTGTGTGTGTTTGTGTGAAATGAATGGAAACAAAGAAACTTACTTGCTAAAGATTAGGCCTTCCCTCACCAACAGTGCATTCTCAGAACATGCTTCATGGCTAATGAATTTTTATACATCATTGTTATCTGCACATGTATATTACTGGAGAAGTCTTAAAGATGCAAATAGAGTTTGCTCAAGACATACCATTACCAGGTTCTCCGACACCAAACATTTTACTGTGTCTTTAAAACCAGGCCTCAGGTTTGCAGATTTGCACCCTAGGAACCTGCCCTCCCCTTCTTGAAATTCAAACAAATATTTACTGGTTGTGCAGTGATCAGTGGAGCAAAGTCCAGGCTGTCCTGGTGGGGTGAGGGTCTGCTGGCTACATTGTTTTGAAAATAGAACTGTTGCCAACCCAAAGCGTTCAGAGACTCCATGGTGTGCTTTGTCGCCTTCCAAGAGACACCCAGGGACTCGAAAGTTTATTCCAATTACAACGGCCATGCTTCAACCCCCTAAGAACTCTTCCGGAAGTGTGCTGGAACATGTCACACACTCTTTCGAAAACCCCCCGTGATAGAGAAGTTTCTTGCTTCTGAGGAAGATCTGAGTTTTGGAAAGAGTGGAAAGTCCTTTTGAGTCAAGTCTGATGAATAAGGTGAGTGATCTGGCTGGGAGAAGCCATTTGGAACAAGAGTGAGGTCTGGATATAAAATCACAAAACTGCTTTGATTTGTCTATGACAGGGCATGTGTGTGAATATGTGATTTGCACACTAACTCATAGAGGTCGTTCTGAAAGGGACGCTCTTCGAAGATCAGGAGTCAGTACGGGGTGGTGGGAGGAACGGCATATCCGTTTGAGGTCCTTCGGAGTGGTCAACTGTTATTTAGAGATGCCCAGAAAACTGTATATCATCATCACCTTGGAACCCACTTGGTGACCGAAAGCTGAGATCCCATCAGAGCCTGGAGTGGAACCCACTCCGAGGCCAGGCCTTGGGCTACACACAGGTTTCCATGTCCCCTCAGGTGGCAAGGCTGGGAGGGGGCCGGGCGCCCCCCTCCCCACCCCTTCCCCAGCCTGCTGGCTTGTGGGCTCTGTTCTAAATGACACAGCTAATTAAGGAGAGTCCTACCGCAGCTCTGGGCTGGAACTGCCCGAGCAGGCCAGCCTTCCTTGTGCCACAGTTTCCAGAAGCATCCATATTTCAGGGGTTAACAGCTCATCTGTAAATAAAATAAAATATCCTCTGGGCTGCAGCCAGGTAGCCAGGCCCTGCCTTTGGCCTGAATGTGATTAGGAAGTCGTCAGGATGGAGGCAGGGAGAGGGTGAGGGGGTCAGTGGGAGGAGGGTTCAAAAGGAGATTTTTAAGACCTCTGAGGAGGGACTTTGGTGATTGATTTCCAAGAGGGGTTACACACCACACCACACACACACACACACACACACACACACGCTCTACCTCCCTAGCCCCCCACTTTTGAAATTAAGAGACAAAACCTCATATAATAAATTAACTGCTTACTGCTCGAGGCCCCAGAGAAGAAACAGGAGGGCAGGGGCACCAGAGAGGCCTTGGACTTGGAAAGGAAGTTGGACGAGGGTACAGGGGCCAGCGGGGGGTGGGGGGGAGGGTAGTTGTCAGGTTCTGCCCCAGTTGTGGTCAGATCTCGTAGGTGACACAGAGAAGGACACAGCAAGCTAGCAGGGACCCTGTCTACAGAAACAGAAAGCCTGGAAGGGAGGCAAGGTGAGACCACAGGGGCGTCTCCTTGAAAACAGTCCATGCAAAGCTGTTCCTTTGATGAAACATGGCTATTGTTTTAAGCCCCCACCGAGCTATTTGCTTGGGCTTCACTGTCATTTTATTTTCTAGACCCATTTTGTGTTGAAGCCCTGTGCGTCTTCTTCAAGGGAGACACGAGCCCTGACACCGCCACATAGACCCCATCAGATCCGACTTCAGCAAGAAGCCATTGGGCTCTTTAGAATGAACTCAGTAAGAGGCAAACTCGTCATTATTCCAGTAACGGTCAAATAGACAACAGTCTCCACCCCTTTCCTGCGAACCTCAAACCCTTCAAAGGCAAAAGGTTGCTTAATAATAACAATAATAATAATAAGGCGACTTCCCTGAGGTGTAACACATGCTCACACAGCCAAGAAGCAGCAGTCACAGCGGCTTATGTTTTGTTTTCATTTCCCCCAATACTCTCGTCATGTGAGCAGGTGGTATTTTTACATCTATCTTATAGGTCTATCTATTTAGCCTCTTTAATAAGCTTGGAATAATAATGCATATGGGTTACATTAAGGGCTTGAAAATTTTTCTCACATCCAGCAACACAAGAAATTGTTCCCACTATATCTCACTTGTCTGCTTGTCTGCTCCCTTGTGAGCATTCCAGACACCTTTCCTTTCTTTGCCCCAATTTCAGCATGTGGTGAAGGCATTAGCCAGGGTCACATTATTTTCCGGTTCCAGTTAGGTGAGGAAGAACAGTTGACTGTACTTTTGAAAGTGCAGTCAGCTTTGGAAATTACGGTCTTTCTTTCTTTCTTTCTTTTTCCACAGACGGTCCATCTGTCAGAAGCCTATCATTTCTTAGGCCTGCGTAGGACTCTTAAAAGCCAACATCTTTAACAATTGTTTTCCTACATGTCGGTGACAAAGAACAAAAACAAAGCGGCACACCCACACAGACACCCAACTCAGGCGCTGCTAATTCTATCACCTTCAAAATATTTCTAACAAATGATTCCTCCATCCAGAGGGGCAAAGGAAAAGTTCCCCAGGGCAAGGGCTTGTCGAAAATTGAAATCTATGTGGGACTTTCCTGCTTCCATGAAAAGATTTCTAAGATAGGCACAGAAAATGAACTTCCGATGATTGTCTCCACAACATGAATGTGTATCTTCTGTGGGGAGAAAATCTGTAACCTCATCAAGGAGTAGAATTCAAATAAATTTTCATTGTCCCACTGCACAAAGCTAAGCTTAGACGAATCCTAATTTGTATTCATTCTTCTTGTTTCATTCATAATTTGATGCTAAACGTGGTGACACAGCAGTGTCCCACAAATTCGATGGCCTCTGCCCTCATCTATAAGTCTTGTAGCCACACAGGTTTGGCTTTTATACTAAAAAAATGTTTTTAAGCTTACAGAGGTGCAGCATAAATGGAGACTGAGGACGTTCGTTTTTCTATGCCCAGTGAGCCAACGTTAATTTCCCTCTAAAATCACTTTTTACTTTTTTTTTTTTTTGCTTTTTTTTTTCCACTTTGATTTTCCATTCAGGCTAACTGGGCTCTGCAGTATTTCCCGAATTTGAAGCAAAAATTCATCCTGACGAATGCTTTCGGTTTAAAACTAATGTTTGCCCCAACTGGGTAGCTACCGCAGATGTCAAAAGGCTTTCGGAAAATATTCCACAACCTGATTTTTAATTTCCTGCATCATCAGCTACTTTTATGATAATATTTAATCTACTGAAACAAAACCAGCCTGGGGGACGGGGAGAAGAAAACAACAACAAGGAAGAGAAGGAGAATTTATTTTTAACACCCCGCTCTCAAGTAAGGTGGCTAGTGAGAATCGAAACAGCTTCACCTACAGGGACTAGTTCTCTGTCTCCCTCTTTTTCCTTTCTCAATTTTTGCCTTCTTTCCATTTATTTCTTTCCTCTCCTTTTTTTTTTTTTTTTTCCTCCCGGTGGCTGAGCGAATCACGTCCAAGATTATATTTCACTATATACAGCTAATGGGTCCCAATAAGCAAAAGGCTTCAAGAAAGAAACTACACCCCCCGACCAAAATTTGAAAAAAGACATTGCAGAGTTATGAATTGTATAAATAAAAATAGTCAACCGTGGCCCAGATGTGCCAGACCCCAAACTGAAAAGATGTCTGGTGAGTGCGTCACCTCAAGAGGTCAAGTTTGGAAAATTTGGCTCAGGTGCCCCAAGGGCCAGGCCACAGTGGTGATAATGTCATTATCTGTTAAGTCAGGGAAAATCGGGAAGAGAGATAGATAATAAAATGCCTCAAAATTCAGGGGGCTCCTTTAACTCGGGCACCTCAAACTTTTTATTCCAGAGCCCCTTGTTTTAGAGATGACTCAGACAAGAGAGAAATCTGAGGGTTTTGTGGGTCTCTATTTTCCTACGTCTGTTACACCAGATTTCCTAGGAATGAAGCACTCCAGCGAGAGACAGTTAAGCCTAGCACAGTGCAGAGGAAAGCATTCCTGAGAAACCGTGCCCTAAAGAGGCAACTGAGCCAAGCCAATGGCCCCCTCCCTTAAAGGAACTGCTCCCAACCATAAGGTGAGCACCCCCGGAGGAACCTTTACGGTTGTAAGCACTGGCCTGGATCCGGCAGCTCAAAGCCATTAGAATGGGCCCTTCTTGAGTGGGAAGACATTTCTGGAAGTTTTGCTTGTGTCTTTGGGAGAAAATGGTCCCTTCCAGGAGCACTGTGCTGGTGAATCCTTGTTCAGCAAAGTAGGAAATGTCACTGGAGCATGAGCCGTGACAACGGGGTGTTCGTGCCCGCACATACCCCGTCCTCTGCCAAGCAGCTGCTGCAGCTGCAAATTGCAAGGCGAGCTCCAGAAGATGAGAAGAGGCCAAGAGACCCGCAGTCACAGCGGCCACGGTCATGGACCGCTGGGAGAGAAAGTTCAGGTTCTGGTAAGGATGTTTCCCTGGAAATGAAGGGGAAGTTTCCTTTAAGCTCCGTAATTAGCTTGTTGGAAAGCTCTCTGATTCACTTCTCCACCCTAACTCTTCCTATCATGAATTTTGCATCATTCTGTGCACAATAATGCACATAAAATTAAATAAACAATTTAATTAATTTAATTAAAATTAAATATTAAACATATTGTGTATAAGGAACCTGCGCTTTTGATTTAATTGGGCGGGAGTACCCAAAGCAGTTTGGGTAACAGCAGAAAATAATTAAAACCAACAAGTACGTTAGCCTCTGGGTACAAGAAATAGTTGGGAGCCTCCTCTTGAGAAAGGTTTATTTAATTAAAATTAAACTAATCTTTGGAAAACATTTGATAAGCATTTCATAATACAAATCATAATCCAAAAAATGAGGCTCAGCCTGCCTCTCTACAATGCAGGAAAATCATGTTAAATAATTTATCTCTGGCAGCAGCTACTTTTTTTACACACACACCCAAACACACACACGCAGTCATTCAATACACAACATGTTTGCCAGGTTCGAATTCTGGGTAACATCTGCGTCTTCCAGAATCTAGATAAACATTAGCAAAGCGCACTAACGCATACTATGTCCATAGTGAGAATGGTGGAGACTTGATTCTTGATTTCAAACTGGGTGTGGATTTCAGAGCCGACCAGCACCATCGAAAAATATTTTCATGAATTTATTTAAAGAGGAAGAGGCAAATGTTTTGACAAGTCAATATCTTCGTCTGAGTGCTAATAGAGCCGCAAAATACAGAAGGAGCGGGGTCCTCCAGTCATCCTTAGGTACATTCAGTCCACAAGACAGAGAGGTTTAGTGCTTCATACCAGGAGAGGAAGACCGTTTATATTCCCACTTGTTTCCTTCCTCCAATCGGTGTGGCTAGACCTGTTACCCAGTTGCACAGCGTCGGATAAGATTAGACACAGACCACAAAAGAAAGACAGCAACCAGGCCCATGCGCATGGCTCCCCGGGAACTATTCCCAGGCCCTGACCTGCCAGAACCCGCAGACATCCATCCACTGTCTTTACCAAACTAAGGCCCATTTTGACACCTCTGGCCTGAGCACAAAAATCATCAAAATCTGCTTTGCGGACCAATTCCAAAGTTACTGAACACTTATGTTTCAGCTAACAAGCACTTTTAGGCATAACTCTGAGCCTAAATCATGTAAATTCCAATTGTCCATCCCTTAAACATCCGGCACCCCTAAAGGAGGAAAATCAAAGTTAGACCATCCATTTGCCCAAATACTCTCCACTTCGATTTCAGTATATAGAATAACTGAGTCTTTCAGAGGAGTTAAGATATTTCCTTATATTCTAATAATTCATAGTGGATAAAGCAATTACATTAACCTCAAAGACCTGCTAGTATGTAATACTGCTTTTTGTTTTATCTTTAGAGCAAAAGATTTTCTCTACCTATCCTGACACCAAATCAAATTCTTTGATGATCATATGTATTCTGAAAATCATTGCTGCAGATTAAACATACCCACAGGTGTCACGCACGTAGAAAAATCTGAATCAAAGCTTAGTCCTGCCTATAGCAAGGTTATTTTGCACTGTCTTTGCACTGTGCTCTGTGAAGAAAGCTATGAAAATGTACAACATGCTATTTTATAAGTAGTAATTCATAATGGCAACTAATAATTATTCCTATAATATCAAGCACTCCTCAAAAAACTCAGCTAAGCTTTTAACCACTTCTCTGTTGGGCTGAACTTTTCTTTGATCAGAAGAACAAAGTACCTTTGGAGACTTCCAGTTGGGCCCAGAGACACAGCGATCCAAAGGGTGGCCTGCCTATCCCCAGACTTAACTTAAAACATACACACGCACACAAAACAAAACAAAAAACCCACAAACCTGGAGATTTGGCAAAGCTAAGAAGGATGCAAGCAAAAGATCCTAAAGCAATCTCCAGCCCAATTAACTCTTTCACGTAATTATTAGAAAAGGGTGTTTAACCCTCTAAGAAACGCCCAGCAAAGAGCCTGGTGCTGCCCTGGCTTCCTCCGGACAGGAACACAGCTGCAGAAGGGCTTCCCCTCTGCCATCCAGGGCCTGTCAGTGGTGCCCTTCATTTGCATGTCAATCCTTTTACATGATTAATATGTATTTATTGACCAGGAGGCCTTCCCAACCTAGGACAAAGGAAGACCGGCAGTCCCCTTTTATAGGGCAGCCATAACTTTCCTAGCAGGACGGACAATTGTGCACAGAAATAATTCTCTCCTACGTAGAAAGTTCCCACCATTCAGACACATGTTGTGATAGAAAGAAAATAGTCCAAATCCAGTGCCCAAAGCTCAAAGGCTGCCTCCACTCCTTTCCCCATAAAGCCATTCGGCGGCCTTTCCTACTACTTTGGCTGGGGAGGAAGGACAGGCACTTGGGAGACAAACGTGACCTGTGGCCCCAGGAGTCTGGTGGGCTCCTCCCCCTCATGAAGGCCCAGGAGGCTGAGGCCTGCCCCGAGTTACCTGAAGGGAAGGACCTGCCTTCTTCGGACACCGAACGAAGCTTCATCCAAAACATCCCATGATTTGACTCCTCATGAATCTTTTATCCACTCAAACACACGTCACATTTCCCAGATCGACACGTGCAGTTTTATTTATTAAATGGCAAACTCCATTTTTTAAAAAAAGATCAGCTTTCTCTCTACCATTAAAGATTCCCAGAAATCCTCTCCTCCTGTAATCTCTTCACTCCCTCCCACCCGGGAAAATAGATGAAGAAGAGCCAAGATGATTAAACAATGGCATAAACTTCCATTTCCACTCTGTCGTCTGCCTGTCAGAATGTCAGGGAAGACACTCTAGGTAAGTCTGGAAACACCGCAGGAATTGGGATGACTCTTCAGTCCTGACGCCGAAGATAAGGAGTCAGGTCATCTGAGGGGGCCAATTTTGTCTTGATCCTGGGTGGTTCTGGAACTTACCCTGATCCTTGGCATCCCACCTCTGTGCATATTAAATCCTCGGCCCCGCAGAGAGGCTAACAGCTCACTGTCTAGGATTCCCAAGGAAAAGTTCACACAGCCTTCTCTTTTATAAGGTCCTTAACTACAGAAATTAATACAGGAAAAAAAAAAGGGACTTTCCTTGAGGTTGAAGTAGTTCAAATACAGCCTCCATGTAGGTCCCCTAACCTCTTGGAGGAAACACACACACACTTTTCAAGGGCCTAGGGTTTGAGTTCCAAACCTGAACACCAAGGAGACGTGAGTCATCTTTTGGCTCAAAGGCCAGCTCTGAATTCCTCCCCCTGGGATTCAACATCCTCCAATTATATGAAAAGTATTCACTTGGGGTAAATTCACTTGATTTCCAAAGGGGACTAATTCTGGGGTGTCAGTCCCCACCCCAGTCTGTCCCCTACCTATACCCTATTAAACCCCGGGAAGTTAGGGCCACAAGGTACGTTTGATAGGAAGACTGACCACAGACCTGCTCTTCACCTGCAGCCCCGTCTAGGCAAGGGGAGGAAAGCAGTTTAAAGAACCACAATGCTGTCTGTTCCACTTCAACCAACTCTTATTTCACTGTGTCATTTTTATTCAAACTGGTTTATGTGTATAGACCACACCTGAAAGAATCCCAGAAAGAGCCCCAGAATTCCAAGAATGTATATTCCAAGGGCTGGGCCTGCAACAGTGAACTCAGGGAGGCAAAGTAGAAAATGGCCCCAGTAAGATGTTTCAAATTTCTGCCCCAGTGTTGCCCAATCGGAAATGCGATGCTTACGATGGAGAGGGTATTTGTTTTGGTAATAACTCTGGGGAACATTACCCCAAAATAGACCTGGAGCCACTTCGGGGATGCCCCTCTGGCTTTATCTATTTCATGTGACAACCAGAATGCAAGTCACCCTGCATTCCAGCCCTAACTGCCCTATTCCAAACCCAAAGCCTAAAGCTCTTTGACCCTGCTCCGTACAACCACAATTCCCAGAAAAATCCATCCAAAATGGTGGCACAGGGATCGACCGCATCCAGGAACAAATACAAGGATAAGAAGGAAAAGCACCCAGGAAAAGCAAACATAACCTCTAAATTCTGTAAATTGGTGGTATATTCTACTATCCTAAACAGATTGGATGTGGGAGAAGTAGGGAAGCATTTTTTTTCTCCTGAAGCTACCGACGTCGTAAACTAAGGTAGGCTCCCCTAAACATGACTTTGTTTTCTATTTCACAGGTTGTAAGTTCAGGCAAGTTAACCAACCAAAAAACGATCCCAGAGGCATTGTCTCTGCCATTTCTGAAGTTAAGAGATGGACTCTGGTTCTGTTTACAATATTCCAAACACCCAGCCATAGCCTTCAGGAACCCATTCCGCTAATGTGAAAACCTGGGCTATATTGCACACCAAAACGAGTGCCTAGAACATGTGGAATCCATCCCTGCTGGTGCCCAATTCAGCTCATCAGGGGCACTCGGTGTAGGCCAGGTTGAGCGGATGAATAATTGATCAGGGCCCAACAGAAGGTTTTCCCTCTGATACCTGTCATTGTGAGACTCCATCGTCTGTTTGCGAAGGAGTACCTTTTGTTTTAAGTCTTCAACTTTCTGACCACCAACTCAGGCATTTTTCTGCAGGGGGGAGAAAAGCCAAAACCACACAAAAAGCCCTCTGGGTTTGAAAGAAGGGTTGCAGAGTCCTGAACACCTCTACTCTCACGTTGGCCCCCTCCTCATCTAATTTTGCAGGCCATTAATCCAGAATGGGCAGTAGAGCATTTCGGTATTTGCTTTCACATTAAAGTGACTGAGTAATTCATGAAAGTTGGCAACCGTTTGTGCAAGTAGCAAGCCCTCTTTCCTCCTTTCCCCACTCAGTGTGGTGTGTTCACATACCCTTCATGGGGCTCCCCTGGCCCCCCTAGGGAGCTTCACCTTCCCTTTCTGCACGTAACCTTCGCAGGCCCTGTGGGGTGACCATGCTCTCAAAACCCACTTAGACTGCCCACTGCCATTGAGGACCTGTGTGGTATAAGAGCCATCATCTGTTAAGGGCAGAAAAAACACCTACAGAGGCCTGAATCCCAGGCAAACTACATAGACGAGTCACCAGCTTTATAATAAGGAAAAGTACATTTTGTTTTCCAGCCTGATCCACTGACACTGGAGGGCAGTTCCCACTCTCACACTTCAGTAGCCTAGCTTCCTAAAAACAAAAACAAAAACAAAAAACAAGCCTTTCTAAAACAAAAGCAGCACTTTCACTTTCCTTGCAACCTGTGAGCTGGGAAAGGTGACAGGAGGAAGGGCGGAGGGACCCTCCTGGTTATCCACAGGCACCCCCCTCAAACTCAAACAATAGCTTTTGTGTCAGAGAGGCCTCCCAGCGTGGGCTAGCTGGAATGTTGGAGATGCCACTGTGTTGGAGTTAATAATATATTGTCACAAAGGAATTTCAGCCTGAACTCGGGAAATTCTCCTTCCAGGAGCTTCTACTTTTCCCTCTTCAAACTTTCCTGCTCTGTCTCAAAAGACTAAGAACTCACTGTCGTTTTTCTCCTGGAGGCTTTCTCTTTGCTTCCTTCCAACTGTCTCCCCCCACCCCCACCGTGTGAAATGAGCAAAGAAGCCCTGATGAGGAAGGAGACAACCATGGGTCACTCAGTGAGTTTTGTATAATCCAAGGTTAAGAGGCTCCAGATCCATTTCCAAAGTGACCCACCCTTTCCAGAAGGGACTGCACGCCCTTGGGCCTGCGTTATGTGCTCCAAAATAAAACCGGACAGAGAGCTGTCACTATGAACACAGCCACTTGGCCGAGCATGGAGAAGGTCACAAAGGCTGGTGTAGGGTTGGAATGGGAACGGGAAATGAGGTCAGGAAACGGCACATGGGTCTCCTTGTTCCCTCCTGCAATGTACCCCGAGTCCCTCTGTCGAAAGGAAATGGAAGGGAAACCCGGGAGGTGAGGATAACTAGTATCTCCGAATCACGCATAAATTCCATACTTCAGGGAGCCTCAGGGTAGCACACTGGGCAACCCCAACGTACACACACAAACACACACACATAGACACACACTCTTCCCTGGTCCCTAATCTCTCAGCTCTCAAGTCAGGGGTTTGTAGTTAGGTCCTTATCCCATCCAGAGGGAGACCACAGCCACAGACCCAGCAAAGGAGTTCTTCCCTTCCCCAGGTAAGCCCACTGCAGGGGCTTTCCCCAACACCGGTCTCACAGCCAAATGAGCTTGTGAACACGGAGACGGCTGAGGATCCGAGACAAGGAGCTTGCTCGCTCGGTTTTTCCGGGGCCGTGTTTGCCATTTGCGGGAATAAATGAAGCATCGGTAATCTCCATAAAAGAGCTTTCACGCTTCATTCTCTGAAACTAAGTTGGGGCTTAGACGGAAAAGAAAAAAGGGACTTTTAATTTAAAGTAATGATCATCAACGCTCTGGCTCTAGAGGGTCTCTAAGGGAGAAGGGGGTACCCCACCCCACCCCAGGAAAATGGAGGGAGGACCATGCAGTGCCTGGCCAGGCCCATCTTGCTTTGCATGGATTGGTGGGCCAAATTCAAATGCAGGCAGCTCTCCTAGGAGGAGGGCAGTGGTACAAACAGCTCTCCCAGGGGTGACTGAGGGAGTGCGGGAGCCAGGCTGGGGAAGAGGTGGAGACTCGCCCTGTGCCCAGGAATCACAGCCATCTCCGTGTCTTCTCTGCCCCAACAACATCCCTGCTTACTTTCACTTGGTGGCTGCTTCTGTTTGGGGCCAAAGTTTGCACGCAGGGTGCACAACGCACAGTGCCTCCTTTCCCCACACCGCATCCCCAGGTCCTGCCAGGTAGGAGAGCCACAAAAGTTTTATTCCCCAAAGTGAACCTCGCTTACTTTAGCTGAATGAAACTGGCCTCAGGGAGACTGTATCCTTCAAATTCTCCCCTCCCCCAACACTCACCCAGCACCTTGGGCCCCTCACTTCCCTGCCTCTGACAAATCACCACACACTAGATATGCCCCGCCAATGACTTCCACCCCGTGAGGGCAGTTCAGACAATAAATAAGGAACTGGAGGCCTGATGCCAGTGGAACTGGGTGCAGCCGTCCTCTCTGGGGTATCTACCTCCCGATTCCCCTGGCTTCTGCCTAAGGAGGAGACGCTACTGGGTCAGAGCCCAAGGTGAGGAGCACCTTCCGCATACGCTGGAGGTCGATCTGCAGGGGGGCGCAGGCTTGGAAAAGCGAGAAAATTGTGGAAGGACACGTCCCAGCTAGGCCCAGGCCTCTTGTGCGCGCCCTCCTTGCCCGACCGCGCCCTTCTGGAAGCTCCGCAAGGCCTGGGCGGAGAAGACGCAGAGCGAGGGCAATTCGGCGCCGCTGGTTTTAAAGAAATTCCAAGTAAACAGTGAACCAGAGCGGGAAACCGCTGCTGTGGATAGGGAAGTGACTTGGCCAAATTATCTCCAGAAGAGGAGCGGGAAGGTGGGCAAACGTCTGGGCCCCGAAGTTGCTAGCTTTTACCAAGGGAAGAGGTAGCAGGGGATTGGGCGGCTACTAGCAACTTTTCATCGGCCCTAAAAATGATCCCGCCTGGGGGATTTCGGAAGACGCTCACCTAGTCCGGGAAAATTCAGCTGGCGGCCCTTCTGCGGCCAGGGCCGCCCCAAGCACGCACGGCGGAGGCAGGAGCCGGAGCCCTCTGACGCCTGGGCCTTCGGGCAGGCCAAGGGCGTGCAAGGCGCTGAGCCGGCGGGTCCAGCCAGGGAGCCGAGCCAGCGAAGACTGGACTCCCCGTGGTGTGTGTGAGCGCGAGCGCGCCTCGTCTAACCGTTCAGGACAAGTTGAAGCAACAAAATGAAGTCGATCTCCCAGCCTGGAGGTCCATCCCCCCTCCTCCCTGTTTGACCCCAGGCCCCGCCGCTCAGAGCCGGGGCGTCTGCCTCCAAGATTGCACAGCCGATGCGCATTGCTGCCAGGGGAGGGGGGCGGGAGCCATAGAGTCAAGGAGGAGCAGTGGGTGAAAGGAGAACATTGCGGGGAAGAGGGCAGCGTGGCCGCCTCCAAGGTCAGCGCTGGTCCCTGGAGCCGGCTGGGAGAAGACAGGAAGGTCGGAACGCGCCGGCCTCCCTCGGAGCAGCAAGGAGCAAACTTGAGAGCTGGGCCAGGTGAAAGAGGAGAGGGAAGGCGGGGAGCCCAAGGGACGCCCGGGCACACACGCAGCGGAGGCTGGAGAGGTTGGCCGCAGGAGGGTGGCCTCCGGAGCGCAAAACGGAAACCTTGGAGCAGAGGACGTGGAGGAACTCAGGGGCTGGGAAAACCATAGAAGATGACAGGAACGCGAACCCGGCCTAGACACAAATCGAAACTGCACAAAGAACAGTCGCTTAGGAGAACCTGGCGGGGGCGGGGGGCGATGGCGGGGAGGGGAGAGGCTGCGGCAGGAGCGCGGGTCCTGTCGCCTGCACGGAGGTCGGGCGCGAGGACGTGGCCGCAGTGGCAGTGGCCATTCCCTTCGCGTATCCAACGAGCGGAGGCTCAGGAGCCGCGGCCCGAGCTGGGCGAGCAGAATTGGGGTTTCGCGGTGCCTGGGGGAAAGTAGAGCCCCAGATGCGTTCCCGTCTCCAACATCCCACTCGACAGAGGGGACTCGGGCGGCGGTCGGGGCCTGTTGCCTGGGCCGCCCTGACCGGAAGTGCATCTGGGAGGCGCCCTCGGCTCCAGGCTGCAGGCGGCTCAGCCAGGCTGGAGCAAGGCCAAAGTCGCTGGGCCAAGGCGGCCTGCTTCTGCCCCCAACCGCCTGGGCACAGGTGGGAGAGGAATGAGGGAAGGCAGACACTGCTGATGGCGGAGGGCGGGGTCCTTGACTGGGGAAAAGACGGAAGCCGCCCCCCTCAACCTAATCTGAGACCCGGGTGGAGTGGGGTTCAAGAGCCGGAGAGCCCGAGTTGAGCCCTGATTTAAGAGGTTGTGGTGGGGGGGTGGGGGAGTGCAGGATGGGGAGGTGGGGGTTGAGGATCACTTCTACTTGAGATTTCAAAAGACAGGCACTAGCCCAGAACCCAAGCCTGTGCCCTTCCCTACCTTGTGCCAAAGTCTCCCTATGGTAGAGACAATACTGTGAGGTGCCAAGGCGGATCAGTCTGTAGTCTAACGATGCATTGTTACAGTGTAAGTTTTCATGTGGTTCTGTGTGACCTTGGCAAGATGACCCTGGACCTCACCTTTCTTATCCGTAAAATGGGGATGATATTATCCAACTCAAAGAAACATATGAGGTTGAATGCAGTAAATTATGCCAAATAGCTAGCAGTTTGAGCTAGCAATAAATGATTAGTTGTTAATTTTAAATTTCTGTAAGTGTCCTCTTCTGAACTGCCTCCATCCTGTCCAATGGACAAGTCTTGCTCATGGAAGTGAAGGAGAGTGGACAGAGTTGATTTCTGAGACTTGCTTTGTTTTCGTCAGCATCTAATTACCTTCAGCTTGGAGTCATGGAAACTATTAATGGCGGCTTCTCCCCAGCCTGTGCAGGCTGCCAAGCGGCAGCAGACCTTTATCGGTCAAGTTTCCCATTGTGTCGGCTTTATCAAACGGCAGAACTGGGAGTCTTTCTGCCTGCGTTGGTTGGTCTCTGTCGGGGCCCTAGCCTACTCTTGCAGCCATTGTGGCCAAATTTTAAATACCTGCGGGTCCCTCTCTTCCTGGGACTCCTTCCATCTTGGCCGCAGGGGTCTCCTTCCCCTCTGCACTGTAGTTGTGTTCCTCCGGCACCTGCAGTATAGACTTCTGGCCTCAGGGAGGAGGAGGGCACCCTCCAGTGCGCATGCATGCATGGTGGCAGGGGGTAGGGGGCAGGAAGAATCTGCCGGGGAATGTTAGCCCCTAAAAGCCTGAGTGAGTTTTATCCCATCCCCAGCAAAGTTGAGGAGGGGGGATGCTCTCGCTCACCACCTCCCTACCCCTCCGCCCATCCCTCCCCCCCACCCCATTTTCCTACCACCCCACCTCCTTCCTACCATTAAGAGCCTGGTCTGGAGTGATTGATAGTCAGTTCTCTTTTCAGGATAAGATGTGTGTGCCTACGTACCCACAGTAAATCCCGGCTTTTCCACTGACTTGCCTATACCAGAGGCTTCCATTACTGTGGTCCGAAATCTTCCCAAATGTCCCCAAAGCAACCCACCCACCTATCTGTGCTGAGAATCCCTGAGGTCCACCTCCAGAGTGACAGCTCTGGCTGGAAAGCCTGCACTTAGAAGCAAATCCAAGGAGCCCACTGTAATGGCCCAGGACTTACCAAGCTCTCTGAGAACTCTGTTTTTAGGAACTTTGTCCTCTCCTGCCCCAGGCCTGCTATTCCCCCAAGAGATCCACTTGGGAAGGTGCAGGGTACACCGTTTAAGGCCAGACAGAGCTGTACCTGTATGTCTTGTGTCTGAGCTTAGAGTCACCTGGACCTAGCTGTCTCCTGGGAGAGGGAAGGGGCTATCCCATCACGCCTCTGGCTACCCTGATTGTTGTATTCCTGGCCCCCACCCAATCAACCCACCCACCTCCATCCCAGTTCTCTCTGGTGGCCTCCATGGAAGGGGCAGGCAGGTGTGCGTTGGATACCAGTAGGTGTATTCCTGGACCATGCACAAAGGTGTGCCAGAAACTTCTACACAGGCAGTGTCCCTGTGCTTGCTGGGGACACACCTCCGTACATCAACCCATGTACATTTCTTTGTATACATGTGTGTATTCTACATGTGTACACATGTGTACACGTGGAGGAATGCACGCTTGTGCTCTCTGATGTGCAGAAGCAGGTATGTATGTGCAGCGTGGCTGGTTGTGTGCAGTAACTTAGTGGAGCCCTGGGAAGGACACTGTACTCCTAGGAAAGCTGGGGGTGGGGGGTTGCCTCTTACTTGCTGTGTGTTTTTGAATGAGGTACTTACTCTCTCAGGATTTCCCTCCCACCCCCCCATGCTCCCACAACCTCCCCCCACTCCTGCCTGTGAAATGAAACCTTTTTATTCCAGAATCCCTGAGGACCCCCTCTGACAATGGGACTTCATTAAAAGACTGGCCTAAAGCATTTGGGGGAGGAGTGAGAGTTGGCAAGAGTCCCCAGCCCTCTCCCTTTCCACAAGTTGCCCCAGGAGAGCAGCCCCCTCACCTGAGTTCAGAGTGGGAGAAGAGCAAAGTCTCTGTTGGGGGTGCGGAGGGTTGGAGTAACACTGTGCCCCCAGAGGGAATGTCCATTCTGAACCCACCCTGAGGTGAGGCAAGGCTAAGAGAGGGCTGCTGCTGGGCCTCCCTGCCCCTCCCCACCGCCCCCAGGTCTGCGCAGAGTGTAAGGCAGCCTCTCTTGCCAGAGGAATTGGTTTTCTCCAACACATAAAGGAAAATCTAGGCTAACCATTGCAGAAGCTGATGACTGCTCTAGAGAACCACCTTCATCGAGGGTAAGGAGGTTGGCTAAGGCCTCTCCACCCCGTAGCCACCCTCTGGCCTCCAGGAGTCAGCCAAGGGCTCACCCCTGCCCCTGCAAGTAGGTCTTGTACTGAGGGCATTGGATGGGGGAGTTGGGGTTGGGAGAGACTGGGACACAGTGAAGTCCCTGGTGAGATGTCTCTGGAAGTCCTACCATAAGGCAGGGGACTGTGGGAGCCAGGTAGGGGGGGTAGGCTAGCAGGCCTGCTCCTTCTCTGTGTCCTGGGCAGCCTAGCCTGGGGACCTGAGAACTGGCCACATATGCGCATGCTCACAAACACCACACAGTCACTATTGGCAACCATACAACCCAAACACACACTTCCACCTCTCAAGCCTGAACAAATATATTTAATGCCTCCCCTGTACAAAAGCCCTCTTGGCGTACAACCCACAAACACAGAGGCACAGACATACCAGGGACCTCCACACACCCCCATATCCCCTCCTCTATCTGCCGCCTCCCCCTTGGTCCTACAGGAACGAAGGAGAATTTTGAGCAAGAAAACAGAGACCTTTGCCCTCAGAAAGAGCCAGGAATCGATACTGTTTAGACTCGGCTAGTACGTATTTCCTTCTGGGCTGAGGAAGATTTAAGTTTATGGTTCAATCCGATCTTTTTTTTTTTTTTTTCTTTTTTAAAGGTAGAAAATGAGGAAGTTGGGATAGCACACTCCACTATTTATTTTGATGCAACCTCAGACTTTTTAATACACAGGCGGCTCACTAAGCCTGCCCCATAAATCAGAGGAATCAATGCCTGTTTATAATTATTATTACTTTCTTTTTTTAGAGGGGGAACAAAAAAAGAGGTCTGACCTGAGTCCTCTTCTTCTCTCCTCAGCCCCAATCAGGAAGAAGGGAAAATGGGGATGAGGAAGGCAGGGAGGTAGGAAAGTCAAGGCCTGGGTCAGATTCCTGAGGTCGAGGCAGGTGTTAGGAGTAGAGATGACATAGGAAAAGACACACAGCCACAGAAGAGCCATGGACCAAAGATGGTAAGTCATGGGAGCTTTAGTTTCCACTGAACTAAGAGGAAAATTCTCTTTGCCCATAGTGGTTGGAAGATAAAAGGAGTTATGGGGAAGAAATCAAATTACATAATAATGACACATCTATAAGCTTTACTAATACCATCTTAGGGAACGGTAATCACCTCCTCCTTCTCCCAGGGTGGAAGGGAAGAGCTCTTGGCTTTGACTTTCTGAGAGTGGTAAAGAGGAACCTTAAGGAACAGCATGGTTCCTGGAGTTGCTGCTCACCTTGGCCCCTGCCCCAGCCTCTAGATCTGGTGTCTTAGGTATCCTAAGGGCCACAGTGCAGAAGGGCAAAGAAAGGATAGTCTCATTTCCAGGCACTCAAAGGATCAAGTTCTCTGTAGAGCAGAGCGCCTCCAACATCACATCTAGATGTGGCCAGGACCCTTCCTGATGTTCTGAGCTACTCGGAGGAGGGGAAGAGAATCCTGGGCTCCAAGTCTAACCCGAAGCCCTGGAGAGCTTGAAGATCCCACCAAGGAAGGCAAAGGATGTGCTTCCAACCACCAGAAAACCAGTCACTGGGGGGCCATCCAAGGAAGGGCCCTGGCCTCTGCTTCCAACTCTTCACTCAAGGAGTGGTCAAGCCCCCATTAGGTATAGAGGTTAGTCTACCCACCCCAAGAAGGCACGACAGGGAGGAAAAGATTTACTGTAATGAAATTGGGAACCCATGGCAAAATCAAATACATTCCCCAACTCCACATCACTGAACCTCAGGCCCCCAAACCCTTGAGCAGGGACTTGGAGCCTATTAGCCCTGTCACTTTCCCGGATATAGGCCCAAAAGAGCAGGAAATTTTTCAAGGAAAAAAGCAGAATGGCCATTCTCACCTCTCACAAAATCAATCCTGCAAAAGCAACAGGGAAAAAACTCAAGGGAAGAACACAGAAGCAGAGTTCCCATGCATGCATGAGTCCCACAAACACACCTACAAGCATTCTGGTGTGCAAGCACTAATGAACACACGTATGCACGCCATGAGTGCGCAGACATCCAAGTGTGCATCTAACTACAGAGGAACGAACACCCAGTGAACACAACACGCACACGTGCAGGGACACACATAACCAGGTGGCTCCTCAGACGTACCCAC
This sequence comes from Enhydra lutris kenyoni, assembly GCF_002288905.1. Taxonomy (NCBI): domain Eukaryota; kingdom Metazoa; phylum Chordata; class Mammalia; order Carnivora; family Mustelidae; genus Enhydra; species Enhydra lutris. Next base: position 103,129,675 of record NW_019154085.1, read on the forward strand.
ATTTGCACATGATCACAGCTACACACAAGTCTGCAAGTTCACCTGCATCTCTAGGCACACAGAGACAGGTACGTACGCATATTTCAGAAGACAGGAAGGAAGGAAGAAAGGATTTACCATGAAAAAAAAAAAAAAAAAAGAACCCTGGACAAAAGAGAAGTGATACTTCTTGAGGAAGGACTTCCCGTTCCTCCTCCTAGTCCCTGAAGGTTAGGGGGCCCAGTGCCTGCCCAGGAAGGGAAGTCCCCCAGGGTCAGTGGCAAGACTACAGACATTTCCCTCTGGGATCCACGTGTCCTGAGGGTTCAGGAGGCTGGTGTCTGTGCCCCCTCCCCACCTCAATTAGGAAGCAACCTCTGTTGGCATTCTGATAGTGACCCCCACCGCCCCACACCGGTTTAGGTTTTAGGTCTGCGTGAGGCAGGCCTGTGCCCACATGGGAATTCAGGCCCCAAAATGATCCCGACAGCAGACCGAGCTGCTGCTTTGCCTCACTTCCCAGCATCCGGGCCTCTTCTCCCTGGGCTATGTGGGACCAGGAGATCTGGGCCAGGAGAGGCTCCATGTGTCGCAGGGGACCTGCTGCTTCACCAGCGGAATCACTTCTCCAAACTGAGAGCGGTGGAGGCCAGGCAGCTGAGAGACCAGGCCCAGAGGCCGCAACCGAAGAGCCCCTCGCCCTCATGGGCAGCCCAGCACTACAGGCCTCCCCTTGCCTCTGCCCAGCCTTGGCAAGGCCTTCCACTTCTGGAGGGGAAAGCCTCCAGCAACAGGAGGGCCAGGTTGTTAGGGGAGGAAGGAAAGAAAAGGGAAAGGTGCAGGCTGAAGCAAGGAGAGGAGCATGGTTGAACAAGAGGAGGCCAAAGCCAGGCTGGGCCTGACCAGGCACAGGGAGCAGCCAGACAGTCCCGGCAATGTTTCTGAAGTCAGGACTGGGGCTAGTTTTGGGAGGGGGGGATTGTTTTGTTTTGTTTGCCTTTGGGCTCCTTTGCACGCCATCGGAGAGCAGGCATGGGCCTCCGGACCCTCCAGACCCGGACCTACCCGGCACTGGGCCGCCTCTATCGCCGTGCTCTCCTCTTGCCCCCGGTATTCGTTGTGCGGTGATCGGAAGGCCCGCCGGCCGCGCGGGGCTCGCCGCCGATGAGTTCGCGGTGCGCGCGGGAGCACCGGGCCCTCCTGTGCCCTGCGCCCACGCCCTTCCCGAGCCCGCAAGGAGGAGGGCCGCCAGCGGCTCGTGAGCACAGTGTACACTTTATTTCAGACTACAGGTTTCTGAACATAATAAAATCTTTGGCTTGTAGCGGCGGTTCAGTCTCGCAGTCTGTGGGGTCGTATTTCTCAACAAGTCTCCGGAAAACGAAAGGGGAGCAGGACGGACAGACCGACAGAAGGGGCTTGGGAGGTGGGGGAGAGGCGAAGGGCAGACACGCGAGGAAAACACACTCTCACGCACACAAAGAAAAGTCCCAGAGAAACGAGGGCCAGCGATGCGGGGCGGGAGGCACCAGAGAAGCGACAACATTCAAAAGAAAAAGGCAACGAAAACGAAACTGGGCCGGGGGCAGCGAGGCGGAGGTCGGGGATAAAATAATTATAATAATTATAATAATTATAACAATAATAATAAAGGAGATTAATAAAAAGTCCAGCAAATAGAGATCGCTACACATATTTCTTTTCCTTACCTGAAATTAAATATATACAAGGTCGTAAGCGGTTTGGCTAGATAGAGCTTTAAGGAGTTCGCAGTTTCCGCCCCTTATACTATGAATAGAGAATAGATCTTATTTTTCGATAGCACCTGTCCGAGTCTTTCTCCCTTTTTTAAAAATGGTTCGTTCAAACGTGACTCTCCATTCCGAGAATCTGTCTTTCCTGTTGCTCCCTCCCTCCTGTGCACGGATTCTTTCTCCCCCGGCGTGGTACCGGCCAGGCGTCGGCGGCGGTGGCTGCGGTGGCGATGCCAGGAGGGGGCGCGGGCGCGGCGGCCGGACCGCGCTGCCCCAGCCGGCTGGCGGCTACTCGCTCTCGTCTTTGTCCTGGACCGTGGTGGTCGAGTGGTTGTACAGTCCCTGCGCCATGAGGTGCAGCGCCAGGCCGTTCTTGATGCCTGTAGCTTTCTTGATCTTGGCGCGCTTGTTCTGGAACCAGATCTTGATCTGGGACTCGTTGAGGCTGAGCTCCTGGGCAAGGGTCTGCCGCCGCTGCTCCGTGATGTAGCGGTTCGCCTGGAACTCCGCCTTGAGTCTCTGCAGCTGCTCGGCCGTGAACGCCGTCCGCGGCCGCTTGTCCTCCTTCTCGTTCTTCTTCTTCTTCAGCTTCCTGGTGCGCGGACCTGCAGCGGCGGAGAGGGCCGGGTGGTGGGGTGGGGGGTGGGGTGGGGATGGAGGGCAGAGGGGAAGGGGGTGGGGAGAGGACAGAAGAAGCCGTGAGAATTGCAGAGCCGAGCGAGGATCGCGCCCCGCGCTTCCGGGGCCATAGCCGAGGCCCTGCTGAGTCCCTGGCTCCCTCCCTCCCGCGGGCCCCGAGATCAATCGCCTGGCTGTTGGGATCGCCGACTTCCCTTCTGGGGGACCAGAAGGGGCGCGGAGGAAAATTGGCCCTGCTTGTCCGTGCACCCCACGCCCCAATTCGGAACAAGAGAGCCGCGCGCCACGCTTAAATCCCATAATCCAAGATGGAGAGACATTTAGAGCCCCATCCGGTGGATCCCAGAGTTGGAGGTCAGGGGTCTACTGTCTTCACAGCCCTGGAATAAAAAGAGGCTCAAGCGAAGACCAGCGAAGACACCGGGCAGGAGTGCTCTGAGGGAACTGCCAGCCTGCAAACTAATCCTCCTTTCCTCCTCCAGAAGTGCACCTACGCCCAGCACTTCGGATAAGACCCCATCTGCTTGTAGCAATTGACCCTAGAAAACATGGGGATAGAGAAGGGGCTGTGAGGGGCTTCCTAGATCTGAAGTCTTTGGTGTATGTTCTCTCTGCTCCTCCTTTCTCTTTGGCCTAAAGGAAGGCCTTTTTAGGAGCCCAGGGAGACACTGGCCCTCTCCTTCTCTGAAGGGGGAACAAGGCTTTCACCCAGTTGCACACCTTACCCACATGACCCTGGCCCCCAGGGTTCTCTGCCTTTCCCCTTGGATGGTGCCAGTAAGAAAGAGGACTCCCCATTCCCCCACCCAGTTGTACAGGCAAGGTCCCCCTTCTGGCTCTTTTCAACACACAACGCTACAGTTTCAGGACTGAAAAGTCCTGTTTAACAAAAACAGGCCATATCTGCTTCCCCTGCCCACCTATGACATTTGCAAGGGGACTGCATCTGTCCTCCTCCCCATTCATGAGCAAAATACAGGCAGAGGGAGAGACATAGAGGGACAATACGGACACAAACCTGTGCTTTGCCCCTATGATGGTTATGGGAGGAGGCCCCAGCAAACCTCCCCAAGAAGGTGAGGTCTTTCCCAAAACCTAGTCTGGAAAGAGCTACTGTGAGGACCAGCCCTGGAGAGAGGAGGGGGTAAGAGGAGGCAACCTTCAAAGCCTGCACCTCTGTTTCCGCAGCCCCAGCCCCAAGCCTTCCGTCATTTACTTGGTGGGCCCTGTCTTGGTTACGGGAGCTTCCTGAGCCAAGTTAAGTCCTTGTGAGGCCTTTTCATATCTGAAACTGTCTGGAAAGAAGGGTCTTCACCAGCATCTCCAACCCTAGCAACAGAGGGGCAAGCTGGGCTGCTGTCTCCCAGGGAAGGCCAGTGCCTGGGGTCACCAACTGTCCTATGACAAAAGAGTCCAGGCCTGGCTGACTGCAGTGACTCAGGTCTGGGCTGAGGTTCACCTCCCTGAACTCCCGGGTTGGGAGGAGCCCGTCCTCTGCCTCCCCAGGCACGTTAAGAGGGAAAGCAGCCAAGAACAAAAGGCAAGGCCCGCTGCTGAGCTCTGTGCAGAGAGGACTGAGAGGTGGGGTGGGGGGGAAGGACGGCCTCAGTTTAGATTAGTAATTAGCTGAGCGAACAGAGATGGCCCAGGAAATGTGCCCATCTCCGGAAAGGCCCCGCTGTGCGTTATGCATCCCGGACCTTGTGAAGAGTGTTGTTGTGTACGTGTGTGCAGAGGCACGGACACTTGTAATAAAATCGTAGCCTCCTGGCCAGCCTGAGCCGCACAGCCTGACAGCTCAATCACTCTATCCATCAGGCGAGTCAATCAAAGCAGCTTTTCGGAGGTTCAGGGAGCCCGACGTGTCAATAACGGGGCTCGAGATGGCGGGGGCTGATAGCGTGCATCGATCCGCGCCCGGCCGGCAACCGTGGGGAGGCTAGACACCAGCCGGAGTCGAGCGGCGGCGCATGGCTACGCTGTGCTCGGCCTCCTACCGAACCTGGGTGCCCAGAACAGCAATTGTAGGCCAGAACCCCTGCTGCCCTCCTCGCCGCGCCCATCGGGGCCTCTCGGCCACTGCAGCCCCGGGAGGCGGGCAGGCCCCAGCCTCCTCTCCTGGGGCCTAGGGCTGTCCCAGCGCAGGTTTCTCGGCCTCGGGGTTTCCAAGCGCGAGGGACACGCGGGGAAAAGACCAAAGGAGGTCTAGAAAAACAATCTACAGCTGGCAAGAATCTGCTAACTGGCAGATACGGGGAAGAAAGGAGTGAAAGAAGGAAGGGACAGGGCCGAAAGGATGTGCGAGCCGCGCCAAAGGAGAAGCTGCTGGGGAAGTTGCCAGTCATGCCCCGTGCCCCCGCTATCTAGCCAGAGCCTGACCGGTCTCCTCTCCGCTCCCACTGTCTGTGAGCTCTATGGAACCAGGAGCCAGGGACTCTCAGCACCGATGGTTCTGGCAACCATCTTTCCCTGGATTCTACCCACCCGGGTCAGACTCTAGCTTACCCGGCCTGGGGTAGAGGCACAGCGATTAAAGGCTATCCTCTCTTTCTATGTGCCCTCCAATCTATCTCTCTGTAAATGAACTGGCCTTAGAAAATATCGAGATGGTGTTTGTGTTTGTAAATATCGAGAAGGTGACGATTATTTCTCTGATCTGAGCCTGGCTCCTCGGCCTCCGCGCGACCAGGCTGGCAGGATATCAGACCCAGATCACTAGGCCCACCTTCCCGCCGGCTCTAAACACCCCCTCTCCCCGGAAGAAAAATCAATGGCTGATTTTGTGTGTGTGTGTGTGTGTGTGTGTGTGTGTGTGTGTGTGTGTGTGTTTTCTTAGAATAATAAAGGTAATACACAAAGAAGGCCCGAGGGGCTCGGAGTGCAAAACCGAAGGATCGAGACTCGAGCTTCCTGTGCCAGGAGCTGTAGCCAGCCTCTCGAGTGGTGGCCACAGAGGCCAGGAGCGCAGAACTGGGGGCACACCGGGCTGTGACTGGGACCGAGGTGAGGAGGAGAAAGCAGGCGTGAGAGAAGAGAGCACCCAAGGCCGGATCGGCTCTCCCCAGCACGGCGGCGGCTAAGAGTTCTGGGGCTGTCCGCGGGTCCAAAAGTTACGGCGCAGCCCGGGGTTAGGTACTCACCGGAGGACGGACGATCCGAGTAGCGCGTGCAGTACACCCAAGCGGGCCATACGAGGGGCTGCTGCGAGTCAGTTTTGACTACGGGCCCGCCGTTGGCTGAGCCCATAAGCAGGATGGCGGGGTTGCCGTGCTCCGGGTACTTGGCACCCTGCGCACTGGGGCTCCCCACGCCGCCTCCACTGCCGCCGCCGCTGTCCGAAGGCTTGGCCGCCGCCGCCGCCGCCGCCGCCGCGGCCACAGCCGCCGCCGCCGCCGCCGCCGCCGGGTTCCCGGCTTTAGACGCACCCGCACCGCCGCCGGCTGCTGGCGGAGAGCCGTCGCGTGGGCCACAGTTTACGTCCGGGGCGCATAGGAGCGAGGCGGCGCCCGGCGCCCGCGTGCCCAGCGGGTGGACAGGGTCTCTACCTGCGCCGGTCTGGCCTCTGTCACGCTCGACCCGGCCTCCTCCTGCGCCTCCTCCGGCCGCCGCCGCCACCAGGAGCTGCGGCGGCGGCTGCTCCTTTTTGCAGCCGAAGTCCGGCCTCAGGATGTTGTCGATGAAAAAGTTGGTGGTGCGGTGTAGCTGGGCCGCGGGCTGCGGCTGGTGAGCAGGCGCCGCGAGATGCTGCGGCGGCGGCGGGGGCGGGGGGTGCGGGGGGAGGTGCGGGTGGTGGGCCAGGGGCGGCAGGCAGGGCGCCGCGGGCGGCGAGGGGGGCGCGGGCTGCGGGGACACCGGCACGCTGTCTCCATCGCTGCCGCTGCTGCCGCTGGCGCCGGGGCTCAGGCTCAGGCTGCCCGGGGCCGCTGCCACCGCCGCCGCGCCGAGGCCCGAGTCGCGCTGACTTTTAGGTTCCGGCTGCTGTTCTTCCATGCTCGGCCGCCCCGCCGCCCCGGCCGCCGCGCCGGCCCCCGCCCCCCCCGCCTCGCTCCCCACCCCACTTTGCCAGCGGCCCGTGGGGGTGCGCGGAGGAAGGAGGCCGGCGAAGCCCCAGCGAAGGCACGGGGCGGGTGCAGGAAAAAAAGCCCAGGCGTCTGGCCTGGATCGCTCGGTCTTATCGAGCAGATAGATCTCGCTGTCTCTCCCTCTCTCTAATTTGTAGACATCCAGATATGGAGACACTTGGCTATTTCTTTTTTTCTTTCTGCAACCAGATTCAATGATTTGTTTTAAATGGGGAGTAAGCCACGGCCAAAAAGGGGGGGAAAAAGAAAAGAAAAAAGAAAGCAAGAAAAAAGGAAAAAAGCTCCAATAAATTTTTTTCTTAAAGGGAAAAAATAGTCTTTAAAGTCTAGCCATCTTCCTAGGCAGTAGTGAGGGGTTTGACTTCCCCGAGTGTCACGCTCAGCTGTGCCCAGAGCGCGAGGCTGGCAGCGCCTTTAATCGCCTTTGCTTTTTTTTGCAAGGAGAGCGAGTCTCCGCCAGCGCCGGGGCTGCCTTTTTTTTTTTTTTTTTTTTTTTTTTTTTTTTTCCCTCAAATCTCTGACAGCTCGGATCTTTGCACAAACTCTCTCGCTTAAAAAAAAAAAAAAATCACCCAGGCACACTTTTTGCCTTCAAACCGGAAGCACGTGAGTCAGGCCGCACGTGTGCGGGGCCAATGGCGAGCCAGGACTCGCGCTGACACCCGGGCCTCGGCCCAATGGGCGCGCGCGGGACTTTGCGGATAAATAATCCGGGGGCGGCGGCCGCCGGCGGAGAGGGGGCGCAGCGGCAAGGGCTCTGCGCCTCCCGCCCGCCTTCCCCCACCCGCGCCCGAGCCCCTCCCCCTCTTTCAAGGCAAAACCGAGGAAGGGGCAAAGGAGAGACCAGGGAGGGGTGGATTTCGGGGTGTAGGCAAATAGAGCAGCAACTCCATAAACAACTTGTTGGAGAAATGCAGGATTATGGGTGCGTGTGCGCCGGGCACAGGGTCAGGAGGCAAGGGCCTCGGCTGTTGTACATCCCTATGCCTAAAAAACTCAGCCTTTTATTTTCTTTTTCTTGTTATGAAGGGTGAAATGTTGTCACGTGTGCGTGTGTGTGTAAAGGGAGAGGGGTGAGACGAAGAGGGTCGGAGATATGAAATAGACCTTGAGTTGGTTACTTTCAGAGAAGCCGTTTATTTTTTTCTTAAATAGCAAACTCCGGAGGCCAGCTGCGCCTAGCTAGCACCGGCTGTTTGTAGATTTTGCAGTGCATGCCGGCCAGCTGCATTGCATGTCCTTTCCAGAGTATTCGAACTCTGTCCTATCCTGTCCGGACCTTCGACAACCCCCGGGAGCTGTCCTGGCGCCATTAAGCCAAGCCCAGAGGGCGCGAGAGAGCCCGAGAGCCAGTCGCGCCGGGCGCCTGTTTTTTCCCCTGGCCGCCGGAGTTGAAGCCATCCGGGCATCTTGGAGATGTCCTGGGAGGGCCCCTGGGCTTAACAAGTCCGAGTGCGGATGTGCGCGGGGCACGGCTTTTGGGTTCACGGCAACCTCCGGTTAGATTTTCCTGCAAAGTGAAATCAAACAAATGGAAGTTCTGCACCCTAAGTGTTTGCCCTAGCCAGCTGACGATGTGGACAACGAGTTTACCCCGATTGCCCAGATTTCTCTGGAATTGTTCCCGACTCCTTGGAGGCCTCTGGCTCTAGCCCTGCGTGTTCTTCCCAAGCTTTGGGGGGAGCACGGAGGCTCATGCCGATTCCACGTTCACGGAGACCCGCCTCCATTGCGCTGGGCTCTTTTTCAATGTTTCCTGGTCGAGGCACCCTAAAAGATTCCCCGACGCTAAGGATGGGGTGGGGGGAGGTGAGACGCTGGACACCGGCAGGGTTTGACTGTCCAGCTGTTTTGGAGGGCCAAGCTCAGACTGTGTCCTGAAGCCTGCTGTACTGGAGAGTGGCTAGAAAGGCTCGGGCAACTTGGGCCTTCTTTGGGATGTTAGCTTGGAGCTCCATTGAACCTGTTCTCCCTGACTGCCATCCTCAACTGGGATGTCGGAGAAAGGGTCTCTGGGGATACTGTCTTATAAGATAATACAAAATAACTCCCCTGTGCCCCCTGAAAAGTCACAGAGGGTTAGGAGGAAAATAAAACGAAAACCGCAAAAGGCCGAACCACCGCAGGAGCCGAAGCTCCTCAGAGGCGCTGGTGGAGAGCGAGAGTTCGGATTGCTGGCTGGATCTTCCGGACAGCCAAGGGTCTTCCTATACTAATCCTATACTCGGGGTCCTCGCAGATCCTGGTTATACCTGACCCGCGGCCTGGGTCCGGAGCCATTTTCAGAAGCGCTGCGCAAAGCAGGCCCGCGGTGATCTCCCCAACCCTCCCAAGCTGCCCCCCAACCCCACCTTGGAGTCTACCCGGTCCTTTTCAGTTATACACCCAATGGCTCCCCGAAATCTCCCGGTGCCCCCACCTTTTTCTCGCCGAAATGGGGGTGGGATTTTATTTATATTTAAGTTCGCAAAATTGAAATCTTTATCCCGCAAGCGAGCGTGGGTACTTAATTAAATTCTAATTAGGACACTATCAATATCCTATTTAGCCGCGTAGCTTTTGTGCGCCGCGGTCCCTTTCAGCTCCGTAAATAGGGTCTCGACGCCTTATCTCGCCTGCAGGAGACGCCTCGAGAAGGGCTGCGGAAGATAATTTATAGGTTTTAATTACTCTTCATTCCGCCTGATCAGCTTGGCGTTCATCACAGGCCTGTGAATAAAACCCTGGTCAAAAGCTCTGTCACATCGCGCTGGCAAGACGCTTAATCAAAGTGAGCGGCCCCGCGCGCCGCGCGGCCCGGCTCTTCCACGTAATTTCCAGCCAGCTGATAAAGCCAGCTGAATAATGCGGCGGCCCTTTGGAGACACCATTTACAGAAATGACTTTATTGACGGCTTAACGTCGGTAATTCATTTTACCTTTCATGTAGTGGAGCCCGGATTTGTTACAGTAATGGGATGATAAATGCACCCGCGGCCCACGAGCTCCGGCTGGATTAGGCGGCGCTCCCGCGCGCTGCTTGATCCTCCCCCACACCTCCCCCAGGCCAAGCCTGCACCCCGGATGCTCAGCACCCAGCACCGTCAACTCTCCCCGACCCCCACCCGGGCCCACGCCCTCCTCTCCTTCCTGAAAATGAACACACTATGCTAGCGGGTTGGTGTCCTAGCAAGCCTGGAAGTGGAGTGTGTGTGTGCAGAGAGTGAGCAAATGTTAGCCGGGATGGGTGTGTGAGGGGTTCCGGAGGGCTTGGAGTGGGCTCAGCACTGGGCGTGTGGGTGAGGAAGTACCGGCTGGGTGAGTTGTGAGTCTGTGGGTAAAGGGGTTGCAATGTGGATGGAGCCCTATGTACTCGTCTGAATACGTTTGTGTGGCTGTGCGTTTGGGGTGTACTCCTTTCTGCCTTTGACAATTAAGGAGTTTCTTCCAACTTGATAGATATCCAGGTGGGGATGGCCAGAAGGTAGTCTGACAGGAAGCAAGTGGGAAATCTACAAGCAAGAGAACCTAGTCCCTTTCTCCAAATGCCCTCTGCTTCTGGGTCAAAGGTATGGAAGTTTGGAGGCACCCACTGTCGGTTTCCATTGCCTTAAAGTTCTGGGTTGTGCAGGTTCCCCAGGGCAAGAGGCTGCACAGGAGGCCACTGACATAGCCACATCTGTGCAGTAGATAGTCCCCAGGCTCCGCTTCCATTCCCAGCCCACGTTCAGGTGGAGAATAAGGAAAAAGACTTTTTGTTTTAAATGCTGAAGGGGGGAACCCCTATAGTTTATTTCCCCACTCGAGGGAAGGAGGGGGCCCAAAGAGGCTTTCACTGGTGGTGGTGTGGAGGGTGGGGGAAGCAGAATAGAGAGAGACCCCCAACGCTACTGCCTCTGTCCCAGTCCCAGACTACTTCCTCCATTTTCTTCATTCCCTGCGGCTAATAGGGGCTTCCACTGAGCAAAAGGCACCTGGCCAAACAGACAGGAAGTATGTTTGTGTGTTTGGGGGGTGCTAGAGAAGTCTGAGGGTCATATAGCAGGAAGAGTGATGAGTGCTTTTCAAGGTGAAGGCTGAGAAATTATACCTTTGCCTCTCCTCTTCCCATTCTTACAAAAACCACTTATCAATTTGCAGAGTGGCCCATGGCCATGGGGGCCAAAGCCTGTATTTGTGTCTATTCGCTTGTGTATGTGAGAACCACAAAGAGAGTCTATGAAAACGCTGATTGTGTCTGTGTATCTGTGTGTATGGCAGGAGGCTCGCGTATGCACACTTCAGCATGTACCCCCAAGTCTGTCCCACCAGCCATTCGGGTTCAGAGTTTGTGAGGGTTCGGGCGCGGGGTGTTCCAAAAAGAGAGATCTCCCACCAACCTGCATTTCTGCAGAATTTTGAATTTCGTTTAGACAGAGACAAATGCCATGGTCCCACCTGCTTCCACCTCTCTTTTGAGGATGGGTGTGAGGAGAATTGTGAAGGAAACCCTTGCAGCCTGGCCAGGCGTGTGCGCGATGGGCCGAGAGTACGAGCGTGTTGCATGCACACGGTGGTAATCGCATTTCGAGTGTAGATCAGATGGCGGCGGGGCCTCGTGGCGCGGGACATGAATGAGTTGTCGCAACACAATAGCGTGCAGCCTTCCTACGGGGACTGGGTGACCAGCGGTTTTGTTGGGAGTGAATGCGAGGAGATTTCTGCTACAAGTGCCGCGGTATTATTATGAGCCAGAAGGTCAGACTATACATCGCAGGTCCCCAAAGCCTATAGACCTTGGGAAATGTGGGGCCTCGAGCCACGTCATTGTACCTGACAGTCCTTTCAATAGACTAATTCAATTAGCGCTCTTGGTTTTGGTCTTCATTTGGAGGCGATAATAATGTGGTGGGTGGGTGGGTGCAGGGGGATTCCTTGAGTATTGGTTAGGGATCCTAAGCAATTCTGCCCGAAGCTTGGCGCTTGGCGTGGGACTGGGGAAGGCGGGGGAAGGGCAAAAGCTGAAATGGGTCGGGGGGTGCGTGGGAGGCAAACCATGGAAAATAAAATGCTCTGTTGACTCTCAAAATTGGGGCAGCAGCTTTGTTTGTAGATGGCCCAGAAGACTGGGAGAGGGGGGTGAATTTTTTTTTCTGTGTGCATGAAATACACCAGTAAATGTCCAGATTCCTCAAAATTTTAAAGAAAGAAATAGAGAAAGAGAGGAAGAAAGAAAAAAGAAAGAGAAGGAAAGAAAGGAAGGTGTCTGCTGTTGGAGATTGTCCCCTTTGGGGATTTCAGTATGTGGATTTCTGTCCCCACCATTCTGCCTTCCCATAGGGTCTTTTCCCTTTTATCCAAGGGAGCAGTAAACAGCGCGGACCTTTTTTGTTCTAGAAATGGTTTGGTTTTGTTTGGGGATTTTTTTTTCCTCTCAAGCCTGATGGAGCTGAGAAATTTAAGCCCTTTCTTCACTTGACTGCGAGAAATGGGGGAAACATTTCAGTGATTTCGTAAACTATGTCTGGTAGGAAGGATTCTGAAAGTGCTCCCAGGGCCCTGGCTTCATTATTGAGCCCTGCGGACTGCCTACGGGGCTGGCGCCGGGCGTCCTGGACGCCAGCGCTCTAACACCCGACTGGTGGCTGCTGGCGGGTTGAGGAGCCGGGTTAGGGCTATGCAGGGATGTTGGAGAGCCAGACGCAGGACCCCTAGGCTCCAACTACGGGGAAAGCCTTCCCCTTCTCCTCTGTATCCCCAAACCTCTCTGGAGCTGTACCACACAACTAGCCATGCCCCTGGAGCCGAGGATTTTAGAGCTCACGGCTCCCAAAAGCAAGGGAACCACACGTACTCGTACTGTATTTTTTTTCTTCACTTTAATCAGACATCCTGCTTTTCTCCTTACATGGAATTCCACCCAAACACAAAAACTGAAACGTTAGTCATTTATCGTCCCCCACAAAAATAGGAAAACCGGAGTAAATTCAGCGTTTACGCTCGAATTCTTTTCTCTCCTTTATTTTGCTTTTCGTCCTTTCTCACCCCTCCCCCTCCCTAGCAGGTTCCCTGGAGCCCAGGCACCCTCAGGCCCAGGAGGGTCCCTGGCCCACTCCAGTCCCCACCTGTCCAAGTGGCGGCTCCCACCTTGATCCTGCTCGGCGCGGGTCCGAGTCCACACCGACTGGCCGTGTGCACGCCGGTGGGTACCAGTGTGGGAGGAAGCGAGGAGGGGCCAGCGCGGCTTCTGGGTTCTGCTGCCCCCCTCGGCTCAGTCCATGCTCCCCGGGAGGTCCGGACCCAACTTCAAAGTTGGGGACAAAAAAAAAAAAAAATCGAGAAAAGAAGAAAAACCACAGCATCGAAGTCCTTTGCATAGGAATACCCCTGCAGTTCCAAACCCGCGTTCTTTCCGCTTGCCCCAGAGTAAACTGTCCTCCTTCTCCTTCCCTTGACTCTCATAGGGGTGAGAGGTGTCCCTGGGATCTTCTCCCACTGACCCGGGAAAAAGAAGCAGAAGTCCGCGCACCCAGCTCTCGCTGCTCTGGCTCCTGGCCCGCGCCTTCCTGTCTCCCTCCCTGCGGGCCCCAGAGCGCCAGCCAGGCCGCGCCCTCCTTTCGTCCTTGGGGACGCAGCCTCCAGATCCTCAACTCAGGGAGGATGCTGGACGCGCTCCGGGCTCCTGCCGAGGTCGGCGCTGCGGGAGGCTGGCGAGGAGATGAGGGAGGGAAAAGTTTAGTCCGGAAGGGGAGCGGGCAGGCAAGAGAAATCTCTAGAGCCTGGAGTGGAGAGGGAAAGGGACAAGAACCTGGTGTCTGCCCCTACCCCAACCCTACCCCACCTCCTTTTTTCCTAGACTAGATCGCTTGCGGGTGAGGTGGGAGGGGAGGGGTCACTGCAGTGCCGAGGCCTTCCCGGGCCACCTTCTCTGTCCGCTTGCTCCCGCAGAAACGGGAGAGGGAAGAGTGTGCTCCGCGCGCGCGCGTGCGTGTTTGTACGTGACTGGGTGTGTGAGGCCTCACGTGAGTGCGTGTGCATGTGTGTTCCGGGTGTGCACGGAAGGATTGTGTGCTCTTTCTGTGTCCCATTAATCCTCATGGGCTTGTGCTATGTTCTCGTGTGCAAGTGTTGTGTGTGCATGGGTTCTGCACCGGTGTACGTGCCTGTGCATGTCCATGCGTGTAGAGTCTCCACGTGTGCGTTTTTGTGCGAGCTGGGAATGAGAGAACAACTCCCTTCACACAGGCTTTGGAAGTACTGCGTGTTAAGTCGCAAGCACCAGAGGGCTCTGAGCCCAAACCCAACAGCTCACCTCCCACCCCCATCCCCACCCTACACCCTCCCTTCCACCTCCCACCTCGGGGCGGGGTGGTGGGGGCTGTATTGGAACTATGCAAAGGCAGACTTCGAAGATTAAAACAGCTGCTGGTTTTCCCCTTCCCCTCCAAGACCCCCCTAAGCAGCTTGGAAGCCTTAAACGGTGACTAGGGGAAGGTGGGCACCACGTGACAAAGTCAGGCTCAAAGGGACCTCAGGGAGAGGATAGAACCAAAGCCCACTCCACAGATGCTGCAACTGAGACCTGGAGAAAGAGCGCACTAGGTCAGGGTCCCACAGAGGGCATCACTTGTTCCAGAGCTCGCCAAACCCAGCTCCCAGCCATGGGAGTTTGAGTTTTGCCCTGTGGCCTAAGTCCCAGATGAGAGCATAGGGTTGAGATAAGGGGTAGTACTCTCCTTTTCCTGGATGCCAGCCCGTTCCATTCACCTCTAAGTAAGGTTCACAATCTCCCCAATATGTGTGGGGGGTATGGGGGCCTAAGGCAGAATCTCTTGGGGCTGGGAATGCAGCGGGAGGCAAGGGGGAGACCCAATTTCTCCTTTGGTAGGGTCTCACTCCAGGCCCTTATGGTCCCCTCCCGCCGCAAGGGGTTAGCAGCTTCCTTTTCGTCCCCACTCACCATCAGAACTTTCCAGGCTTGAATGGGGGGGGGGGGGCGGCCGGCCCCCCTTCCCGGGGGGGGGGGGGGGGCGCAATGGGGCGTGGTGGTAGCAACCAACCCCAAAGCCATTCCATACGTCCCTCCCCTCCCACGCCAAGGAAGCCAGTCCCAAAATTGTTAAGCAAAGGAGTCAAGTATGTGATCTTCTGGTGATCAAAGCAGCAAAGCCAAATATTAGAGGAGAAGTCAATAATGGATGAGCAGATTAAGAAACCCAACTCGCGGACAATTATTGTCGCCATTGAAAAAGCGCCCTCTTCCCCTTATTCTCCCCCCACCCTCCAAATATAAAATAAAAATTATGTGAAGGATAGGAGTTGGAGATGGTGGCTGAGAAAGGTGGCAGCTGAGCAGTATGCGTGAATGAGCCGGTGCACGCAGGAGTTTGTTAAGGGAAGATAACGCCCCCTAGGGGTGACCCTAGTGGGTCCCGGTGTTTTCTATGGCCAAGCGGGCAGAGCCCTGCCCTCTGGACCCAATGCTCATCGACTCCTCAGACAGGGGTGAGGCCTTTCTGAGCCGCAAAGCTAGAATCGGGGCTTCTAGGGATTTTCTTTTCAAACCACTCAGCACCCAACCTGAGCTCCCCCACCACCACCACCGCTACACCCCTTACGTTCCCCTTTCTCGGGAGAGGGACCCTAGGCCAGCAGTTAGGTTTAGGAGCAGGGTGGAAGAAGCGCCGCGAATTCCCGGCTGGTTTTCCTGTGAGGAACGCGCCACCTGTCGGTGCTTTCGGAGAACTGCACCCGAATGGTCCTCAAGGGAAAAGAGGTTTGTGATTCAAGTCCCTGGATCCGCGGGAGAGAAATTTGGCCTCCTTCCTGTCAGCCAACGAGGGGCCGAGGAAAGACAACGGGATTCCGGGAAGGGGTCCTTCTTGGGATCCCCTCGCCTCATGAGAGTCAAAGCTGGAGAGAAAAAAACCCCGAGGGGCTCTTTGCGCTGTGATTCGGAAAGCAGAAAATGCCTGAGACACAGTGGAACGCACGCCGCCATGCGAGTCAGGGCCTGGGTTCCTTTGACCTCTCTGTCTGCTGTGTGACCTTGAGCAGGCCCCTGGTTCTCTCTGAGCCTGTTTCTTTATTCTAACACCGAGGGAATTAGATTAGATTGATCCCCTCTCCACTCTGACCTTGAATCTAGCATTGAATCTCAGCCGTAAATGTAGATACCTGTGTCTTTTCTTTCTAACTCTTAATAGATCCTGGATCTTTATATACCATTTATATCCTAATCTCTTACACATATTTAATATATAGCTGCTTTGATTATATTACTGTGTTCTCTGTTGTCCAAAAATTTCCTTTGATGGGGGTAGGGACGTTTCTTGTCCCGAATTATCTTGATAAGTGTCCATTTACTAAAATCTTTTTTTTTTTTTTTTAGAATCAACAAAACAAGAAAACTTTGTTCACTTTGCAGTGTGAACACGCTGGGGAGGACCTATGGGGAGGACCCGCGTCATGGGGCCAGCAAGTACATAATGGATACTAACGTGGGAGGCTTAGACCAGAAGACCCAGGCCCCGGATGTGGGTCAGTGTCCAAGAGAGGACCGCAGAAGAACGGAGGCTAGGCCACGGACACTCCGAGTCCACCCCACCGCCGGGGGTGTGGGGCATGCACCGGCCCCTACTCAGAGGCTCCCTCACGGACGGTGTCCGTGAGCACAAAGGACAAGCATTAAGACCAGTGTCGGATAGCTCAAACCTCAAACCACTTCCCCTCGAACTCCCCATGAAATTAATGGAGCGCGGAAACGGGGGCAGGGGCGGGGAGGGGGCAATACTTTGCTGGAGTCACCGGGAGATCGCGTATAACTTCCGCTCGGAGTTCCATGTTTGCGCAGCTGGAGGAAAGCGCGGGTTCCGTGCGGCGGGACCTTTCCGCCAGGCCTGGCGCCTAAGCGTGGGGCAGCCTGGCCGAGTTAGGCGGGTTGGGCAGCCCCAACCGGTCTGCGCCTGACCGAGCAGCAGACGGGCCCTTAGCGCTAACCTGGTCTTCAGCTCCCCAAGCAGCTCCGCCGCTGGGCGGAGGCCGCGCGTCCCTTCCCCTGGGAATAAGAAACTGCCCTGGGGACAATCAGAGGAGCTGCCACTTTGAACCCTGGACCCTTTGCTTTCCGAATGGAGAGAATGTTTCTGATCTTTCCGTCTGTGAGTCCAGGAATCCTTCTGGGAGCGCCTGCTCCTCCTCGGAAGTGGTGAATTTCAGTGTCTTGAAAAGCCGAACGCAAGTGGGATTCAGGCTTGGGGTTAGTGTTCCTATTTAGAGATGGAAAAGTCGAGGTCGGGAGGTCGATCATTTGTCCTGTGACCGGCAGTCTGAACGCAACCTGAGGCCTGAAGGCTCGGGATTTTTCGATTTTTCGCCCGCTCTCCGGAGTTCCGGTCCCACTCGTGGCCAGGGGTTTGGCGATTCTGGTTCCTGGCGCTGCTGGACTCACACTGCGTGTGACGGCGGCGCTTTCCCAGGCCTTCAGCCTTGACTCCTGGAATTCGGAACTTCGTCCTTTCTGGCTTGGTTTAGCTGTTCAGGGGTCAACCGCCTACCCACGAAGCCAGGTCGGCCTGGGAAATCGGGAGCTGCCTGGGTCTAGCGAAGCCGGCACACTGGGGCCTGTGGCGAGCCCGGGGCGGAAGCTGTGGGTTGAGCGGGGTGGCCGCGTGGACACTGTCGCCGGCCAGACCGGGAAACAGTGGGGACTATGTAACTAAACAAGGGCGCGACTGGGCTCTCCCAGGCGGGCCACGGAACCCTGGCTTCACGAAGCAAGGTCAAGACGGGGTCTGGGGGCGGGGGTTGGCAAGGCACGAATGCGTTGCCAGGAGCTGACCAAGGCGGGGGGGGGGGGGGGGGGGGACCTACAGAACCTACTGGAGCCCAGGAGTGCCAGGTCCAATTTGTGCGGCTCCCGGCCAACTTCAGTGGTGGGACTGACATAGGAAAATGAACGGATTTATTTTAAACATTTCTCGCATTTCACTTGGAGTTTGCGGGTCTACAAAGGCGAGAGAAGGAAGAGAGAAAGAAACTTGGGGAGAGAGATGGAAAGAGGGAGTGAGAGGGGGAGAGTTAGGGATAGAGAGAGGGGAGAGGGAGGGAGAGAGAGCCAGTGAGTGCAAGGGAGCCCTTCCTCCAAAGGCAGGGGAAGGACTGTAGAGTAGATAACCAATACTTATGGGGTGCCTGCTCTGGACATGGCTCTCAACTCTCCAACTGGGTTAGCTCACTCAATTTTTCCTTTCAATCTAACCCTTTGGGATATATAATATCACCCGCTCCTGAGGTACAGATAGTCGATAGTCGTAAACTAGCCCAAGGGCATGTCCAGAGCAAGCCGGAAATGGAGAACCCAATCTGTTCCCACCTCTAAAAGAGAGGTGGGGAACAGTCGGTTCAGGGGCCTCTCGAAGTTGTCCCACAGGCCCCAAGGAGGACGGGATTCTAATTCCACCCCGCACGGACGCGAGGCCTCCCTGCTCCCAAGCCCCGAAGTACGCCGCATTCTGGCCAGCACGGGTTTCGCTGCGGGGGTCCGTGCAGTGAGCCTCCAGCCCATGCATTGCACGCCGGCCCCAGTCCTGAACAGAGAACTGGAACTCCATAGCCTTGACCCGCTGCGAGGAGATGGTCTTCCATCACATTGAAGGGCCCCTCCGGAGAGCAGTGCGGAGGCGCTGCCTCTCTCCAGATTGGTATGGTCCGTGTTCTTTCTCCGTGCTCCGAAGCGCAGGGACCGCGGACAGCGCGGAGCATCGTACTCCGCCTTGTTTGTCTGCACCAGGCGACGGGGACCGAAATGCCGGTCTGGGCAGGCCCGCAGGCCCCAGCTCCTGCCTTCAGGCGTCCGCTTCCAGGTTCAGTGTCTGGTCTAAGCGTCTGCTAGGGGGTTGCCAAAGCCCAGACTTTTTCAGACTTCCGCTTGGGCAGCAAGCGAGGACCTGACTGGGATGTGCAAGGAACTCGGGTCCCACGAAGACAACAAGTCTCTGAGCTTCCCCAGACTCGCTCTTCCACTGTCCTGGCGAGGATAAGAGAGGAGCCCCAAGGGCGGTTGGGGCCCATGGCAAAACCTCGAGGACGCAGTGCTTCCCAGCCATGCTGGGGCGGTCACCTCTCCAGGTCGCAGCCCTCCCAGGTCCTGGCAGTCCTTGCGTGGATCATCACTAAGTTGCATGGAGCAACTTGACCAGGATGGGAGAGTGGATAGGGAGGGAAGGAGGGGACCTAGGACCAGCATTGCCAGGTGATGTAAATCTCTCTGACCCCATTTTGACCCCAGGTCACTGGCTAGCCAATATCACTGGCTCCCCTGTGAAGTGGGCAGGGGGTCCTATACATAAGGGAACTTTGCTTGGTTTCCACTCTCCCCCTCCCCACGGGTGGAAGGACTTTCCAGGAGAGAGAATGGAGATTCCTGGCTTGCTTTAGGAAAGCATGGGTGTGAGGAGAGGAGGGGCTGGTGTTCCCCCCAGGGTGGTAGGAACCACAGCTAACCGCCAGAGAGTTCAGTCCTGCTTCCTCGTTGGCCTTGACTGCGTCCCTTTCCCTTTCACTTCCCCTGAGCTTTCCCCTTTAACTGGGAGGGGGGGGCAGAATCAGAGGCCTTGTGCCAAAAAAGGTCTTATTGTCTCAGAAGTAGAACATAGGGCTTCTCAAGGCCCTGATGGGGCTCGAGGGGCCAGGAAAGGAGCCTCTGTGCTGGCAAGAGGCAGCCTTTGCTGGCCGGCGTCACTTCTCCATTTTAACAGACCGAATTAGATTCAGGATTTATCAAATACTAAAAGCCTTCCTATCAGAGCAGCCTTAGGTTTGGGAATCACCACCCAGGGATTTTATAGTTACTTTAATGGAGAGGTTTGGAATGAGACTAAGGGTGTCAGCGGTTTTGAATAAGATTGAACTTGAACTTGACACAGGTTTTTTTTTGTTTTGTTTTGTTTTTTGAAAGGTGTCTGGACCTTGAGTCAAAAAAAACAAGAGATTTCCTCTCCACCACACTCCTGGAGGTTACAGGTACCTTGAGAGTGAGGTCCTGGGGAGGGGGGAGTGTAGAATTTGCAGGCACTAGGGGGTGGCGATCTTGGCTGGGTCACTGTTGAGAATAAAATTGAGAATAAAAGCCGAGGGAGCGACTATGCAGCATCCCCTCTTCTTCATCAACTTTTAGCACTTCTCTCTTCCCCCTGTCAGTCTCCCAGCTATCAAGTGTGGACTCGACAGGAATGTTGCAAGGAAAAACTAATTAAACAGCAGTACAATGCTTTGAAAAATATTAAGTGTCATGTAAATGCCTAATGCTAATAATAATCTTGATGGTGGTAATTATGTGCCAGGAAGCACATCCCAGACAGTCCAGCTCTGAGTCCAAATGTGCACGTCTAGGAGAATCCCAGGGAACGCCCATTCTTTCTGCAGCGGAGCCCCAGCTCAGAAGCGCCAGGGGGAGGATGGGAGCTCCAGGTCACGCCCCCATCACCTGGGAGGCCAGCTTGGGTTAACCGAGAAAGGGCTCCCTTAAGTCACTGCGCTCTCTGACAGGGGAGCCTCCATCGTGGCCTGTAAGTTGGGGAATTTGAGATTCCGTGAGTGGCCACCCCCACGAGGTTCTGACAGGCTCCACCGTGCATTCACGTCAAGGTCTGACCTTTGTGAGCTGGGTGCCTTCTGGTGAAGACATCACTGGCTGCCGGAGCCTTTAGGTGGATTGAAAGAGAAGAATGTCTTCTCAGAGACACCCATCCCTCCCTCTTCCTCTTTCCCTGAACTCTGGGTGGGAGGGCCATGGGGCTATTGGATCTTCCCTTCAGCATTTTTCTAGTTTGATGAAACACCAGGCCTTCCCAGGATTTACAGTTTCCTTATAAGGCAATTTTGCCACTACCCATCCCTCACCCCCATTTTCTCCCAACGGAAGCTTCCTGCTCCCGCCCTTCTCCCCATACCGCTGCCCCTGGCCTGGAGCTCTAGGGCCCTGATTCTGCCAAAACCAGTGCCGGCTTTGAGGACAGCAAATTACAGTGAGTCACGATGGAGGGTTTTGGGAATTTCCACCCCAGAAATCACTGGGCCTTTTAGGGGTTTTGTACAATCACCTAGCTACTTCAGGGATACTCCTCACCCTTGAACTTGCCCTAATTTCATTTCTTTGTGACTGAAAGAGTAGTTACACATTTGGGTTCCTCTAGCTGCCTTTTTTTTCTTTTTTCTTTTTTTTTTTGTCTTCCTCAATTTGGTGTGAGGTTCAGCCTTCACTGCTGTGTGATGACATACCCCCTCCCGTTTGGGAAGTGTGTGGCTGCCTTTTCAAATTTATTATTCAAAAGAAGCAAATTCTTGCATATATATATATGTGTGTGTATGTATATACATATATATATATAAATTTTTATTTTATTTTATTTTATTTAGAAAAGGGGCCCAGGGACAGAGGGAAAGGGAGAGAACCTTAAGCAGGCTCCGTGCCCAGCATGTGAGCCTAACATGGGGCTCCATCTCACGGCCCTGAGATCATGACCTGAGCCGAAATCAAGAGTCAGAGGGTTCACTGAATGAGCCACCCAGGAGCCCTCTTGTCTACGTTTAAAAACAAAACACTTTGTTTTGCTTAAGTTGGGCTTCAGTAACTCAAAAACAGCTTACCTTCAAAAGTAACCCTTTTTAGGGCACCTGGGTGGCTCAGTGGGTTAAAGCCTCTGCCTTCTGCTCAGGTCATGATCCCAGGGGCCTGGGATCGAGCCCCACATCGGGCTCTCTGATCTGCAGGGAGCCTGCTTCCCCCTCTCTCTCCACCTGCCTCTCTGCCTACTTGTGATCTCTGTTTGTCAAATAAATAAATAAATAAAATCTTAAAAAAAAATAAAAGTAACCTTTTTTTGGGGGCACCTGGGTGGCTCAGTGGGTTGAGCCTCTGCCTTCAGCAGCTCGGGTCATGGTCTTGGGGTCCTGGAATCCTGGGATCAGCCAGCCTAGGGCTCTCTGCTCAGCAGGGAGTCTGCTTCCCTTTCTCTCTCTCTTTCTCTGCCTGCCTCTCTGCCTACTTGTGATCTCTGTCAAATAAATAGATGAAATCTTAAAAAAAAAAAAAGAAAGTAACCCTTTTTTGAGAGACTGTGGACTCTGAGAAACTAAATGAGGGTTTTGGAGGGGAGGAGGTTGGGGAGTTCGGCAAGTCTGGTGGTGGGTACTAAGGAGGGCACGTATTGCATGGAGCACTGGGTGTGATGCATAAACAATGAATCTTGGAACACTGAAAAAAATAAAATTAAATTTAAAAAAAAGATGAAAAAATAATAAAAGTAACCCTTTTTTATGTATCATACCAAAACAAGTGGTTTCCCCAGCTAATTCCTTTTTTAAAAGGCACTCAAATAAGAATGGTCACCAACCCTGACCGGTGTTAGGCTTTGGGGTTGAGACCACGTGGGAGGCAGTTAAACTTTGAGGCTTATGAGGTCAGACCCTGACCACACACACACACACACACAAATGCACCATGGAAAGATATTCCGTAGTTGCACTTCCCTCTTTCCTGTCCAAATCCAGACTTTGCTTTTTATTTCTTCTTTGTAACAAGAAACCCGGTGCCCCTGGGCCCAGCCTTCTCACTTGTGTTCTAGCTGAGAAATGGGACACGCAGTTCAGGGCAGGCTGAATGACCTGGTCTGCCAGGCCATCCTGCCTGCTGCTTCTTGGGATAAGGAGGAAAATCTGCGTGCAAAATTCCTCCCCGTTCCCAGATGTGACCTTTGGAATGGTCAGGTCCTGCAGCTGAAAATAGGATTCTCCCACTGACACCCCCAGCCTCCCAGGCAACCTCCAAGGCACATTCGGGCCCTTTCTAGGTGAGATGGTACAGTTACTGTCCCTGACAATGGGAAGTGACAGCAGTGTCCCTTCCCCACGCCCTGGCTCATTTTCTGGGTTGACACTGCACCCCCAGTGATCCCTGCACAAGAGTGGGAGCTGTGTGGTCTGAGAATATTTGGGGGGAGAAGGGCAAGAGTTAAGAGGTTAACCCATCACTTCTATAACTTCTTTTTTAACAAGTTCGTTTTGTTGTTATTGGTATACTCAGCCCCGCCCGAGATTCCTGCTGCCTCATGAAGTATCTGTTTCCAAATCCGGAAAGTCACCACAGGAGACACACTGGATGCTGCAGATAAGTTTTTACAACAGCTGTGGAGTCAGCCTGGGTGTTTTTATGAAGATATTGTTCACTGGAAAACATTCCATCCTCCAGGAATTTCATAGCAAACGTGTGTTTTCACTTTTTGGCATTTGGGCTCCCTTGGTTGGTGGTAGGGGAGTGTGGGGTGGAGCTGAGGAGACTGAGGGGCGCGTGGTTCTAGATTACAGGGAAGAAGCAAGGAGAGGATGGGGCTCTGTAGCAAGACACCCCCCAGCCCCCACAGCCCCCACATCCCCACTCCCATGCCCCACCTCCCTGCCCTGTTCCAGCCCAGGGAGGCTGCCCAAAGCATGGTACTTGGCCAGTTTTACTGGTGCTTTCCACCAAACACACACAGGACTCCCGATCTTTATTTGACATCTGGAATTCTATGCTGGGTGCTGTGCTTGCCCTGTGCGTCCCCACGCACTTTATTTAATAATTTTGGTTAACTTTAAAAACACTCTGCCTTGAGCAGACCATTCAGGAAACAGGGCTTCTCTTCTGAGGTGGCAAGCCCTTTCTCCCCCATCTCCTCCATGGGCCGTCGCCAGCACAGTGCCAGACAGTGCCAGCACAGTGCCAATCCCTCCAGAAATTCAGTTGTTTCCACACTGGAGGCTCTTTGGCTCTGAGATCTGAAATGTTCAGCATTTTCTCCAGATAATAGCATGTTAGCCGGTCCCGCAATAGCCTGGGAGTTTGGGTTCACCTTACTCCTCTCCACAGGAGTCCACAGAGTAGAGTGGGTCAAAGGTCTGTAGAAACCACTAGACTGAAATACTCCCTGAGTCTGCAGGGCCTGGCCTGGGGCTGGGGTGGAGGGGTGTCTCTCCTGGAGACTTTCCCATTTCTGTCCAGTGGACCCTGCCCCAGCACGGTCTAGATGAGATGTCTCAGCCCCACGTGAGGGTCCAGGGTTTAAGGGATGAGTGCACCAGGCCTGGGAGGGCAGGCAGGCTGGCCTTTCTCCAGCATGTGTCCCAGGGAAGCCACTTTGATAGGAAGCCTGGCCAATTCAGCTGTCCAGAGCATTCTCAGTGTGAAGTCAGGGCGGCTAATGGGGTGGGGGGGGGAAGAGGGTTACAGGGCTTGGAACTCCCTTTACTATGACAAATCTCCTGTGGGCCAGAGAAACTTCTCTTCCATTCTCTTTGTCTTTCCCATGGAGGGAGGATCCTGTGGCCCACAGCCTTTTGTAAACTCATTTCCCAGGTCTCTGGCCTGTGAATGAAAAAGGATAAGAGTGTGTCACATTTAGGGTTTAAGGATATGAAGCTCACAGGGAGCTGATGGTGGAACTTCAGACATTATCCAGCAGGTGGCAAAGATTCTGGGGTGGTGGGGGGGAGCTTTCTGAGGGCTAGCTGATAAATCAGTCATCGCACTTGGGAGGAATTCTCCTTGATCCCAATATCTTGTCATTATATGTAAAGTGCTTTCAGAGCTGTTGCTCGTGGACTTTGTCTCGGTTCTGCCCTGTAGAGAGGCCATTGAGCTCTGGAAATACGGCTGGTCCAACCTGAGATGTGCTGTCAAAGTAAGACACACACCAGGTCTCAAAGACTTAGCATGACGAAAAGAATATAAATTGTCCCGTTAACTTTCAAAATATTGATTATATGTTGACAAATAGTATTTTGAATATTGGGCCTAATAAAATAGATGATTACAATTCATATTATTTCTTTTTATTTTCTTTTAAGGTGACTATTAAAACATTTTAAATGATATACTCATATATCATTTGGCATATAGGGCTCATATTTTCTTTCTATCGACAGTGCCGGTCTAGGTAATCCTTGCCCTTCTGAAACTGTTTTGAGGACTTGCTCCTTCCTTTCTTTTGTTAGCGACATGAATGGAGGCGGCACAGAGCCGCAGTAAAATCCTTTCTGCGGATGGGAACCAAACGTCAGGCGATGGCGGGAGCCCTAGTGGACTCTGCTCCAAATACTGGGTTCTGACGACATCGTGTGGCTACGCCTGGGTACTACACCAACTACAGGCTGCCTGCTGTAGAGACCCACACTGAACGAGCCAATAAATCAGAAACCCTAGACTTGGAGATGGAAGTCTTTCCTGTCTGTCCTAATCTGTCCTCTTTTTACTCTCCAGTTCCTTTCAGCTCTGCCACATATGCAGCATTGGGTCTGATGTACTAACTCACTGGGGGCTTCGCCTTCTTAACAGAGGGACCAGCTCTACACTCAGCTGGAAGTTAGGCACCCACGGCCAGCTACTTCACAAAAGATTCGAATAGTCTTAGGAAGGCCATTCAACCTCTCTGAGTCCCCTTTTCCCTCAAGTGCAAAATAAAAGATGATAGCATATGACCTCTAAACTCACTGCTGGCTCACCAAATCTGTGAGTCTCGGGATGGATTTTGAGGCATCTGTGGGGAGGCTTTGACTACTACGTCCCTCACTGCTAGTGACCTACAAGAAAGGCCCAGGCTTGGGCCTAACTCAAGGTCAAGGCAGGGAGTGTGACCCGCACAGACAGCTGACGTGACTGACAGTGATTCGGGGGGAGGTGAGAACGTTCATCGTAAGCACAATTGTTAACCTTTTGTGGGAATGAGTTCTTCACGAACACTATCTCTTGGAATCCTCACAGCATCCCACAGATTAGGTGTTATCAGGTCAGTTTAAAAATGTTTACTAAGGACGCCTGGGTGGCTCAGTCGTCAAGTGTCTGCCTTTGGCTCAGGTTGTGACCCCAGGGTCCTGGGATGAAGCCCCGTGTCGGGCTCCCTGCTTGGGGGGAAGCCTGCTTCTCCCTCTTCCACTCCCCCCTGCTTGTGCTCCCTCTCTTGCTGTCTCTGTCTCTCTCTCTCTCAAATGAATAAATAAAATCTTTTAAAAATTGGAATTAAAATTAAAGTGTTTACTAATATTATAATAATATACTCTATGTGTGTACACGAATGTATAAGTTTAAAATCATAATACTACAAGGAATAGCTATGAACTACCCTCCCCCGAAGAACTAGAGCATCACTGCTGACTTCCTTCTACGCCTTTGTGCCCCTCCCCCATCTCGTTCCTCTGCGTCTGCGCCCGGTAATTATTACCCCCCAATTCTGTGTTTTTTGTTTGCTTTTTAAAAACTGGTTATTATTTTATATTGTTCCGTTCTGCTTGCATCTGCGGTCCTCTGGGACTTGTTTGTTCACATATATACTACCATTTGTCCAAGACTCACCCGTGTGACCTCTAACAGGATTAGTGTTGTGGTCATGGCTGTACTCGACTTCATTATTGGGATATTCTTCAACTTATTTATCCATCCTCCTGTCAGTGGACATTTGGGTTGCTTCTAGTTCTTTCTGGGAGCATGCTTATTCATGTCTCTTCTGTACGTATGTAACCATGTCTCTGGGAGACAATAAAAAGATCGGTGGGGAGAGAGTGAACTGGTGAAGTGCAGCGGGTATTTTTTAGAGTGGTAAAACGGTTCTTGAACGAGTGGCAGAAGTATTACTAAAGAGTTTCTCCACCTCAAAGTGGGAAACCGTGATGTTGGATACTCATCATGCATCTATCAAATCCACAGGAGTTCACAGCACAAAGAATGAACCTTAACATGTATAAATAAAAAAAAATTTATAACACGGGGATGCCTGGGTGGCTCAGTGGGTTAAGTGTCCGACCCTTGATTTCAGCTTGGGTCATGATCTTAGGTTCGTGAAATCGAGCCCTGTGTTGGGCTCCATGCTGGGCAGGGAGGCTGCTTTGTATTCTCTCTCTCCCTCTCCCTCTGCCCCTCCCCGTTATAAAAAATAAAAAAGACATTTAGGAGGACAGGGGATCCTATGAAGAAATGCTGATGGTGAGGAGAGAATTTAACTGTTTGGCAAATGAATGAACCCCACTGAAGGGAATGGGAAGAAAGTGCCAACTCAAGTGACTTTGGAAATAAGTTAAGACTATGGGTAAAGAAAGTGCACAAAAATGCCATATTCTGGTTAGTAAAGTTGTTTCACGCAATAATTATTGTGATACTGCTAAACACGTATGCTGGAATCAAACAATGGAATAAATGGATGACAGTGGGTGGGAGACTAGTGTCTCATCGTTGGAGTGGGAAGTTTTTTGTTTTTTGATTTTTTTAAATACTTTTTTTATATATATAAAAAGATTTTATTTATTTATTTGACAGAGAAAGACACAGCGAGACAGGGAACACAAGCAGGGGGAGTGGGAGAGGGAGAAGCAGGCTTCCCGCTGGGCAAGGAGCTGGATGTGGGGCTGGATCCCAGGACTCCGGGATCATGACCTGAGCGGAAGGCAGACACTTAACAACTGAGCCACCCCGGCACCCCTGGAGTGAGGATTTATGGATAATCAAGGGGAGGAAGCCAGAATGATCCACGAGATAATGGGTAATAATTGGAGACACTGGTATGAACCCCTGTTTAACTTAATATAAATTCAGATGGTGATATATAGAAATATATATAGGGAGGTGTCTGATACAGGTTAGTGCACACAGACATGATTCCTTCTCTATCCACTGAGAAAGCCCAGAAGCAATGATACCCCAGTAACAATAAGCACACTGGCACCCCCATTTTGGGTCCTAATACCATTCTCCTATTAAGGAACCAGGACTCCTTGGAGAAATGGCTGATTCTGGAACCTGGCAGGACATAGTAAAAATGAGCCTGGAGCATTTTATGGTGCTAGAAAGTAACGAAGTGCTCAAAGAATTTTAAAAACCTGCATTGGTACAGGTCTGTCAAAGGGACCCAGGAGCTAACGGAAAGAACCCCCAGGGGAAAAGCCAGAACAATCCAAGTTACAAAACAAGGTTAATATTGGATCCTGAGCCCAAAGTATAAAATGAATACTGATGAGTCCATACTGATATCCATGATTGAATAAATACATGAACAGGAGAAACGAGGCAAATCTCCCTTGCGGAAAAATTCTAAATATTTTCTATCCATATTTCAGCCTCAAGGAATAGAACCACACATGCACCTCCACCCTTGTAAGTGTAGGCTCGGCACAGGGACTTCATTCAAAGCATGCAGCCCACAGTGGTGGGGGGTCTGGGGAAGAAGCACTTGACAGTGGCAAAGCCTGACAAACACTCCCTCAGCCAGGTGATCAAGGTCAGTCTCACCGTTAGCGTGTACCCTTGATAAAATGACGGAAATGGCCCTCTACCTCTCTGTTGTTCTTCCCTAAAGCCCATAAGCCCTGTCTAGTCATGAGAAATACATCAAATAAATTCCTACTGAGGGACAGCCTACAAAATATTTGACCAGTACTCTTTAGAACTGTCGAGGTCATCAAAATCAAGGAAAGTCTGAGAAACTGCCAGAGCCCAGAGGAGCCAAAGGAGATAAGACACATGAATGTGTCTGGAACGAGAACCTGAAAGAGAAGAAGACAAAAGATAAAAGCTACTAAAAGCTACCGAGATGTGAATAAAGCATGGATTTTAGTTTGTAACAATATATAGACATGTAAGAAATGAACCAGACTAATGTCAGATGTTAATAATAGGGGAGAGTAGCTGAGGGGGCATATGGGATCTCTCTGTACTGTTTTTTTTTTTTTTTTTAAATTTCCCTGTACATTTAAAACCATTCTAAGAAATAAAGCTTTTTAAAAATGTTGTGGCTTAGGGGCACCTGGGTGGCTCAGTCATTGGGCATCTGCATTCAGCTCAGGTCATGAACCCAGCGTCCTTGAGTCCCGCATTGGGCTCCCTGCTCAGCAGGAAGCCTGCTTTCCCCTCTCCCACTCCCCTTGCTGGTGTTCCTGCTCTCGCTGTCCCTCTCTCACTGTCAAAAAAAAAAAAAAAAAAAAAAAAGTTGTGGCTTAAAAAGGAATGATAGGCAAAAACAAAATGAGGCTTTAAAAAAATGTCTGTAGATCAGGTTTGGCGGCCAACTTTGTAAAAGGCCATTGAGGAAATGTTTAGGCTTTGTGGTCCTTACAGTCTCTGTTGTGGTTCCTCAGCTCGTCTGACATAGAGTAAGAGCAGCAATGAGATGCAAACAGGTGAGCTGGTAGGGTTCCAACAAGATTTTATTTAGCAAAAACAAAACAGAGACAAAATGACCCTTAAGCCATGGTTTGCTGACTCAACTCTAGCATATATACTTAGAAACAGAACGCTATTGTATCCAAAGACTCAACTGTTTTATGAAGAGACTGCGTCAAACAAACAGCCATCAAAAATGAATTAACACAGAAGTTCCTGTTGATTGATATCTCACCCAGAATTTAGCATTTTTTCTAAAGTGGCATCTCATTGCATTCTTATTTTGTGTTTCCCTTATTCTAACATACTTGTTTATCTCTTTCCTAAGAAATGCCTATTCATGGCTTTTGCTTATTTTCTGTTGTGTTGTCTTTTTTTTTTCTTAATGCATTAGTGAGACCTTTTTATATAATCTGGATACTGATCTTTTACCAGTTGCAGATGTTCCAAACATCTTTTCCCAGTTTATGACCTGTCTTTTTACTTCCTTTTTGGTGTCTTTAGTGGAATGTAGCCAGGTTTCTTACTCTTTCCTTTTTGTAGTTAGCACTTTTCTTTGGTTTTGGTGAAGAAATTCTCTTGCCCTCAGGCGAAAGATACTTCCTGTATTTTCTTTGACAAGTTTTGAAGTTGTGCCTTTCACCTGTAAGTGCTCAGTTCATCTGGAAGTTACACGAAGTCCACAAATATGGAGGAGGAAAAGACTCAATTTTATTGTTCTCTTTTTGTATAACCAGGAGTCTTGGTCCCAGTGCCCACCCCCTGCTGTCTGTAATGTCCCATCTTGTGTCACAGTTCCATACAGGAGTAGGTCTAGTGATGTGTCTGGTTTGTTTCATCTGTCATGTAATCTATAACATTGTGATAAGCCTTTGTATCAAATTACTCCCAACCTATTCTGCTTTCAGGAATGTCTTGACTATTTTTAATCCTTTGGATTTCCACGTATTCTTCAAAATCATCTTGTCAAGTTTTATGAAAAGCATCCTCTTGAGGACTTATGGGGACTGCACTGAATGTGTAGATTGGCTTAGGAAAAATCAACATGCTCAGATTATTGAGTTTTCCTATCTACGAACATATGATATGTCTCCTATTAATCTTTATTTTACAGAAGAGGAAACAAATGAAATTCAGAGAGGTTAGGTGAGTTTCCCAAGGTCAAACAGCTACTTCTGTGAAAAAGCCACCACTGTGACCCAGGGCCATTTTTACACAGAAGTCCTTGCTCTAAACAGCTAGACTGCACCATTAATTTGTTTGGGGGAGGCCTTTGTCCTGGCCATTTATCCCTTGTAGATGGGTGCTTGGATTGCCCTTGATGGCAGGGTGTCAGGTATGGGCCTGAGAGGAAGGTCTCAAGACTCCCAGGAGAAGGGTGTGTGTGATGCAGAGAAATCTCTCTGCCCTTGGTTGATCCATGACATGCGGATGGGTGGCTCTGGTTTTTCTCTCAGCACAAGATCCACATGGGAGGAGCTGGGACTGTGCATCAAGGGAAGAAGGGTGAGGAAAGGAATTGGTTTAGGATTTAGATGAGTCGAACCCATGTGTCAGAAGGCTTAAGTCTGAGTCCCAACTTTGTCACTGTCTAGCTCTGTGCCCTTGGACAAGTCACTTAGCTTTTCTGAGGCACTGTCATCTCATCTCTAAGAAGGAATACTTACTACTTCTCTCAGAGAAGGTCACTGTGGGGATTAAATCAGATAACCCACGTAACATTCTTGGCCCAGTGCCCGATGTTCCTCCATTGACACTGCGATTAGCTCACGAACTCTGGATTCACAGAGCACCCACTTGTGATAAAGATTTTCTTGGACAGGGTACCTGGCTGGCTCAGTCACTAGAGACTGTGACTCTTCATCTCGGGGCTCTGAGTTCAAGCCCCACATTGGAGGTAGAGATTTTTAAGTAAAAAAAAAAAAAATCTAAAAAAAAAAAAATCTTAAAAAAATATTTTAATGGAAAGAAACACCATAAAGAAGACTCCTGACTACAGCAAGCTTCCCGATCCAGCAGAGTGACGGGACAGCAGCGGAAGGGGACCTGCTCCTCTGAAGTTCACACCACGCCTCCTGGCCTCCTGCCACTGGAGCATTTGCTCACAGCTCTTTTTTTTTTTTTTTTTAAGATTTTATTTATTTGAGAGAGAGACAGTGAGAGAGAGCATGAACGAGGAGAAGGTCAGAGAGAAGCAGACTCCCCGTGGAGTTGGGAGCCCGATTCGGGACTCCATCCCAGGACTCCATCCCGGGACTCCAGGATCATGACCCGAGCCGAAGGCAGTCGTCCAACCAACTGAGCCACCCAGGCGTCCTGCTCACAGCTCTTTTTAATAGGTTCTCAGAGAGATGGCAATCAGGGCTTCACAAGCCTCCAGGGCCTCCTGAAGCAGTGGTTGGGAAATCTGATCTGATGAACAGATAAGAAATACTTCTAATTAGCACATTCAATGCAAACACAGTGATTGCGCATATAGTAATCTTCCAAACCATGGAGATAATTCTCAGACAAGTCTTCACTCATAAGGAGGCTCAGCATGTTCATTGTGTGTACTACCAATTTCCTTGTTTTCATTGACAACAGTTAGAAACCACAACCCAGCTGGTCTGTATATCTGCCAAGTCTAAAAGTGAAGCATTGGAATGAACTGGACTTTAATATTCTTAAAGGTATGTCTTTAATTTTTTTTTAAATTGAGGTGTAACTTAAATTCAGTTAGTTTACGAAACTGGAGTATCCAGCTTCCTAAACATTTACACCAGCATACACCTGTGCATTCCCCACCCAGGGCTCATTGTTCAACAGTTCCCGCCCCCAGAGGACTACCTCATGCCCCTCACAGTCATGTTGCCCTATAGAGGCGGCCACTGTTCTGACTTTAGTCACCACAGATTCATTTTGCCTGGTTCTGAAATTCCTGTAAATTGAATTATGTCACGGGGCGCCTGGGTGGCTCAGTGGTTAAAGCCTCTGCCTTCGGCTCAGGTCATGATCTCAGGGTCCTGGAATCGAGTCCCACATCGGGCTCTCTGCTCAGCAGGGAGCCTGCCTCCTCCTCCTGTCTCTCTCTCTGCCTGCCTCTCTGCCTACTTGTGATCTGTCTGTCAAATAAATTTAAAAAAAAAATTGAATTATGTCACATGTGCTTTTTTTTTTTTTCCTCCTTTTTTTTTTTGCCTATGGCTTCTTCAACTCAACGTTACCTCTGTGGGAGTCGTCTGGGATATTACATGTCACTGTAGTTTGCTATTCCAACTGCTGTGTAAGAATACAATGTAGGATATGCCACAAATCATTTTACCACTGGTGGACATATTGGGTGTTTTCAGTTTGGGGCTATTACAAAGAGGATGGCTGTGAACATCACTGAGCAGCCCTTTAATGCCTCTGTGTGCACCCTGAGGTTGGTATGAACACAGAAGTCAAATTTCTGCATTACAATAGGCATTGAATGTTCTTTCTTTCTTTCTTTTTAAAATCGGCTTATTGAGGTCCAATTTACATGCAGGCAAACCCACCAATTTTAACTGTACAGTGAGATGCGTTTTGACAAATGTGCATGGTTGTGTACCCACCACTGTCATCAAAATATAAAACAACAGTTCCTTCCCTCCAAAAGATCCCCTGGGCCCCTTTGCAATCTCTTTCCCATCCCCAGCCCCTGGCAACCACTCATCTGATTTCTGTCACTCTAGTTTTGCCTTGTCTAGAATTTCCTATAAATGGAACCAGATGTTCTATATAGTGTTTTGTGTCTCATTTCTTTCATTCAGCATAATTATTTTGAAGTTTTTCTTTGTTATTGCATATGTGAGTAGGGTTCAATTCTTTTTATTTATAGAGTGATCCATATTTCATTGTGATGGACCACATTTTGTTTTCCCATTTGCCCTTTGATAGATGGTTGGAATTTTTTTTCCTATGTGAGGACTCTCATCAATAAAGCTGCTATCAAAATTTGCTACAGTTCTTTGCATAGAAATGTGTTTTAGTTTCTTTGGGATAAATACCTAGAGGTAGGGTTATTGGGTCACATGGTAAATATAATGTAACTTTATAGGAAATTGCCAAACTGTTTTCCAAATTGGTTGTACCATTTTGCTTTCCCACCAGCAATGTATGAGAGTTCTAGTTCCTCCGTGTCCTCACCTACACTTGGTATTGTCAATCTTTTAAATTTTAGCCAATTGTAGAAATGTATAGTGGTATCTCATTTTGGTTTTAATTATCTTGTCTTATGCCTATGGACCATTTGAATATCTTCTTTACTTAAGTGCTGGTCAAATCTTTTACTCTTTTAAAAATTGAGATGTCTTCTCATTATGTTAAAAGAATTCTTTACGTATTCAGGATTTAAGTCTTTTTTCAGATATGTACTTTGAAAATATTTTCTTCCAGGCTGTAGCTTATCTTTTCATTTTCTTAATAGTGTCTTTGAAGAGCACAGATTGATTTTTTATTTTGTTCAAGTTCAATTTGTTACTCTATTTCTTTTATAGTTTATGTATTTTGTGTTTTACCTAAGAAATTCTTGCCTATCTCAAGACCACAGAGTTTATTCTCATATTTTCTTCTGTAATTGTGATAGTTTTAGCTATTAGATTTAGGTCTATGATTCCTTACAAGGTTAAATCTTGTCTATAGCATCAGATAAGGGTTGAAAAATACTTTTTTGCATATAGAATTCCAGTTGGTCCAGCACATGTTTTGAAAAGTCTATCATTTCCCCATTGAATCACTTTGGCCTCTCTGTAAAAAATTATATATGTATATATATATGATATATATGGTTATATATATATGAATGATAGGGTTGTTGTGAGAATTGAATGAAACTTTGAAAGCTCTAAGCATCTATAACTGGCACATAGTAATTGCACAATAAACATTTTCACATTTATAATCATTTGTCATTATTAATTTATAATTTATTGTTGTTTTAGTTAGATTTCCTTTGTAAAAGAGATGTAATGCTGTGCACCTTGCAGAGTTTTGTGAGGATCTGGTGAGGCATCATGTAAATACAATTTTCTAACTGTCTACATGTGGGAAGTTCTCAGCAGTGTCCTCTCTCTTCTCTGTATAACAGAACCTACAAGTGGACACTCTTTTTGTTTAAGATTTAGAAAGAGAGAAAGAGAGAGAAAGCACACGTGAGCCAGGTGGGGGAAGGGTAGAGGGAAAGAATCTCAAGCTGACTCCATGCTGAGTGTGGAGCCCCATGTAGGGCTCAATCCCACGACCCGAGCTGAAACCAAGAGTTGGATGCTTAACCCACTGAGCCACCCAGGCGCCCCCAAGTTGACACTCTTTAAACAACAGCTGTGATCATGTATAAGGCTGTGATCTGTCACAGGAGAAACAACACATGAAAGGATGCTGTAAAGCTGCCAATGCTAGTATTTTGTATGAAACAACAGGAAGTTATTTTTTACCTTTTTAAATGAGTAAGATTAAAAAAAACATGAAACCCAGTGTTATTGAAGATGAAGGAGCATGAGCACTCTTTTATATTGTTGTAATACCACAAATTAGCCCAGATTTCCTGCAGGGCAGTCTGGCAATAAAAAATAAGACTTGTTAAAACAGGCATGGATTGTGACCTAGCAACCCACTTTTTAAGAATTTCAGCCCAAAAATACAAATCAAAACCACAATGAGATACCACCTCACACCAGTCAGAATGGCTAAAATTAACAAGTCAGGAAAAGGCAGATGTTGGAGAGGATGCGGAGAAAGGGGAACCCTCCTACACTGTTGGTGGGAATGCAAGCTGGTGTAGCCACTCTGGAAAAGAGCATCAAGTTTCCTCGAAAAAGTTGAAAATAGCCACCCTATGACCCAGCAATCGCACTACTGGGTATTTACCCTAAAGATACAAATGTAGTGATCTGAAGGGGCATGTGCACCCCAATGTTTATAGCAGCAATGTCCACAATAGCCAAACTATGGGAAGGACCTAGTCCATCAACAGATGAATGGATAAAGAAGATGTGATACACACACACACACAGGAATACTACGCAGCCATCAAAAGAAATGAAATCTTGCCATTTGCAACGACATGGACGGAACTAGAGGGTATTACGCTGAGTGAAATAAGTCAATCAGAGAAAGACAATTATCGTATGATCTCCCTTATATGAGGAATTTGAGTGTCAGGATGGGGGGCTTGGGGGTAGAGAAGGAAAAAATGAAACAAGATAGGATCGGGAGGGAGACTAACCATAAGAGACTCTTAATCTCATAAAACAAACTGAGGGTTGCTGGGGGCGAGTGGAGGGGTATGGAGAGGGTGGTGGGGTTATGGACATTGGGGAGGGTATGTGATATGGTGAGTGCGGTGAAGTGTGTAAACCTGAGGATTCACAGACCTGTACCCCTGGGGCAAATAGTACATTATATGTTAATAAAAATAATTAATAAAAAAAGAATTTCAGCCCAAGAAGATAATGAAGAATATGGGTTGAGAAAACTGTGCAAAGATGTTCACTGTAATAATGTATATAATCAGAAAAACATGTAACTATCTATCTGAACACCTCACACATAGTTAAGTAAATTGCCATACTTTCATAAAATTTAATATACTAGACTCTTTCTTTAAAATGATGTAGTAGAAGAATGTTTTGAAGAAGGTATTGAAGGTATTGAATGTATTGAATGAATGTAGGTATTGAATGAATGTAGGTATTGAATGAATGAATGAATGAAGGTATTGAATGAATTGAAGGTATTGAATTTGAATAAGGTATTGAACGAAAAGAATAGAT
Source organism: Enhydra lutris kenyoni (assembly GCF_002288905.1). NCBI lineage: Eukaryota > Metazoa > Chordata > Mammalia > Carnivora > Mustelidae > Enhydra > Enhydra lutris. The sequence continues at coordinate 103,165,043 of NW_019154085.1, forward strand.
TATATACCAGAATTCATTTTCTTGTCCAGCAAATATTTGTTGCACAGCACTGGGTTGGGCACTGGTGCTACAGTGGAGAAGTAAATAGGAGTGTTCTCTGACTTTTTGAGGCTTCCAGAAAGAAAAAAACGCAGTTATAGTACAGGGTGGTGGGTGCTAGGATAGGTGAGGGGAAGGTGCTAAAGAAACACGGACAGCGGGACAGTGGTGACTGGATCAGATTTCACCTGCATTCCTTGTATACATCGGAGTAGGGGATGTCCCACAGCAGGTGAGATCTTAGCAGAGTCCTGAAGGCTGGGTGGGAGCTAAGCAGAGGCTGATGTGAGGTTGGAGTAAGGGGATGGAAGAGGGCTCTAGGTAAAGGGAACCATGCTACCACAAAGTTCCAGGAGAAAGCTTTTAAGCTAAAGAGTGAACTGATAAGATTCACACTGAAGAAGGACTCCTCTCCTGGGATCGTGGGTGGGTGGGAGGGGACCATACTGGAAAGTTAGAGACTGTTGGGTAATTAATTCAGGGACAGTGATGGCCTCAGGTAGAGGACAGAGTATGGCGTTGGAAAGAGTGGATGGAAGCAAGAGATACTCAGCAAGGATACTGGACAGGACTCGATGTTTGATTGAATACGGGCAGTGGCAGGGGGCAGAGGGAGACACCAACCATGCTTGACCCCTTGGATCACAAATGATCCCACCCAAGGAACACAAGGGAAAGAAACTTTAGTGGGGAGGAGCGAGAAGGTGTTGGTTTTCGCTCGAGTTCTGACCATACTCAGTAGACAGGTGGGGAGTCATCTGTAGCTCAGGAGTGAGATCAAAACCAAGTAGACATTCAGGAGCAGCTCATCTCATATAGAGGAGGTGATCAGACACAAGAGAGTGAGTGAGGACACCCAGGCCAGTGTTTTTCAAACTGTAGATGTGAACCTATTAGTGGATTATAAAATCAATTCAGTGGAAGATGTTCAGCATTAAAAACAAAGAAATAAGAGAAGAAAAATTTCAAAGTGCATTCATAATTAAGTGCTAAGAGTTGGTTCATGAAACTTTTATTTTGGATTACATGTGAATAAAACTCTGCTGTAGCTGCTAAGTCGATCAAAAAAATTTTTTTAAGATTTTACTTATTTATTTGAAAGAGAGAGAGATCACAAGTGTGGAGAGAGGCAGATGGAGAAGCAGACTCTCCACTGAGCAGGGAGCCAGATGTGGGGCTTGATCACAGTACCCTGAGATCATGACCTGAGCTGAAGGCAGACGATTAACTGAGCCACTCAGGCGCCCCAGATCAAAAAAAAATTTTTAATCAGTGGCATAACATGTGAGATCACACTGTTGGGAGGTTAAGGAGGTACAGAGATGAGCCTACGCAGTAGGCTGGATGGGAGTTCGGGGCTCCCAGCAGCAAGATGGAAATGTGTGTACCCTGCACCCAGCTACAACTTGCCTCCAGGCTGAGTGCAGACATGCACAGAAGCTACTCCACTGTATGGATTGAAATCAATACTTGTGCCCTTTGTAGGTTAGAGTAGGGAGGTTCAAGTGAAAAAAAAAGTTCACAATGAACTCCCAAATGAAGTCAACTAGTAAACAGGTATACACATGGCAAGACACCTGACTCCTTGATTTCACGTGAACTCATTTTTCCCTAGGAAGATTTTCTTTTAAAGACCGTGGAAGTGAAGTTGGTTTGATAGGGGAACAATCCCTCAGTGGGTGTTTCTTTGTCCCCGGATTCAAGAAATATTACTCTTACATGCAGTGATCCTTTGATGTCAACTTTCTGAAATTAACTCCTAGAATGCAATTATTTATGACAGTATAAATCAATCACGGCAATATAAATCTTTTGGTTCTTCGAACCCAAAGCAGTAAACCTACACGTACAGTAGAGGCTGACCATGTCAGGAAGTCTGGGAAGGAAGTTTGAAGTAGAGTGAGGGGCGCTGATAGGCACCACATAAATCATAAAGAAACCTAGCATTCAAGTCCTTGCTGTCTGCCTGCTAGCTGGGGAGGGTGCATGTTTCTCAGCGAGCCTGTGTCCCCAGACTCATCAAATACAAGCATGAAGTCTTCCTCTATAGCTCTTGTCTTGGCCTCGAGAGCATCAAAATGAGATGCAACATGGACTAGGACTTGGTGAACTGTAAGTTATGTACAAATGCTTGGCAGTGTTACTTGCACTAGTGGCCTTGGATCCACTATTTATACAACAGAGGTAAAGCAGGTTCCCAGGATTCTTTTGGTTGTATCATGAACTCCCTTGTTCACTCCAGAATAAGGGTATAAGCACCGTGGAGATGCCACACTGCTCCAGTGTGTGCTGTATTACGGACAGCAACAGGAGACTGCAAGCCTTGACTCAGTAGACAGGAGTTCAAATCCCAGCTCCACCACTGGCTCACCCCTTTCTGTTTGCAAATAGGAAATGAACCACAGCACCCTGTTTGAAGGCTTGTTTGCTGATACAATACAGTATCATGGGAGTATCGTGTATGTTCACGAAGCCGTGGTTCTAAGGGAGCCCTTCCAAGATTGGCAATGGTGGAGGACCACCTGTCATTCTCAGCTTCCTGCAGCTCAGAGGTACCTCTTCTTTTTTGCAACAAGTTCCTTATCTTTAGCATATAAATGCCTTCTGGTGATGAGGTTAATAATTAAGTCCTTGGACTGGCCCCCAGGCAATTGAGATGCACCTATAACAATTAGGGCCTCCCTGTGAGCAGTGGCCAGCACACTGACTGCTCTTTGAGGCTCTTGCAGGAGCAGGGACTCTGCCTCTGCTCTGAGTGCCCTTGTTCATGGTCAGGGATAATGGAAAGGACTTACGAAGACAAAAACGTTAAGTTTGGCCTTCCAGCTGGTTGCTGTACGAGATGTTGCCCCTGGAGCCAAGAGGCCTCCTGCAGGCTCTCCACCCAACCCTGTGCCCATGTCCACTTCCAGAGGCCACGTCCACACCTCCTCCACTCAGACACACCTGGAATCACCTTAAGCTGGAGAGAAATGGCCCTCACACATTTTCTTTCTCTGTTTTGGGCAAAAGTACCAGGCTGGCCCTTGGAGTTTCACTAAGACTTCCAATGGTCCCATTCACCTTGGGGAGCAGGTGCTCAACACCTGAAGTCCTTCCAGGCGTCTCTTCACACTGACCTTCCCGTGGACATTTCTACAGGGGCAGGTCCAGAATTTCCACACTGGGGGTACTAGGTATGGCAATGGGAGGGCAGAGCCTTTACCTAACACAATGCCATTTTTATTTAAAGTGCATATGTTCGACCAGTGCAAATGTAATTTTCTAGAGGTGTTTCTTTCCCATTGGGATAGGGTCAAGGACACAATTGTAGAGACAATATTATTGTTGTTATAACTGTTCTTGTAATTAGCACTTCTCCACAATCCCTCCTTTGTGATCATGAATCCAAGAAGGGCTTAGAAAACCATGTTATTGCCTACCCCGTTTGGCGGTAAATCCTTCCTAAACGAATGTGAAATCGTTTATAGTCTTTATTTCACTGCCTTGTTTTGAATACTTATCCATTTAGTGTGTTTGCTTATGGGGGTGCCGCCCCCGACCCCTTCAGGACCTCAGATAAAACTTAATATTGGGATGCCTGGGTGGCTAAGTCGGTTGTGTCTGCCTTCAGCTCAGGTTATGATCCCAGGGTTCTGGGATTGAGTCCTGCTCAGTGGGGAGCCTGCTTCTCCCTCTGCCTGCTGCTCCCCCTGCTTGTGCTCATTCTCTCTCTCTCCCTCTCTCTGACAAATAAATAAATAAAATGTTAAAAAAAAAGAAAAAAGACCTAGTATCTCCACCATTTTCCTTGCTAAACCACTCTGTAAATTCTGAGTTTCCAAATTCATCTGGTTCCCAGAATTTTGGATAAGGGATCATAGGCCCCGTGACAAGAATGATGGTCAATGTTGTTTTATTTAGCAGTGGTGGGGGGTGTGCCCCCTGCAGACCCCAACTGCCCCTCCCCACACTCCCCGCAACTGCTGTGCTGGGAATTGATGCTTCTCAGACACTATTGTTACCCAGCTGCTGGATGCACAGGTCTTAAGACAGACCATTGTCAGCGCTCAAAGCCGGAACCAGGACCAATTCCATGGGGCGGGGGACCCTAGAACTGTGCCTACCGTCCCAGCCCACATGCGTGTGGTGGCTCTTCTCACTGGGTTGCAGGGTGTGCTGTAGTTCCAGGCCCCAGGCAAAGCCAGGGAGATGCCAGGGTGGCTAGGGGCTCCCAGCAGGGATGAATCACAAGGAATCAGATAACAAGAAGATTAACTCTGGCACGTTCATCAGAGCTGCCGTCAGCCAGAACTCATGAGAACCTGCTGATGCTTGTGAGCCGTCCCCCGCCCCATGGGCCCCAGTGCGTCAAGCAGGCTATGTAAGCAGAGCACTAGTGTCTCTCCCGAGGAGGGCCTGGATGTAAGCAGAAGCTGCTCCAACCCCAAGATGCCTGTGGGACCCATGAGGGTAATGCCAGGCCCATTTGCTTCTCTGCTGTGTTCCTGGGTCCTAGTATAGCACCTGGCATTCAGCTGGGGCTCATGGCTTCTGAACTGACTGAACAAATACATCCAAATGGAGCTCACTGAACTCATCAGATGGAAGGAAGTCAGAAGCTCCCAGGGGGTCAGTGGTAGCTGTGGGAGCTTTAATGGGGTGCCTACTGTGTACGGAGCCCTGCCAAGCATCAGGCCCTGGCCAGTTCGAACTTGATGGCACCGCGTGAAGGAGAGATTTTTATCCCAATTTTATAGATGATGACTTGAGGCCCAGAAAAGTGAAGTCTTTCTGAAGGTCACCCAAGGAATATAGGGTAGAGACGCCCTCAAATCTCAGTCTGCCTGGCTCCCAAGTTTTCATTTCTGTCCTGCTCAGCTGCTCAAGAAGAACCATTTGTCTCACACCTCACAGTAGGGCGGGACCAAGCTCTAATTCTCGCCATTCTTCACTCCTGGAGTAGAACTTGTGCCTTGAAGAGACTCCAACAGCTTTCTGTTGGAGCAGGAAGCCAGGAGGCAAGGCTAGAGGAGATGCTGGAGGAGAATGAGGAGGTGGGGGAGGGAGGGAGTAGGAGCTGACTTTTCCTAGGCTTGGCTTCCCACCCCATAGTTCACCCTGCTTCTTCCTTCCTTCCTTCCTTCCTTCCTTCCTTCCTTCCTTCCTTTAAATTTGTTTATTTGAGATAGCAAGAGAGAAAGTGAGAACGAGTTGGGGGGAGGGGCAGAGGCAGAGGGAGAAGCAGGAAGCTTCCTGAGCGGGAAGCCCGACATAGGGCTCGATCCCAGGACTCCGGGATCGTGACCTGAGCCAAAGGCAGATGATTAACTGATTGAGTCTCCCAGGCACCCTGCTTTTCAAGCAACTTTTGCTCCTTCCAGAAAGTCTGAATCATAGCTTCCCAGCACATGGGAGTTTTTCTCTTTTCTGCATTTCCCATGGCCCAGCCCTGCCCCCCTGCCCTATGTGTCCCAGGTTCAGTGGTCCACGCAGATGAGCATCATTGCCCTTACAAGATGGGGAAAGCACAGGGCTTGGCCTTGTTTCCAGTTGAAGCCCAAGAAGCCATGTTTGTTACTCCTCCTCGCACCCCACCTCCACCCCCTGTTGGGAGGCAACTCTGAGGGCCGTGTTCAGTATAACCTCCTCCCTTAAGGGAAGCTGGATTTAGTGACTCACTTCCAGGGACTAGAAAGCTCGGTGTTTGACCTTGTTGCTCATTTGTGAGTCCCCTCACTCTGGGATCGTGGAAAAGTTATCCTGGGGGCGGGGTCTCGTGGAAAACCATGAACCTGCTCCCAACACAAATGCACACTATGCTCAGCACATTTTTGAGAAGCTTGTCAGCCCCTTCTTAAAGCCCCATCTTGGAGACCTCCATATATGGTCTCCAGGGAAAAGGTAAGTCCTCTGTTTCTCTAGATTGTTTCTCTTTTCTCACGCAGTCGTGAAGGTTTTTGTAGCTCGTTCTGCTTTGTTTTAGGTATATTCTATATAGAATAAAACGCACAGGTCTTAAGAGTACAGTTTGATAAGTTTTGACAAGGGCATATGCTGTGTAACCCTCACACACATCAAGGTTTACAACATCTCCTGCGTCCCAGAAAGTTCCCTCATGGCCTCTTCACTCGGTATCCTTCCTGCTGCCCCAGCTCCTACTGGGGCGATCATTATTCTGACTGCTGTTGTCATGGATGAGTTTTGTTGCTTCTTGACCTGAATCCTGGAAGAGGATTCATTAACACAGATACTTTTGTGGCTCTCTCCTTTCATCCAGCATAATTTCTGTGTGACTCATCCCTACCACACCTATCTGAAATTTATTCCATTTCATAACTGAATAGAAATGTCTTGTATGAATATAACATAGTTTGTTTCTTTATTGTCCTTTGATAGATCCATGGACATTTTTATTTTTTGGCTACTCAGAATGAAGATGCTACAGATATTCTCGTCGAGTCTTTCACGGACACACAGAGACTTATCTTTTCTCGGGTGAAGACCTAGGAATAAAATTGCTCAGTCGGAGGGTAGGTATGCGTCTACATTTGTTAAAAACTTCCATATGGTTTTCCAAAGTGGTTCTATCGTGTTTTCTTTGGTTTCAGCTTCGATAGTACGTAAGTTTTAAACCATCTCAAGTACTTTTGGGGAGTTTGTGGGTGTTAAAGGAATGGATGGATGGGCCAACAAATCACTTGCCCTCTGACCTAACATGGTGCCCAGTGGAAGCCCCCAGCTCACTGGCCTCATCCCCCTGCCTTTCTCCAACTAGTAGTTGTTCAGTTCGTGCAGCAAACTGTGCCAAGCACACCCTGGGTTACCCCCCCCTTAGCCCTTCCCATCTGCTATGGCAGAACACCCAGCTAAGCTAACCCTAAAGTAAAAGAATTCCACTCCCTGGGGGAGGGAGCCCAGAAGGAAGAGGCCCGGGGGTGGTAGAACAAAGCAATTAGAGAAGATATGAGTGGAGAGGGTCTTGGATCTCTAGAAAAAGGAGAGAAATCGGGGCAGATCCTCAGACTTAACTCCAGAGGTTTCAATGTATTCTGTTTTCTGTGTGGAAAGAGCTAGAAGCAGCATGTCCAGTGGGCTGTGGGCCAGGCAGTCTGAAACCAGCAGGGTCACATCACCATTATCAGCACTTCTGAGCAAATGAGAAGAAATACCTTTCTTTGTCTGGAGCAAAATGAGAGCTGGATCTTGAACCCACTTGTCCAGTAAGTGGTGGCCCTGGGTGAGGTGCCTGGCCTGGCTGACGTGTCCTCTCGGTGGCGATCTCCAGAAGGACCCATGATTATCCCTGATATGGGTGGTCTACGCAGACAGTCTCACCCAAGACGTGGGTTGTTCCTGGGCTGTGTTTCTCTAACCATGGTGTGGGGTCTGGGTCCTGTCCCCGTGTAAGTGGTGGAAACACCATAGTTCCCTTATGATTGATCCCAAGCCACATAGAATCACCCAGATTCCTGGCAAGGGCTTAGAAAGGAAAGCTCACTGGCCTTCTTGCTAACACAATGCAAGGGAGAAGAGTTTAGAACCCACGCTTTTGCTTTCTGTATGTTCGCTTGACATTAAAAAACAGAGTAAGATAGCCTCTAAAGTCAAACATCAGATATTTGGAAAACTATTTCAAAATGTTCATTATAACGTAATGAACACAGACCCTGGAGGCAGCCTGGTCGGTCCCACCATTTCACGATGGAGTGACAGGCAGGTTCTTTCACTTCTCTGAACCTTGATACTCTTGTCTTTAAATAAGGACAATACTTACTTTCTGCAGTTACAGTGAAGATTAGACAAGATATTGTATGTGAAACATGAGGCCCATATTAAGTGAATGTTACCAGACCAGACATCTGAATGGCTGCTTCTTCCTTTGATCCAGCTGCTTGGATAGAAGTCTTCAAAAAAGTTACAAATGACGAGAAAAGCAAGTGAACCAATGGCGCTTCCAGAAAACTACTGAAAGACTGAGGATGGGCCAAATGACCCCTTCCCTGGAAAAGGCTTCAGCCCAGCAGCCCCATGAACAGCACTGAGCTAATTGTGCCTTCAGTAGGGTGACACTGAAATAACGATGTTGGCCAGCACTGCCCCTAATTGAGTTTTAATTATAGCACTTCCAGGAAGAATGAAGTTAAACCTCTGTTCTCCTTGCATAATTAAATTTAAGTTAGCATATCTGGAGAATTCTTATCCCACACATGTACCACTTCTCCTTGTCTGAAGAGGGATTTCAAAATTGGACATTGTTGTTTAATGGATGAAGTTTAAGAATGACACATGGGCTTTGCTCCTCTTTAATTACGAATGGTTAATTGTAGAGAGAGCCTAATTAGATTGCCACCGGAGGGAGATGTAGGTAGAGATGAGACAGATCTCTTCATTAGGTATGGTTCTAAGGAAAGAGGAGCCGATAGGAATTCTGTGGGACTCTGGGGGCTTCTAAGCAGGGCCCCCTCCGCATAGAAGGGGACTGCCTTGGTGGGCCTGTTGGGTGCTTTTGAGCACCTCTATGCCAAACACCATGCTGGCTCTGGAAGCAGCCCAAGGAAAGCAAAAGGCATGGTCCCTTTCCTCGAGGTGCCTCCAGCTGCTCAAGGAGACAAAGTAAGCCTGTCCAACACAGAGGATAAGAACTTGGTCAAAACCTACGCCATGATGTACTGATGACAAGTTCCGAATGGCTTGTGAGAAGTCAGCTCACTGGGGACAGCAGGGACTTGCAGAAGGGTATGTGGAACCCAAGTTCAAAATTCAGCTCTTCCAAATACAAGCTTCATGGTCTTGGACAAGTGCCTTAGCCTATCTGTGGCTCAGTTCTCACTTGTAAAATGGCCCCACCTCACAGAGTTATATGAAGGCAGCAAAATGCTGACCATGGGGCTTGACATTTCTTTTGTGTTGATAAAACAAAACAAAACAAAAAAAACACAACAGTAGCTGTTCTTATGACTACAGACTCTCCTGGTTCTGCGAATTATGATAGGAACACACCTAAGCCTCATGTGAACAGATTTTGTTTTCCTTTGAGGTTTGGAGGAAGGACCTACGACCTAAACTAAGGGTGAGCTTCACAGTACCTACGCTGGTGTATGGAGAATGGGGTGCCCCATGGACAAAGCCTTATGGAGGGGTGCTCCAGAAAACCAGGACTTGGAACTGATTTATCCCACACACACCGTGGGTGCCTGGGGACGGCTGCTGGGAACTTGACAGAGTCACCGCTGCCCTCTGCCATTTTCCTAAGAACTGGTATGTCTGATAAATGAACAGCCAATTCGTTGAGCAGCCCAGAGGTCTTCAACCAGGGATGATTTCTCATCACATGAGGACATGTGGCAGCATGTGGGAACATTTTTGGTTGATATGACTGATAACTGGGCTGGGGTTACTACTGGTTTCTAGTGGGCAGAGGCCAGGGATGTTGCTAGACTGCCTACAGTGCACAGGGCACTCCCCCATGACAGGAAACTGTCCAGCCCCAAATATCAACAGAGTGGAGGCTGAGAAACCCTGGAGTAACCTAACCTGTCCTGAATGCAGGGCAGCAAGCCTGGCGGAACAGCCTCTGACTTGGTGTCAAAGTGTGGCCTGAGGATGGTCCTCACAGATTCCTGCTCCCAAGCAGCCCCCATGAGCAAACATCACCGGGTGTCCCACACCAGAAGCCCCAGCCTGCGGTTCTTCTCTTATGATCTCTTATGAATGGCCATAGGGTAGCTACGCCCCCGACTGGTCATTAAATTGGCCGGGCTATGTGTTCTACAGTGTGGCCACCAGATGGCGACCTTAGATGCTCTTTCCCAGCTATACTCGCACTCGAGCAGCGGGGCCATTGTTCTAGGCACCTGGTAAGTTTCAGGAAGAGGGAATTTGCCCGGAAGGAGGCATAAACTGGAGAAAGGGTTCAATATCCCCTATCCCCTTATTGCTTAGCAAGTCTGGAACACCTGCCGCCCAGATCCCACTTCAACCTCCCTGTTGGCAGTGATTATTCTGAATAGTTACAGTGCACCACTGGTATAAAAATACAGGTTATCATCCTGGTCTGAAAGACGGTTGGGGAGCAGTGTGATAGGAAATGGGGAGGTGGGCAGTAGAGGAGCTGGGTAATGGGGGATGGACACCCCTCAAGCCAAAACTCCTGCCTGATGCCAGAATGCACACCTTCTCTCCTTTGACCACACCAGCACCTGCCCTGTTGGGCCATTTTAATGGGACACCGAGTAACTGGCCAAAATCACAATGTGGATCCAAGTCCAGTCCTCTCCATGACCCCAAGAAGCTTCTTGTCATCTCTGTGGGAGGGTTCCTTATCTGCCCAGGCCAGGTGATTGACTGCTGGCTACACTGGGAGGCTAAGTAATTTATTGCCTAAAGCAGGATACTTTGATGAGTGAGGAGGGGCACTAACTGGACAGTAGCTGGGACAACAGGTATGAACCCCACACAGGTGAAAACTCGTTATCTTTCTCTCTAGTACCCCAGGTTCCTGAGCTTCTGAGACTTAAGCAGGTTTTTGTTTTTTGTTTTGTTTTGTTTTGTTTTGTTTTCCCCAGCTTTCATGTATTTGGGAGATCATCCAGTGCAGCCCTAGAAGATCTGGGGGAAGGAGAGTAAGAAAACTAGAAAGGCTGTACATTGGAGTACTGCCCGGGACCATGGAGGCAGGGTGTGCCTTACCTGTGATCCCGGCAGTTCTGTCCATCTGGGGGACACTGTCTTCTAAAGAAGAGGAGGGCTTCTTTCATAGTTTTTACCTGGACAGCTGCAGGTGTGGTGTTACTTCGATATGTGTGTGTAGCGTGTGTGTGTGCACCACCTCAATGATCGTGCTTCTGATTGTGAATGTGTCCTTACCAGTTTATCGCCTCACCTCTCCCCATGCTTGCTTGCTCCGCTTGCGATCCTGAAGTGAACCTAGCAAGCGTTTCTCCTTTGCCAACGGGCACGATGCTACACTTTGCCAGTAGAGGGCGCCGGAGGCAAGCTGCAGGAGGAAGGGGCTTTTCTTCCCCGTTCCCCGTGCTTTGTTTCTTTCTGCCTCCTTACTCGGGCGTGTGCCGGTGGAGCCTTTTCTACCGCTCTGTGTGGCTTTCCGGTGAGTTCTGCAAGCAGCTCATCTGGCTTCCAGTGAGCTCAAGAACATCCGCTGAGGACAGATTCCCAGAAGTTTCTTGATGAACCTCACGGGTGCCACAGCTAGCTTTCCAGAAAAGTCAACAGCATTTCCTTCAGCAATTTCCTGGACAGTCGTTGTCACCCCAGGGGTCCGTTTCCTGCTGGGTTGCGTCCACCTGTGTCAACCTCAGCAAAATGCACCATCCCGCGCGCCACAGCTCCACCCTCTCCCACAAGCTCTGGGTCTCAGCCCTGTATGCGTGTGTGCGTGTGGGTGTGCGTGTATGTGTGCCTCTGTGTGTGTGTGTGTGTGTGTGTGTGTGTGTGTGTTGGAGTGGGGGGTGCCGGAGGGTGCGCCCAAGTTTGTTTTTACCTAGGATACCCTTCCTCAGCCCTCCGGTAGGCCTGCTCCCTGTATCCGCCAATCTGGATTCTTCAAAGTTCTCCTTACCCTTAGCAGTCAATGCCCTGTTACTACATTCTGCTGTTAATTAATTAATAATTTTTTTCTTAACTTTCTCTGTTTAAAATCCTGTGTGTTTTTGGTCTCTTGTCCCGATCAGGGAAAGTAGTTTGTCTTTCAGTATCTTTCTGCTCTTGATATTCTTTTTGTGTTTGCCCTGTGTATCCGTGGACTTGTTTATAGAAATACATCCAGAAATAAATTCTTTTATTCCAATAAGGGCAGGCGACGTGAGTGAGTGTGTGGAGTGGTTTCAGATAAATAACCCTGAAAGGACATATAGTCTCCAAAAAGCAATTCTCCCTCTGCTTTCAGGTTTCTAGTATTTAAAACCATGTTGATTATACCAGTTGGTAATAATAAGTAGACAAGTCATCTCTCCTTTTAGGCCTCAGGATCTCCTTTTGTAAAATGAGAGGGTAGGATAAGGTATTCTCTAACATAACTTCAGGCTATGAAAGTCTTAAAGTTCATGAATGAATGTACGTTCCAGAATGTTCTATAATTTCTCATCTTACAGAGATATAGAATCTTCAGTCTGGCATTCAAAGTTAGCTTTCTTTTCTTTTTTTTCCCCCCTTAGTAAAAGCATCATGACCAATAAATGTGCAACCACTTTAGTGTATATCATTGTGTTGTTGCAACAAATGTGTAACTAACAAAGATTGCTATATTAGTCACTTACCTGTTAGTGAGAATAAGTGCAGAAAGATCAACTGACCTAATACTCAACCTTTGTAGAGGAGATCATGGAGGCCAAGAATGACTAATTGGCTTGCTCAGGGCTGTGGGATTGGTTGTGACAAAGCTAGCACTAGAATCCAGGTCACCTGACACCCCAGTGTTTCTTGAATCCATTGCTCTTATAGCATCTTTTAAATCCTCTATCAGTTCTTTTCTTGAGATCATGTTTGAATGGCAGTGGCAGAAGAAGTTCCCATATTCCTAGGGTAGCTAGATAGGAGGTCATAATTTACAGGAGAAAAATACAAAGAGATTCTGAATGGGAAGGGGGGAATTCTGAAGGCAAACTGCCTCTTGCTGATGACGACTGTAAAATAGCTTCATGCACTGACTTAAAGTATTGTAAGGACATATTTATTTATTTCAAAGATTTATTTATTTATTTGAGAGAGAGAGCCTGCATGCAAACAGGGGAGGAGCAGAAGGAGAGAGAGATTTTCTCAAGCAGACTCCCTGCTGAATACGGAGCCGGATGCGGGGCTTGATCCCACAACCCTGAGATCAGGACCCGAGTGGAAATCAAGAGTTAGATGCTCAACCAACTGAGCCACCTAGGCGCCCATTAAGGACACTTTTATTAAGGTGGAATCTCTCAAATATCTGACGGACTAAGCAGGCTCTTCATTTATTTTTGCATGATCTAATCTCAACTAGGGACAGCTTTGTCCCCCAAGGAACTTATGACAATGCCTAGAGACATTTTTTATTGGCACACTTAATGGAGGGAATACTACTGGCATTTAGGGGCTAGAGACCAGAGAAACTGAAAAACATCCTACAATGCACAGACAGCCTCCCCGCGTACCCCCCCCACATCCATACAAAGAATCATCTGATCCGAACGTCAGTAATACCAAGGTTGAGAAAGTATAATCCACTTAAACACGTTTCTTAAAATCATGGAAACACAGAGCTGATAGTAACCATCCTAATGGGCATGAGATAGTTTCTCATTGTGGTTTTGGTTTATATTTCCATAATGATCAGTGATGTCGGGCATCTTTTCATGTGGGTCTTTGTTTAGTTTTGTTTTTATTTTTAACTATTTGTTTATCTTTTTTTCTAGTCCTTTGTCCATTTTGTAATTAGGTTGTTCTTTCTTTCTTTGATTTGTGGCTCTGTATATATTCTGGATGTTAACTCCTTATCAGGTATATGATTCGTAAATATTTTCTCCCATTCTGTAAGTTGTCTTTTCACTCAGTTAACTGTGCCCCTTGATACACAGAAGTTTTTAATTTTGATGTAGTCCAGTTAATATATTTTTACTTCTGTTGCCCATGCTTTTGGCATCATATCCAAGAAATTACTGCTAAATTCAATGTCATGAAGATTTTCCTCTGTTTTCTCCTAAAAGTTTTATAGTTTTAACCCTTATGTTTAGGTCTTTGATCCATCCTGAGTTAAGTGTGTGGTGTAAGGTAAGGGTCCAACTACCTTCTTCTGCATGTGGGTACTCAGTTTCCTAGTGCCATTTGTTGAAACGATGTGTCTTTCCCCATTGAATGATCATGGCACCCTGCTGAAAATCAAGACCCTACATGTGAGGGATTATTTCTGGATTTTCTAATCCATTCCATTGGTCTATATGTCTGTCTTTATGGTGATACAACCATGCTTTGGTTCCTGTAGCTGTGTGATAAGTTGTGAAATCAGGAAATGTGAGAACTCCAACTTTGTTATTTTTTCTTGCCTTAGCCATTTGGGGTTCTTTGAGTCTCCATATGAATTCCTAGGATGTAATTTTCCATTTCTGCAAAAAAAAAAAAAAAATACCATTAAGATCTTTTTAGAGATTGCACTGAATCTGTAGACTGCTTTGGGTAAAACGGACATTTTAACAATATTAAGTCTTCCAATCCATGAACACAGAGTGTCTATCTATTTATTTGTTTCTTCTTCAATTTATTTGATCAGTAAGTTATAGCTTTTAGGTATGGATCTTTCTTCTCTTTGGCTACATTTATTCATAGTGTTTTATTCTCCTTTTTTGAATGCTATTGTAAATGGAATTATTTTCTTAATTTCCTTTTCTGATTGTTCACCATTAGTGTGTAGAAATGCAACTGATTTTGTATGTTGATTCTGTATACTGCAACTTTTCCCACAAAATTCATGTACTAGTTCTAACAGATTGTGTGTGTGTGTGTGTGTGTGTGTGTGTGTGTGTGTGTGTATGTGTGTTTGGAATATTTAGGGTTTTCTGCATATAAATTCACATTATCTGTTGAACAGGAATATTTCTGCTTCTTCTTTTATTTGAGTTCCTTTTATTTCTTTTTTCTTGGCTAGCTGCTTTGGCTACAACTTGCATGACTATGTTGACTAGAAGTGGCAAAAGTGGGCATCCTCGTCTTCTTCCTGACCTCAGAGGAAAAGCTTTCAGTCTGTCACCATCTATATGATATTAGCTGTGGGCTTTTTGCAAATGGCCCACACATTACTATGTTGAGATGGCATCTTCTATTCCTAGTTTACTGGGTATTTTTATCATAAAAGGGTGTTCAATGTTGTCAAATGCTTTTCCTGTATAAACTGAGATTAATCTTTTCTCTTTCTTCTTAATCATTCTAGATACAGGCTTTCTCGATCTGTTCTAAGAATTGATTCTTGGTTTCACTGATTTTCTCTATTGTTTTTCTATTGTCTGTTTCATTTATTTCTTCTTTAATGTTTTATTGTTTCCTTCCTTTTGTTAGTTTGTTCTTTTCCTAGGTCTTAAGCTATAAAGTCAGGTTATTGATTTTTGAATTCTTACTTCTTCTTCTTCTTTTTTTTTTTTTTAAATGTAAGCCTATACGGCTAGAAATTTCCCTCGGAGCACAGTTTTCACTGCATCCTGTAAGTTTTAGTGTCTCATCTTTTAATTTTCATTTATCTCTAGATATTTTCTAACTTCACTTGTGATTTCTTCTATGGTATGTTGGTTATTTATATGGGGTCTCTGGAAGAAAAGATAATATGAGACAATCAGATCTCCCTGAGGAATCTGGGCTAAGATATGTTTATAAAATGAGCCCATTACTAGTAGGAGCTAAGGCTGATAGACTATGATGTTGAGAGAAGCCAAGACAGATTGCAGACAACCTGAAAGTTGTAGTAGAGCAGGCATAAGAGAAATAATGAAGTCAGAGAGAAGACTCTGCGGTCCAGGAGAGAAACGATGGGAACCACCAGCCCCTCAAGCAGCCAAAGTTGCTGGTAGCGCTCCATGAAATTTCTCTGTTCAGTTTGAAATAACTTGACAATAATCTCCTCTCCTTAAGGCAAATGAATTGAATCTCCAGTTGTTGTGGCAAAAACATGGTCGTGTACACTATAATCTCAATTAAAATGCACATTTTTTTTTTTTTAAAGTTGTTTGGAGAAAAGACTGGAAGAGAAAACACCAGGTTGTCTCCAGTGGGTATTTCTATGGTGGGAGTATGACTGGTAATATTAATTTTCTTCCTATACACTATTCTATAGTTTCCACATTTGGGAGAATGACTAGATGTTCTAGATGTTACCTTTACAAGCTGTTAAGAAGAATGTAAACCAATCCATGTATGGTACTCTCTGCCCTGCTCTTGGACACAGATGATCATTCTTCCTGTCTTTGAGGAATTTGTGATCAAGAACCAGCAGCCTAAATCTGTTCAAAACGACTTGGGATGGCTTCTGGCAAGATGCTGTAGCAGCGTAGTTTTAAAATTTCTGCAAGTTGCTCATTAATGCATATATGACAGCCAGGATAGCCGTATGTAAAACAGGTCGACCATGTCTATAACAAAACTGAGTGAAAAGATATAACTGAGGGTTGCTGGAGAGGAGGGGGGTAGGGAGATGGGGTAAGTGGGTGATGGACATTAAGGAGGGCACAGGATGTAATAGGTATTATATAAGACTGATGAATCACTGACCTCTACTTCTAAAACTAATAATACATTATATGCTAATTAATTGATTTTAAATTTAAAAAATCTTCATTGGAAAACAAAAACAAAAAAAACAAAAAAAGCACAAAAACCAAAAAAACTGAGTGAAAAGATATGCTCACAAATCTCAAAGTATGAGTAGGTGGAGATAAGTCGGGAACAGTGGCAAAGACTTCTTCCATCAGCATCTCTTCTCTTCAGAATAGTGCATCTCTTCTCTTCAGAATAGCGACAAAGGGCATCTGAGGGCCCTGAGGACACAGCTCAGAATCACCACAGGTACTCCTGAGAAAAACACAATGGGCCCATCTGAGAATAACAGCTGAGCCCAGAAGGGGGTTCAGCAGAATCCAATTTATGGGTGAGCACACAGAGACCTCAATAAGGTCTGAACGTATTGGAGTGGTGTGGCGTGGGTGCTATGAGCTCAGCAGATGTGAGTAAGGTATGGCTTCCAGGAAAAACCCTCCCCTGAGGAGAAGTGGCTGAGGCCGGAATTCAAATTGAGCAAGACAGGGATGCTAGAAGCAGAGGAAACAAAAGGTCCAACAGGAAGGAAGTAAAGGGGCAGATACTGCAAAATAGAAGGGACGTTTTTTATTCCTTCATAAAAATAACACAAGAGGGAAGCCAAAAAAAAAAAAAAAAACTTACAAAGTAATTATAAGAAAAAAATAAAAACAAACAGGAACAAAATAATGTTCCCTCAGAAATGATGAAAGCTGTCTACAAGACATGCCCATAAACCAGGCAGACTATACCCTAATATTCCAAATGAGCTGAAATAATTTTTAAAGGGGGTAAAAAAGGGGCACCTGATTGGCTCTATTGGTTAGGTGTCTGCCTTTGGCTCAAGTTGTGATCTCTGGGTCCTGGGATCGAGCCCCGCATCAGGTTCCCCGCTCACAGGGGAGTCCTTTTCTCCCTCTGCCTCTGCCTCTTCTCCCCGCTTATGTATGCACATCTTTCAAATAAATAAATAAAATCCTTAAAAATAAATAAAGTGGTAGAAAAGACCACATAACAATGGAGTAGAAAAGCTCAGAAATGAGGTCATTAGAGAGAAAGAAGTTTTGGAAAGAGAAGTTAACATTCAGAAAAGAATTCAAAACACAGAAATAAGTTATAAATGAATTAAAGTGAGCACAAGAGTGGCAAAGGACAGTGGATCGTGCCTTAGGACAAAAAGAAGATAGAAAGTAGAAAATTTTAAAGAGGAGAAAGAAAACAAGAAAAAAATTGTTTAGCGTATTCCAGAAAAAAAAACTAAAGATACAGAAGATAATGGAAAGAAAATCCAACCTATGTGTAAAAGAAGTTCATCGAGAAGACGAAAGCCACAGGACAGAACAAATACTGTAATCTACAAATCAACAAATATTCTTCTAGGTAAGAAAACAAAATGATTTGAAATCATATACTGAAAGGCCATAGCACAAAACCTAGGAAAAATGACCCAAAATGGCAACATTGAGACCTAGCCAAGAAAAACTACTGGATTTTAAAGGAAAAAATAGTCCATTGGGAATCCAGGGAAACAAAACAAAACAGTGCCTTATATAAGGGGAAAAAAAATCAAATTGTCATTGGACTTTTCAACACCAACACTGTAGGTTTCTATATTCAGCCAAACTGAACTTTGAGTAAGAGACTAGAACCCATTGTTTTCACCATGTAGCAACAGGGATGATATTGTTCTCACAGTCTGTTTTTCAGGAGTGTATTAGAAAGCCACATTAAACAATTTAAATAGTTGCCTACAGAGACATCAATGCAAGGATGTGTGGTATTAATATATATATATATTAAAATATATGTATATTCTGAACCTAAAGTAAATGACGTTTATGTAGGAGACAGTGCAGTGTGTAATGACTATCAGCTCTGACAATTGAATTACAACTATTAAAAGGGGACAGGAAGAGGTGCCTGAGTGGATCAGTTGTTAAGCATCTGCCTTCGGCTCAGGTCACTATCCCAGGGTCCTAGGATCAAGCCCCACATCGGGGCTTCCCTGCTGGGCGGGAAGCCTGCTTCTCCCTCTCCCACTCCACCTGCTTGTGTTCCCTCTCTCTCTGTGTCTCTGTCAAATAAATAAATAAATAATCTTTTTTAAAAGGGGGGGCAGTAAGAATATGTGAAAAATAGAATAAACTTGCTAATTGTCTTGGAGTTGTTAAGTAAGAGTACAAAAATATTTCCATCCCCCAGATCAGTGCTGGAGGATAGAGAAAAGAAGGGGAAAACACTGAACTAGTCAATTTCAATCTTATTTAAAGGAGGTACCCAACATACAAGAAGTGATAAAAAAAGGAGGGGGGGGGCTAGCAGTATTATATGAAGATATTAGTCAAATATAGTAACCTGTAGAACAAAAATGCCAACCGTCCTAAAAACAAAAAGATATACTTGCAGAAGAGAGCAAATAAAATAGACCACATAGTAAACCATTCTTAAGAAATTCACACTCGATGAAACAGAGCTGAGGCCAGATATATGGATCATAAGATTTCAGATTGTCTAATAAAGCAGCATCCAATGCCATACTTTATTAGAGAGATGCACTTAAAATAGGTTCAGAATGGTTAAAAGCAAAAGTGGAGACATTTTAAAATAGAAAAGGGGACTATTATATTGAGATTTGCCTATCAAAGCAATTAAGAATTGCAATTTGATACCTAACAAAGTAGAAATCATAGCACAATGCATCAAAAGAAACTCAGGACTATGACTGTGTTAAAGTCTACAATTCACAATGTAGATGAATGGAATTAATATCTACATGCCCAATTACACATCAACAGTGTTTATAAGGCACAAGCAATTGGAGATAAGAGGACAAGTAGACATATTCCCAGGGGGACTTTAATATATCACTCTCAGTATAAGAAAGATCAAATGGACGAAAACTGGAAAGGATTATACAACATAATTAATAAGATAAACCTAAAGAAAGGTGTCAAATGATGAAGCCTGACAAATGTATCAAATGATGAAGCCAGTTACAATACACATGTAACTTTCCCAGTAATTGACCATGTCTTGGACCTCAAAGGAAACCGCCATATATCTGAAGAAACAGATATTTTATAAAAACAACATTCTTCAATCATAATGCAGAAAACTAGAAATTTATAATGATTCAGAGGTTTTCCACCTGGAAATTTAAAAAGAAAAGCAAATTGCCCTTAAATATTTTTTGACTAAAAAGAGAAATACAAAACAAAGTTATAGAATGTCTTAAAAATAATGAAAATGTCACATATCAGATTCTCTGCAGAGTCTGCAGAATAGATATTAGAGTTCTCCATAAAATCAGACAACCAGTTATCACAAGGAAATTTATGCTATTACGTATCACTATAGATGGAAATGAAAACATGGAAACAAATTGAAGACAAACTAAAAAACCTGGAAAAGGGGGAAAAATAAACCAAAATAAAACAGAAGAAAGAATGACTGTATTTATCTTTAAAAAAGAGAGGGAGAGAGAGAGAGAGAGAGAAAGAAATCGTTTTTAGAAGACAAGACAACAGAAACAGCGGGATTTTAATAATGCACACTGAACTGTTTTCGGAGGGAGTGGTACCATGTCTGTCCCCAGCGGAAAGTGGGCGGGGAAATAGATGGAAGGTGGGCCATGCGTGGGATGCCATGCGGGGATCCCTTACACTATTCTTTACATATGATGGATGATTTGTATTATAAAAGCTTAAAGAAAAGTACAATGAGCTTGGATTAAGGACTACATGAATTACAAATATATAAGACATTAACAAACAATAATAATAATTATTATTATAACAAATAATAATAGGTGTGAGCGTGTCTTCGAAGAGGAACTGGAGACAAGGAAGCATGTATTTTCTATGAGAGAACCAAGAATAATGTGATCCTCTTCCAGGAATCAGGATCATCTGGTCAAAGTCGTATAGTCCATTCACCAGCCTCTGGGCTGACACACCCTTGGAGACGATCCACTTTTTTTGCACCTGTTCAGAAAAAGGACTGCCACTGTGTGTGGCAGAAGAGGCATATATGGCAGGCTCCCTACTCTGGATCTGGAAAAGCACAGCGCCCCCCACTGGCTGAAGCCTCACTGTGGCCTTGCGCAAAAGAACGTCTGCCTGCCTCCCCTAATCTGTAAAATTATGGCATTGGAGTTGTTGATGGTTGAGGTTCTCTCCAGCGCTCACCTTCAACAAGAGGATAAAGAGCAAATGCAGCAAACCGCTTTCTCCTGGCTAGCACCCCACTCCTGCTGACGTTCCTGGATGTCCAATTTGGGGAAACCTCCACTTTCCGGAGCAGAACTGCGATGTAGCATGTGAGTGCAGAATGCCTAGGACCAAAACTTGGCCGACCATGCATCATAATGATGGGTCTGAAGCATCAAAAAAGCATTTGTCTCTGTTGAAGAAGAGGAAACTTACAGTAACTGCAAACAAAGGAAGTCTTGATATCCAGAAGGAGAGGTCTCCATCCTCTGAAACCACCCAGCCCCCTACCCCGTAGGGAATGGCCACCACTCCTAGTCTCCGAGGATGCAGGATAAACCGTGACTCCTCTCTGGAGATGAACTTGGGCCCATCCTACAAATTCTGCTTGTTTCACTTTGATATCCTCAGTGACATTGCCACTCGGGCCTGTGCACAAATGTGAGAAAGGGACAATTTCACGTCCGAATGTCAGCTTAACGCAGAAAGATGCACAACAGGGGCAGTCTGCATTTGAGAAATAATACCATGCTAATAAACGACACTGGCGAGAGTGTGGCGATGCTGATTTCTAATGGAATCTGGAAGTGGGGCTCATTAGAGATTCAAGGCCTGTGGCTCACTTTAATTAAAATTTGAGCTAAGAGAGCTTGGAGGAACCAGCCCAATGAATGAGATTTAGGAGTGGGAGGAGAGAGAGGGGCAAGATATTGACATGAATAAAAGAGACCTTAATTAAAGGATTAATGATGACAATAACAATAAAAATCGCTTCATCCTCACTTTGTGTCCGCAGTCAGACAAAGCGCTTTGTGAGTCAGCGCAGGGCTGAGGCTGCCCTTGGAGACGCAGAGGGACCGAGCCGAAAATACACATGCCTTTGGATATTCTGCAGAATTGAACGTTTGAGGCCTGATTTGACTGAATCATCCCCACCACCCCACCCCAGTTCTTTATTTCACGGACTCTGTACAAACTCACCCATCTCGTTTAAGAGGAGAGCCCTTCTGGAAACCTTAATGGTGGTGATGAAGGGGCCCTTAGCCGCAAACTAAGTTATAAAATAACGTCAAGAAGGTCCAACAAAATCCCCCTTGACCTCAGATGGCAACTGGAATTCTTTTGGCAGGGGGGCGGGTGGGGGGGAGATGCAAAATCAAGTGCTTTCAAGATAATGTTTTATTTATTTATTTATTTATTTATTTATTGGAGAGAGAGAGAGCGAGCGAGCGAGCGTGCACACACATAGTGCAAGCAGGGAGAAGGAACAGAGGCAGAGGGAGAAGAGGACTCCCCTGCTGAGCGGGGATCCCAATGTGGGGCTCAAACCCAGGACCCTGGGATCATGATCTGAGCTAAAGGCAGACACTTAACTGACTGAGCCACCCCAGGTGTCTTCAAGATAATTTTTTTGATCTGTGTTGCTTTTGCCCAAGGCTGTGCTCTGTCACTCAGCAGTGGTGGAAATGATGGTGGAAAAAATGGGCACTCCAGCTGCCTTATCTGCACGTGCTCCTTTAGCTGCTCACTGTCATCTCTTCTAGGTCTTGGAACTGAATCCATAGCAGGGAGGACTGAAAAGCAAAGCCAGGCAAGCACATTTATTATTCACCTGGAGCACATCACAGTAACAGTTCCTACTTGTGTGGTTCTTTCTCGGAACCCACTGTTCTTTGCTCAGTAGGTAGGATTTGTAGGAGCTCAAATGGAGAGTAGAGTTCTCCCTGATTTCAATATATGAATTACGACTCGTATCTCACTGAGTTCCCCATATTAGGATTTTGTTTAAGATGAACTTCAGGCAGAGACTCCAGTTAAGATGATAAATAAATTTTCACAAGCATTTAAACCTACACAATTAATTATGAATACCTTCTACGACTGTATCTGTAAGTAAACTCCTCAGTGTTGGGTTTCATTTAGACCACCAATTCCTCTACACACAGCAAGCTGGCAACATCCACTGGCCAGAAGCAGCTGGAGCCACCTTCCCTCGCTCCTCGTGTCTGCTGTCATTTGCAGATATGACCCAGATGTCCGGGTGGGGAGACCCATAGAGCTGGGCAGTGCCCCCATGCTGAATCTCTCTGTGGACCCCCCACCTTGCACCTGCATACCTCTGTTCTTCTTCATTTTCTCTTGTCTCTTTCTCCTTGTCTTCTTTCTCCTTCTTATTTTCTTCTTCCTCCTCCTTTATCTTCTCCCTCTTTCCTCATTTGCAGTGGAAATCTGAATGTGTTTCTCCTGTGGACTGCTTCTCACTGGAAGGAAAAGTCTGGCCTCAAAATTCATGTGTGGAAGCCCTAACCCTATTTGTGACCCTATTTGAAGACAGTGTCTTTGAAGAGGTACTTAAGTTTGGGACACCTAGGTGGCTTAGTTGGTTGAGTGTCTGCTTTTGGATTGGGTCGTGATCCCAGAGTCCTGGGATCAAGTCCTGCAT
Source organism: Enhydra lutris kenyoni (assembly GCF_002288905.1). Lineage (NCBI taxonomy): Eukaryota > Metazoa > Chordata > Mammalia > Carnivora > Mustelidae > Enhydra > Enhydra lutris. The sequence goes on from NW_019154085.1 coordinate 103,187,975, forward strand.
CAGGATCCTTGCTCAGTGGGGAACCTGCTTCTCCTTCCCCTGATCCCCCTGCTTGTGCGCTCTCTGTCAAAGAAATAAATAAATCTTAAAAAAAAAAAGTATGTAAGTTAAAATGAGGCCTTTGGGGTAGTTCTAGATACAGTGTGTCCTTATAAGAAGACAACATTAGGGCAGAGACACACGGAGAGGGAAGACCACATGAGGACACAGAGAGGAGGAGGCCATCTACAAGTCAAGGAGAAAGAGAGGCCTCAAGAGAAACCAAACCCTCTGACATCTTGATCTTGGACTTCCAGCTTCCAAAACTGTGAGAAAAGAAGTTTCTGTTGTTTGAGTCTCCCAGTCTTATAATGGCAGCCTGAACTGATTGAGACAGCCTCCAAGAGCCACGGGGAAAATTGTCTCCAACCGCATCCCCTTTCCTCCACCATCCCCCACCTCCACTTCCAAAACCAACATTCTTTGCCTATTTTATCCTGAACTAGAGAACAGCCCATGTCTTCACCACCAAGTGGGCTGGCTGTAGACAGGGTAGGATGAGGAAAGTTGTATGCTTAAAGCAAACAGTTGCTGGAACCAGCCAGTGATCTTCGCTGACAAAGTAGCCCCCTCAGCCACCTATGCAAGTAGGCTTTGCTATGCTTTAAAAAATACCCTCATGTTTATTATTCAGTATATCCTCACAACAGTAGGAAATAGAGGAAACATGCAAAGTAGTGAAATTTTATAATTAAAGAAAGCAAGTTTCAAAGAAGGAAGATTATTGGTCTGAGGCCATTCGACTCCCTGTCTATAGAGTTTCTGTTGGTGAATGTGGTGGACATTAGTGTCATTCGCCAGATAATTTGGTCTTCCCGTTTTGGGGACAGATGGCAGGATTGTACTTCCTAATGGCTTTCTGAAGGAAAGCATATCCATGCGACTTGCTTTAACCAGTGACATGTGAGAGGAAGCTATAGATGTCACTTCAGGGCAGAAGCTTTTAGGGCCAGGGTGCCATTCACAGGATTCTCTTCCCAGCCCCCAGTGGTCAGGTCCCTGAGGAGCTACAATAGGCAGAGTTCCCTGCCAACCCCAAGGGGCATTTGGCCTCAGTGAGAAGACCACTGAGAGGCAAGCATTGTTTGTTATCATATGTGACCTAACTTATCCTAATACAGTTAAGATGTTTCCAGCTGCAGAAAAAAAAATATCCATCAGAAAATGGCTTAACAGGGCGGCCTGGGTGGCTCAGATAGTTAAGCGTCTGCCTTTGGCTTGGGTCATGATCCTGGGGTCCTGGGATCGAGCCCCACATCGGGATCCCCACTCAGCAGGGAGTCTGCTTCTCCCTCTCCCTCTCCCTCTATTCCCCTGTTCACGCTCTCTCTCTCTCTGTATCTCTCTGTCTCAAATAAATAAATAAACAAATAAGTCTTTTTTTAAAAAAAGATGAAACATTAAAAAAGAGAAGAAGAAAAGGGTTTAACAACAAGGACATTTATTATTTCCTGTAACACAAAGTCTGTAGCTCCCCTGTTTGGGCAATTCCAAAGCTCAGTGATGTCCTCAAGGACCCACGTGTTTTTCCACCTGCCAACCTCAGCACATTCATTCCTTCCCTCAGCGGAGCAAAGTAGCATCAGCAGCACCGGCCATCACATCCTCTCCCAATAATATCCAGGGGGTCAGAGGAGAGAATCTCTCTTCTTGAGAAAGAACATAACCTCTCTAGAAGTTCCCTTCCTTCCTCCAGCAAAGTTTCCTATGAGCCACCTTAGCCGGAACTGGGACACATGTCCGCTAAACTGTCAAGGGGACAGGAATCAACAGTCTCTGTTAGACTAAGCAAACGCTATCCCTGAGACCGGACGTGAGTCCCATCCTCCCCTGAAGCAGGAGGCCACCCAGTAGTGTTTGCTAGAAAGGTGATCCTGGAACCCGTGTCTATAGCAGTCTTCCTCTGCAGGAGTTAGGAGAAAGGACTGATGGTGCTTAATCCCGACACTTGCTGGATAAGCACAGAGAAATTCAGAACTTCCTCTGACCCACCAGGAAATTCCCGGATGGGAAGAGCTGTGTCTTTTGTATGCTCCTCCCTGTCAGAAGCAGTGCCATGGAGACAATTCACCAGCATGGAGGACCTGAGGCCCCTCTCCAGGCAGAGTGGTATTAATCTTGTTCACATGTACAGATGCGGACGGTGAGACCCCCCCGAGGTCGTCACCTCCCAGGTTCTCAGCCAGTGAGTGGTGCAAAGGCCCCACACCCAGGACTTCTGCTTCTTGGTGCAATATCCATCCTTCCCCAGCTCTCGTTTGCACAGCAGCACTTGTTGATGGATTCATTAAAGTCTTGTTTACTACTCTCACTTTGGGAAATAAACTGACAGCTGAAATTATAACTAGATTTAAGACAAGGATGACAGACCCAGATTGGAACATATTAAGGGGAACTGAATGTTTGGGGACATCAGGAACACTCAGAATCTGATATCAGAAAAAACATCCCTATCATTGCATTAACCATTTCTCGGAGATCTGCAGCAGAGACAGGATTTGGGCCCGTGTCCCTCCCCGAGAGACCGACCTGGTGTGGCCATTCTGACCTCCTGAATCATCAGCATATGGGCCAGGGAGTTTCTGATCTGAGAATTACTTTCCCTGAAACATTAAATACATCTAAAGAGAGGGAAAGATGTCTTTTTGTGAGAGTAACCGTGTATGTGTGTGTATGTGTGTATATTGCATGTGTGTGTGTGCATGTGTGAGCCATTTCCTTGCTGGGGCTGGGCATGAGGAGCAAGGGTCATGTGACCTTACCAGTTATCTTTCTAATATTGCAAACTCTACCCCTTATACAAGGTGAGGGTTTCCACTTCCTCCCCTTTGGAATTCCCCAACATTCTTGATTTCGGGGACACTCTTCTAACTATGTTCCCATGAAACAAGCCAGCACAGGGAAGACCCAGGCAGACTCCTGGGAGGACTGCTGCTTGGTGCTGCCCCAGCGCCTGCCCCTTAGTCATTGCTGGACTGCCCCGTTGGCTACAAGGAGGCCAGGCCTTGCTTCCTCCAACGAGTGGTGGGGAAAATCTGGGGAAACAGAACTCACCTGTGGTCGGAAGGTTGAAGCTTGCTCTGGTGATGGCCGGAAGTGGAAGCATGCCCTGGAGGGTGGGCTGGCTTGTGCTGTCCCCTTTGAACTGAGTTGGAGCATCACTATCTCATGGCTATGACACTTGTGGTTTGTACGGAGCCATCATGGCATCTCTGGGCCAGAGTCCTGTGGAGGCCTGGCGGTCTGACGCTATGGCAGAGGTGAACAGAAGCATTCATTCATCTTTTTATTTATTTACTCAGCACAGCTACTGAGCATTATTCCATGCTGGGCATTGAGTAGACCACAAGTGTCATAGCCACGAGGTCTATGGCTGTACCACTCCTCAACCGATAATGCCCCAGACATTCCAGAGACCAGATACCCTATTCCTTCCCACTGAGAGCCTGTGCCTAAATCCTCTTAGGATGGCATGATAAAAGTTTCTTTGGCTCTCACCCTAACATCTTTGGAAAGGTATATCATCCAAGATGATTTTAGTCACAAGTAAAAAATATTCCCTAGTCAACAGGGTCTTAAACTATTAGACCATCATTACTTCAATAACAATCATTCCTCAGGTAGAGTTGTTAAATCAGCAGCTTGGTGATGATGAGGCTATAGGTCTGTTTCTCTGGGATGTTCTTGATTTGTCCTCATGGTCACAAGATGGCTGTTGATGCTTGAAGTACAGCATCCATCCATCCATTCATTCATTCAGCAAATATTTATTAAGTGCTCCTATGTGGGGCACATTTCTGAGGATTGAGGACACAACAATGAATATAAGTGACATAAATTCCTGTTCTCAAGGAGCTTCCATTCTTGTGGGTAAAAGGGGAATGAAGAATAAAATAAATAGGAAAACTACAAAGCAACATAGTATGTGCTATGGAAGGCAATAAAAACAGAGAGTAAGGATAAAGGGGAAGAAGAAAAAGATAAGGGTAATTTTTAAAATGGTGACAAGGAAAGAGCTTACTGAGAAGCTGATATTTGTGAATAGCCTAAAGGAGGTGAAAGAAAGAGCCAGAGTAAGAATCTAGAGGAAGAGTATTCTAGGTAGAGGGAATGGCAAGTGCAAAGGCCCTGAGGCAGGAGTATGATGGGCATGTTCTAGGAAAAGCAAGGAGGCCGGTGTAGCTGGAAAGGTATGATGGAGGAGGAACCTCATAGGACATGAGGTCAGAACAAGAACGGAGGCCTAAGATGCTTGAAAGGCCACGCCAGCCTGCAAAATCACCAAGGAAAGAAAGATTTTTTCTAATGCAACTCTTTTGTTCATCTGAGAGGAAAATAGTTCCCTGCGTTCAGCCCCATCCCAAAGACTTTTCCTTGAACCTGGCTGGTCATAACTAGGTCTCATGGTCACCCCTAAATCCATCCCTGACATGATTCATTCCCAGGGTCTGGGCCCACCTCCCCCAAGCATGGTGCTGAACACAGTGGCCTTCTACCGGCAAGGGCAAAAGGGGGAATGACTGCTAGGGAGGCAGGCAAAATTGTCAGCCACCCAGAAACTTCCCATTCAAGCAGTTTGCCCCGTGACATCAGCAGCCAAGTCTAGGTCCACACTCCTGGCTCTTCCAGCAGGTTAGTGATCCACAGGGCAGAGCATCAGGAAACAGTGGGGTCTGCCTGGATTTCGGGGGCTTCTCTAAGTATGAACTTTCAAGGTCTCACCTCTTCTGCTTCTCTCTCAGGTCTCTGGCCTACAAAATTCTCTTCCGTTAAAACAAAAACAACTCTGACTTGTGGAAATTTCAAGCATATTCTAAGTAGAGAGAATGGTCTAATAGCCCCCTGATATTCATCCCCCAGAGCCCCAACATGATCAATACCCTGATCCAAACAAACTAGTCCTGTTTCATCTAAAGCAGGACCCACTCCCCCTGCCCAGCATCCATCCCATTCAAGAGCACCACCCAATCCCTTGGAAGGTCTGCTGTGTTCTGAAACCCACTGCGGGGCGAGGGTCATGGAGGTTGGTGACAGCCACTCAACCCAGGCAGAGTTCTGCCAAGCCTACGGGAGACATGTTTTCCTCAGGGTCACCTGCCCACCACTAGCTAAAGGACACCGAGCCTTCTCCTGAATCATCTTTGTTTCAGCTCTCAGAAGCTACGGAGTTTCACAGAATCAGCTGTAATTGGAGCACTTGGCCCATTAGGAATTTGGATGGAGCCAAGCGTAAGTCCTCAGCACTGCTCAGAAAAAGCAAACACGGGCAAGGCGAGATTTGACTTCTGCGCAGTTAATTTAAACTTCTCTCTGAATATAAATCAGCTGCTTTAGTTCCGATCCACTCAGTCCTACCCAAGCCTTGTGCTGAATGATAAACACTGGGCCGCTGCTGGGAAGGATAAATCATGACAGGCAAAACGAATTGTTTCCTTCAGCTCAAGCGAAGTTCCTGGACAAGGGAAGGACACTGCTGTTTATGAAGAAACTCCTGTTCAGCCGCAACCAGAGGACCTTCCTCTGGGTATCAGGGTCTGCTTATTGGAGAGTGGAAAGTTGACTGGCCTGAAGTGTTTGAGGACCTGGAGTGCCTAGAGGTGGAAGGAAAGTCTAACCCTGAAACCCATATGGAAGTTTCTGGGGAACAGCACCATTCTAAGCCTTGTCTTTCTGAAGGACAGGGCTTTTGGTACAAAGGCTATAATTAAAGCAGGTAGGAGAGGGACCTGGCAGATAGTTCTGGCTCCTGGCTGCCTCATGGGGGGTTTCACTGAAAACCAGGGATGGCCAGCTAAGCTGATGGGATATAGCAGGGAAGGAAGACTGAGTGGAATTGTAGACTGACTCTCTGTCCTAACTTAGGAGAACACATACATGTCACTGCTGGTTCTGTCTGAGGGGGATCCGGGGAATATGTCTACTCCAGATTCTCCTGCTGAGCTAGAAGGTGTTGCCCCGAGAGCAACAGGAAGGAAGTACCTTGTTTCTGTATGAAGATGGAAGGAGTGCTTCTGAGGCTTATCAGGCAGGCTCATTAAAGCCCAGGCATTTTCCCTACAGATTCTCCTTGTCCCTGAGGTTCCTACACCAGAGCTTCTCTGCAGAGTTAAGTCTTCAACGATCCTTACAAAATGCAGATCAATGAGCTATGATGGTAATGACTAGGCTCTCATTTAGTTATTCATGAAGTGGATACTTAAACTTCCAGTTCTGGGTCAGGCACTACGCCACCAAAAGACAAAACTGAGAACCAGTGGACACTTCTCTCAGGCATCAACATACAATTCTGACAAAGTTATAAACATGACTTTCCTTACAAATATAGAATACATATGTGTTACAGATTTTATTCAACATATTCATTAATGAGTGAGAGAACCGATAAGATGGCAAAACTAGTTCCACGAGCACATGTGGAACTTAAATTGGTATGGCCCATCATAAAAGGTATTTTTAAAAAACAAAGTGGGGAGCCTGGGTGGCTCAGTCAGCTAATCGTCTGCCTTTGGCTCAGGTCGTGATCTCAGAGTCCTGGGATCGAGTCCCACATTGGGCTCTCTGCTCAGTGGAGAGGCTGCTTCTCCCTTTCCATCTGCCCCTCCCCACCACTCGTTCTCTCTCATCTCTTTCTCGAATAAATAAATATATAACATCTTCTTAAAAATTAAAAACAAAAACAAAGACAAGCAGGCAGAGGGGGAAAAATTATCAAGCTAGATAAAAACTGGTTAATGACCACTGAGGTCATTTTCTTTTGCCAGACAGAAATCTACAGCCATACATATAATTTCACAAAGTCTAGGCTCTAAGCAAATAGTATGAAGCAAGCACAAGTATATTTCCCCAGAAAATTAATAACCCTTTAGTGGGCTTGTTAAACAATGCCCCAGTATGACATTGAAGGACAAGGTGTACTTTCCTTAGATTTCAAGATTTTGATCATTTTTCTCTTCATATAAGAAATGTAAAATAACATGCCTATCACCGCTGGGGTGAAACTAGGACCCTGGTCAATGGGAAGAGACAGAGGAGAAAATTTGGGCCTAAGAATCAGGAGGCCTGGTACCAGTCCTATTACCTAGGAGTTGTATGACCTAGGCCAAGTTGCATCATCTCCTAAGCTATCGATTCTCTCTATTCAATGAACAGGTTGAACTGGGTAGGCTCTGGGATCCCCTTTGGGCCTGATGTTTCTTGAATCACAGTAGATTATGAAGCAAGGTGGTCAGGTAAGTCTTACCCTTGTCTATAGTGGCAGACCGAGGGGGAAACGCTATGGTAGATCTTAGGATAACTGAGGGGAAGTGGGGAGGATGGGGGGAGGACAGAAAGAGGGTGCACAAGAGCATTGAATATAAGGACAGAGCTCTTAAAGACTAAAGGATTTCCAGCCTCTCCCTTCTGCCTTTTCCCAGCCTCTACTCCCCATCAGGACTCTGGAATATTTCAGAGTCAAGAGGCTGGGTCATGCTCCAGCAACAAATTAATAATGAAATTTCATTGGCTTAACCCAAGCAAAATTTGTTTCTTGCTCATAGAATTCTTGTGCACAGCTCCCATCCATGTGATGACTGAGCTGTTCAGACTTTTCTATCCTAGAGCTCTACCATCTTCACATGTGGCCTTCTGAGTCACGGTGGTGGAGAAAGAGAGAACATGAAACACTCGCATCAGCTTTAAACTACAATTTACAAGTACAACTTGTACTCACAGACTAATGGCTAGTCTGATAGCTCCAACTTTCCTTAGATTTCAAGATTTTGATCATTTTTCTCTTCATATAAGAAATGTGAAATAACATGCCTATCACCCCTGGGGTGAAACTAGGACCCTGGTCAATGGGAAGAGACAGAGGAGAAAATTTGGGCCTAGGAATCAGGAGGCCTGGTACCAGTCCTATCCAATCAAGGGGACTGAGTGCTAAACACCCCACAGACCCAGGAAGAAGACAAGAGCGGATATTAGCACACCCTGACTTGGAAAATATCTAATGCCTATTGAAAGTGAAGGCCTTTGAAACATTCCAAGGTACCCTGCCCACTGTCTCTTCTTCTAAAACATCGGCTGAAATAAGGAAAAGTTCAGCCAGATAGCTGGATACTCTACCCATCAATAACACAACATCTGAGGGTTTGGAGAAGCCTCCAGGCCTGGTCTCCAGGTTCAAGGAGAGGAATTTTGATTCACTTGAGTCATTACATCAGTGTGGATGGGCGCTCTGGGGGTTGGGCGGCTGTCTCCATGAAGCCAAAGCAGCATCCTCAATCTCCCAGTAATACCTGGTGTGAGGTTCTGGCTCCACCATTGCCAACTATGTTTGGGAGTAAAGAAAGTTCTTCTCAAAAGATAATAGCTTTTATCTGCTCCTGGGTTGTCCAATATGCTGTGGGAAACTAAGGCAGAAGGAAATGGAGTTAAATTAAATGTCCTTATAAGCTGCAGCCCATTGACAAATACTTGAAGTAGACAGATTATAACCTTCCCCCAGGAAACTCCCAACTCTCTTAAGGTTAATGCTCTGCTAGAGGGAAAAACAACCTTAGCTGGACAATAGGCAGGCCTCCAGGATCCCCCTAGTCTTCTTGAGCATATGAAAGTCCTTTTGGAACTTCCCTTATCTTTACTTCCCCCACCCCCAAAGTATATGATCAGTTGCTCCTCCCAATCCTGGGGACAGCCAATGGCTCTTTCTTCCCACAGGTCCTGTCCCCAGGCTTTAACCAAACCACCTTTTTTGAACCGAAGACATCTCTCAGGAATTCTTTCTTGGCCATTGGCCCTCGACGACATCACCACCATCAACCGCTCCAAAAAACACATTACCTTATACATCACTTTGACTTTTTCAGAGCCTAGGTTCTTGACTAACAAGTTGACAGTTTCCTTGGGTAGGGGAATGATATTAGTTTTTCTGTGCCTAGCACTCTAGATGGAGCAAATGGTTAAGGATGCTGGTGGGTTTGGGCTCATGCATGTAAGACCAGAGCACTGGAGGATATTGATCAGTAATCAGAGCTCTTCCATCATGGATACCTGTCAGAAGTGTGAGGAGGGGGCTTATGTCAAGAGGCAGATCCAAGATGGACCCTTCCCCCAACTACCTGGCTCCCTATCTGTTTCTCTTTCCGTGGCTCTCTCAACTCGTTCCAAACATTGAGTCTTCACAGAGATACACAGATAATTTAAAAATTAATAAGACGAGGAAATCTGACCATCATTCTGGAAGGAACCCTGGTCAACAGAACTTCAGGGAAGGAGCCTCATTCCTGGTGCTGCTGACAGTCTCCCTCTGTTCTGGGTGCCAGGCGAGGATGTTTGAGAACTGGTTTGTGGTGCTTCCGTGGATGTAGCAGCCCATGTGCAGGACACATGCCAGATAAACTGCCACCAGGTACCCAGGCGTGGGAACTGCTGCAGTTCCTGTGTCTTTCTGGATGGAAATAAATTTAAAACGTAACAGTGGATCCCCTAATTCTGTCGCTGAATTGCATTATCTACTGATGTAAGAAAGACGTTGGGGTTTGAAGCCATCTTTGAATTCTCAGGACATCTTTGGTGCAAAAGGTGGTTTTATGAAAGCATGGGGACAGGACCCCTGGGCAGAAAGAGCTGCAAGGGGACCAGGAGAAGCAGCCCATTATACACTTTCAAGTTGGGAGGGGGTTAGGAATAGCGGAAGTCCCTAAGGAATTCTGGAAGCAAGGTTTCCAGGAGGAGCTTAACTGTCGTTGGGAAAAGGTCATTTATTACCACCTAATAAAACCTTAGTCAGGAGACCCTTCAGATGTATATCAGTGGGCCATATGCCTTGGGGATGATTGCCAATATGTATCTTGGGGGATTTAGAGATAAAGGAAGTTTCCAGAGGAATTTTTATACGTTAAAGTAGATTTACATAATCCTGGGGGGAGGGGGTGTCAGGCTAGGATTTCCTTTTGCCCTAAGCAAAGTACTGACATCAAGGTGGTTGAGTCCCTAAAGGAATGTCACTCTACCAGTTTCAAGGACTTGTTGATGGGCTGTAGGTAGTAAGGAAATTTAAATTTTTCTTCTACTTTTGTTTCCTACATCATCTGCCACATCATCATGAGGTTTGGAGTTTGAATACTAGACATGACAGTCCCTGTATGACCTTGCCAAGTTATATCACCTCTCTGAATCTCAGCTTTTTTCGTCTGTAAAATGGGGATAAAGACAGTTACCTTGCAGAGTTTTGTACAGAATTTATGTCAGTCTCTTGGTGATATGCCTGACTAATTTCTCTCATCAATCTGGGAGCTAGGAAAGAGTGAATCTCTGCATTTCCCCTCAGACCCGGCTCTTCCAGGGAGCAAAGGCAAAGTCACTTCCCCACCCTGGCCTGGGAACTCCTGAAGGGGGGTGCTTCCCTTTTGAGACTACCACACAATGGATAGCTATTGCTATTTTTTAATCATTGTTGTAATCACCATGTTTCCATCTGAGGGAAAAGCCTGGAGAACACGGACTAGGATTTCGGGAGCTATAATAACAGTAGATGAGCACTGGACAGAATCCCATTCTGTGGTGTTACTTCTCTGCCTGCCTCCCCACCTCCTCCCTGGCTGGACTAGATGCCCCCTGAGGCCAGGGACCTCGTGGGATAACCCCACTACCCCTCTTGCCATAGATGATGGGTGAGTGCTTATTGAACCAGAGTGGAGGCATTAGGGAGACCAAAGGGAGGACAGCCTTGACTCTCCCTTCCAGAAGTTTCGGGGGATGCTGAGCAAATTATTTGGAAGAGGTGACCACATAATTACTCATTGAAACCAGGACCCCTTTAAGAGTACAGAAGGATTATACTAATGATCCCACTGGAACAATGGGCATAAACCAGCTCTCCTCTCTACAAGGCTTGTGAGGCTCACCTGTGAAACCACCTCTTCAGCCATCATTCAGTCCTCATCCAGCCATGACTTACCATCACCTTCAGACTAAGTTTGCTAAAGTCTGAGAGGGGGTGACTAGTGGCCAGAGGGGTAGGACTTGGTGAAGTCATCACAAAGGTCTTGACTGACATGGTTAGGAAGCTCTCAGACCCAGCAGCTGCTGAGGAAGGCATATTTCTTGCCTCTGTAGAGCCCCAGTCTGCTAGGGGAGATGATGACCTTGAGCTTAATGAGTCCCTAGTCTAATGGGGAGCAATACTGACCCTTGCCTTGGGGAGTTCACATCTGCCCTGAGTCTGCATAGACCCTGACAGACCTTCAATGCTGTAAGCTCCTCCCCCAGGTATAACTACTAGAATCATTTTTAGGCCTCTTTCTATTGGCAGACATTGCAAGTACAAGGTTACCCAGTTCTGTACTTCTTCTTCTTCTTCTTCTTCTTTTTTTTTTTTTGGTAGAATCTCCTGCAGTGTGATCAGCTCCTGGCCCTGAGCAACCCCACTGGAGTCCATGGAGATTGGCTGGCCCCACAAAGTGCTGTCACCCTCTGTCACCATGCTCAGAGATTGCCAATGCCTTCAGAATCAAGATCCCACCCTCAGGCTTTTTGTCTTTAGCCCAAGCATTTCTCAGTGTCCAGGTCTGGTCCACTGGTGCCCCCATAGCTCCTTGGGGTCTCCTGGGTGCTTTCTCCACATAACACTTGGATCTGGGGATCTGAGGACTGCTGTCATGCTTAACTACTCTTTCACATTGGGCCCCTGGGCACTCCCAAGTCAAGGGGGACATGACATTATGCTAAAGGCTTGTCATCTCTGTAGGACTATTCTGGAAAAGAAGATCAAAAGCCCCAAGATGGTCTAATTGTCGCATCTTATCTTCATGCTCCCTAGAAGGGGAGCCAGCCTTGCCCCTCTGAATACTCACCCTACCCAGCTGCTCTCTCCCCTCCCCAGCATCTCCTTGCTGATTACTTCTTGCAGAGGCAGGTGACACCCCACAGTCACTCCTTATATGTCATTTTATTGTCTTTTACTCTGTGGCCTCTCCCCCAAACTTAGGTCCCGGAAATGGGAAAATCTGGCTCTGGGAGTTCTGAGAAGTCCCTTTTCTATTTCAGGAGATGGCGAGCCTTCAAGATCATGGCTTCCCTCTGAACCTTATTAAGGTCCTGAAATCAAAGCTGAAAAATGACTTCTGTGCCTTAGGTTGCATCAGCCTTCCCTATCCTGAGGGAGTATGAGTGCCTTTCCCAAGCCTGGGCCTCTAGGCCTCACCTTCAGGGCCCCAGCACAAAGGAGGAAAACAGGAAAAGAAAAAAAAAAAAGTTAGCAAGCAGGAAAATAAATACACTGGGTGCTATTTCAAAATCATTGTTGTGCTACAGGAAGGTCCACTGTATAAATGGATCATAATTTATTTAACTCGCTCCTTAATGAGGACCGTTCCCATTGTTTTTGGTCTTTTGCTTACACACACTATTTCTGTGAACACCCTTGTGCAAGAGTATCTGTAAAACAAATACTTAGAAGTGGAGTCACTGAGTCAAAACAGAGCTATCTTGACAGATAGTGCCAATTTGCTCCTTAGAAAAGGTGCGATGATTTACACTTCAATTTTGCATGAGAGTGACAATAATGACAATACTTTTGACAGTAATGTTTTGTCAGATTTACTTATACTTTCCCACCTGATATTTAAAAAATGGAACTATGACTTGCATCATCATTCATGACTTGTTTTGCGCCCTACAAAATGTTTGTTTGTGTGCTTTGTCCATTCGCCTCTTAGTATTTTTTATTTGTTTTGTAGATTCTTTACATATTCAGGAAATTAGCTCTTTGGGAAATGCGTCTTAAATATTTTTCTTGACTTTCGTCCTTTTAAAATGATTTTTTTTTTTTTCAGTATTGTCTCCCCCTAAAGCTAATTGTAACTTATATAGCCCCTGTGCTTTGGCTTTGCTTGGAAAGTTCTTCTCTGTTCTGAGAATGATAAAATAGACTAAAACAGACCAGTCTTTCTTCTGGGGTTGCCAGTTTGTTTTTTTTTTTTTAAAGATTTTATTTATTTATTTGACAGAGAGAGAGCTCACAAGTAGGCAGAGAGGCAGGCAGAGAGAGAGGAGGAAGCAGGCTCCCTGCTGAGCAGAGAGCCCAATGCGGGACTCAATCCCAGGACCATAGGATCACGACCTGAGCCAAAGGCAGAGGCTTTAACCCACTGAGCCACTCAGGTAACCCTGGAATTGCCAGTTTTTTAAACATTTTTTATACTTACATCTTTGATTTATCAGTATTTGATTTTTTGGTAAGGAACATGCTAACTGGTTGCCTCAACATAACTTATCAAATAGCCCACCTTTTTTCTGATATGAAATATACCCCTTTGTGTACGCTGAATTTCAAGGTCAATATTTGTGGACTCTCTCTTCTCTTCTACGGCTATTGCTTAGTCATAGGGAGACAAGGACAAACTCAATTATTGCACCTTTATGATACTTTGTGATAAAGATGAGTCCTCCCTTGTAACTCTTAATTTTCCTTTTTCTGGCTACTCTTGCCTATTTATTTTCCACGTAAACTTTAGAGAGAATTTATCTTAATTTCCCATGCTTAAGAAAAATCCTGTTAGTATGTTTATTGAGCTTCCATTAGATTTATAGATTCATTTCCCTAAATGTATGTGGCATTGCTATAACATTGAATCTTCTTATCCAAGACATTTATTCAAGTCTCTCAAAAATGTACATCAGTAGAATTTGAAAGTGTTTCTCACATTGAGCCTTCACAATTTAAAAAAAAATATTAATTCCTAGGCTTTTCATCCCTTCGTTTGCTGTATATATGACATATTTTCTTATATTATGTTTGTTATATTTTCTAATTGATAGTAGCTTATATAAGGAAAGCCATAGTTGCACGTTAATTTTGCCATCAGCCACCTTACCAGATTTTCTTAATGTATTTATTATTTTGTTTGACTGTTTTGAGTTTCCCAGGCATATAAACACAAATCTGCAAATAATAGTAATTTCTATGGAAAATTTTAATTTTTTCAGATATAGGGCATCATCCAAACTGCCTTGTCCCCTGCCCCCAAGTCCATTTGTAACTGGCACTGAAGCTCTTTTTTCAACATCCATTCCCTCTTCTTCTGAAAGTTACCTCAATTTATACGTCACCATCCCCACCTTACCCTCATGGTCCACGTGCTACTAGGGAAGTGGTTGTCCCTTGCCTCCAGTGGTGAAGCACACTGCTCACATCTAGAATAATCATGGTAATCCCATCTTCACCGATGGCTACCGCTCCACACTGAGTTATACATGTGGCCCGATTTAGGATGTGATGGGGGCATCCAGACAGCAGTTCCCCTTTCTTGCTGAGCTCTGTGGAGGTGTAGGCAACCTTCCTGTGAGCCAAGAAGGACTCAAATCAGGAAGCAGCTGATAGCAGAGAAACTGACCTTGGTGGCATCACTGAGTTGTTAAACTAAACCAAACCTGTAGCCCACCCTCCCTTTAAACTTGCAGTTGATGAGCCATTGGCTTAAATTGTTTAAGCCAATCTAAGGTGTTATTCTGATACTTGCAATTGAACACATTGTAGCCTACAGGTGACCATCAGGAATCACTCAAGCTCATTGAGCTTAAAGGTTGTCTTGGCTGTGTGGTCAGGATCACTTGAAAGGGCCTTGGGCTTCTCAGTTTCTCCAAATGAATTGCAGATTTTAATTCAAGATCTTAAAGCTATAAAACTTTTAGAAGAAAACATAGGAGAAAATTTTTGTAACCTTCGGTTTGGCAAAAATTTCTTAGACAAGCACTGTCTATAAAAGAAAAAAAATGTATAAATTGGCTTTCATCGAAACTAAAATTTGTGCTCCTCAAAAGACACTCTCAAGAAAATGAGAAGATTAAGTTGTAGGACTAGAAAAAAAAATTGAACATCAAGTATCTGATAAAGTACTTGCATCCAGAGTATAAAAGAACTCTCAAAACTCAATAATAAAATAAGCAGGAGATTCAAACAAGTATTTTGTTAAATTGCAAACCCAGCACTGTCTTGATTGCTGTAACTTTTTACAAAGATTTTTTATTTATTCATTTGAGAGAGAGAGGGACAGAGAGAGCACAAGCAGGGGGAGAGGCAGAGGCAGAGGGAGACGCAGGCTCCCCACTGAGTAAGGAGCCCCATGTTGTACTTGATCCCAGGACCCTGAGGTCATGACTTGAGCTGAAGGCAGATGCTTAACTGACTGAGCCACCCAGGTACCCTTGTTATAACTTTAAGATTAAGATGAGTTAAAGACAGATAATGTAAATCCTCCAACTCTGTTTTTCTTCTCAAGTATTTTTGGCTTCCCTCCAGCAACCCTCCGTTTGTTTCCCAGAGTCAAGAGTCTGTCATGGTTTGTCTCCCTCTCTGATTTCTTCTCTTCAGTTTTCCCTCCCTTTCTCTGTGGTTCTCTGCACTATTCCTTACATTCCACATATGAGTGAAACATATGATAATTGTCTTTCTTTGATTGACTTATTTCACTTAGCATAATGCCCTCCAGTTCCATCCATGTTGATGTAAATGGTAGATATTCATCCTTTCTGATGTCAGCCTATCAATTTTGATTGAGATTGCACTGAATCTGTTGATCAAACTTAAGAATGTAAGAAATTTATTCAAATTTAAGAAGATATGATATCTTAACTATGAATTTTCTGATGCATGACCATCCTACATCTCTCTACTTACTTAGGTCTTATTTAATTTCTTTCAACAATAATAATAGGTTTTAATCTATAGGTCTTATACATCTGTCAGATTTGATGCTATTACCTATTGTATAATTTTAAAAATTTTAGTTATAATTTAGTTATAATTTTATTTATAATTATAAATAAATATAAATAAAATTATTTAGTTATAATTTCCAGCATACAGAAATTTAATTGTATATCTTGTAATCTGCACCTTCCTAAATTCATTTTTTAGTTCTAATAACATTTATATAGATACTATTGGGTTTTCTATACACATGATCATGTTGTTTGTGAATAAAAACTGTATTACTTTTTCCACTTCTGAGAACTGAGATTCCTTTGAACTTTTTATCTTGCTTGTTAAATGACTAGACCCTCCAGTATAGAGTTGGATAGAAGCAGTGAGGACAGACACACTTGCCCTGTTCCTGATGTTAGGAGGAAAGCATTCAGTCTTTTGTCATTAAATATGATATTTAATTTAGGATTTTATATTCTTTCCATCAGGTTAAAGAAGTTCCTTTATATTCCAATTTGGTAGGTGGGGGTGGTTATCAGTAACTGATGTTGGATTGTTTTAAATATTTTTCTTTTCTTTTCTTTCTTTTTTTCATCTGTGATAACCATGTGGCTTTTCTTTTATTATTTTCCTTTTTTAACTCTTAAAAGAATGAAAAAAAAGCCAAGTCTGGGAGAAAATCTTTGCAAACCAGGTATCTGATAAAGAACTTGTGGTAGTAAAATATAAAGAACTCTCAAAACTCAACAAAAAGGATAACAAATTACTCTATTTAAAATGGTACAAAAGTTCGAGCAGACTTTTTTTTTTTAAAGATTTTATTTATTTATTTGAGAGAGAGTGTGTGTGTGCTCCTGAGAGTGGGAGTGGGGGGAGGGGCAGAGGGAGGAGCAAACTCCTGGCTGAGCAAGGAGCCTGTTGTGGGGTGGGGATTCCAGGATCATGATCTGAGCCAAGGGCAGATACTTAATGGACTGAGCTACTCAGGCACCTCTAAAGGGACTCTTTACAAAAGAAGATCTCTGGATAGCAAATAAGAACTTAAAAAGATACTCAATATTATTAATCATTGGGGAAATGCAAATTTCTTTATTTTTATTTATTTATTTTTAAAGATGTTTATTCATTTGAAACAGAGAGAGAGCATGACTGGGCTGGTGGTAGGGGCAGGTAGGGGAGAGGCTGAGGGAGAGGGAGAAGCAGACTCCCTGCTGAGCCAGGAGTCCAGCATGAGGCTTGATCCAAGGACCCAGAGATCATGACCTGAGCTAAAGGCAAATGCTTAACCATCTGAGCCACCCAGGTGCCCCAGGAAATGCAAATTTAAACTACAATGAAATATTCTTATATACCTATTAAAATGGCTAAAATTAATGAGTGACCCTAACAAGTATGTTGGTGTGTTAGGGTGAAATATGTGAAGATATTTATTGTAGGAATTGGCTCATGTACTTCCGGAAGCTGAAAAGTTCCACAATCTGCCATCTGCAGCCAGAGAAGGCAGGAAGTCTGTGGTCTAATTCAGTCCAAGTCCAAAGGTCTGAGAACTAGGAACTCCAGTGTCCAAGGGCTCAAGAAGATGCATGTCCCAGCTCTAGAATAAAAGATAGGGAATCTGCCCTTCCTTCAACTTTGTGTACCTCTCCACCCTCGGTGGATTCGACGATGCCAGTCCACTTTGGTGAGGAGAAGGTAGATCTTTACTGGGTCTGGAGTCAAATACTACTGTACTCTGGAAACACCCTCACAGACACACCCAGAACTAATAATGTTCCACCAGCTGTCTGGGCAACTCTTAACCCTGTCAAGCGGACACATCAAACCCACCATCACAGTTGCCAAGGGCAAGGAGAAACTGAAATTCTCATAGATTGCTGATGGGAATTTAAAGTAGTATGATTATTTTAGAAAATAGTCTGGTGTGTCTTTTTTTAAAAGATTTTATTTATTTATTTGACAGACCGAGATCACAGGTAGGCAGAGAGAGAGGAAGGGAAGCAGGCTCCCTGCTGAGCAGAGAGCCCAATGCAGGGCTCGATCCCAGGACCCTGAGATCATGACCAGAGCTGAAGGCAGAGGCTTTAATCCACTGAGCCACTCAGGCACCCCTAGTCTGGTGTTTTTTAAAAAAAGTTAAATATACACCTACCCTATGATCCAGGAACTCCACTCCTAGATATTTATCCAGAGAAAAGGAAATTGTGTTCATACCAAAAACTTGCTTACAAATGTTTATAACAGCTTTATTTGTAATAGCCCCAAGCTGAAGACAACTTGAATAATGGTCAAAAGGTAAACAGATAAACAAATTGTGGTATATCTGTACAATGGAAAACTACAAACTAAAAAAAAAAAGAATAAATTACTGATATATGCAATAACGTGAATGAGTTTCAAAGTAGTTATGCTAAATGAAAGAAGTCAAACAAATAGAGGACTTGCTCTATGATTCCGTTTATAGAAACTCTAGAAAATACAAACTAATCTATAGTGATAGAAAGTAGGTAAGTGGTTGCTTAGGGATGTGGTCTGTGAAGACAGGCAGGATGTCTGCCAAAGGGGCCGAACGAGACATTCTGGGCTAATGGACATCTTGACTCTGGTAATTGTTTCACAAATGTATACATATTCCAAATGTCTCAAATTACACACTTTATATATTATACCTCAATAAAATTAGTTTAAACCCTCACTTAGCATTTTTAATGCAGTAGAAGCACATGATAAAAAAATTCAAACAGGGACGCCTGGGTGGCTCAGTTGGTTAAGCAGCTGCCTTCAGCTCAGGTCATGATCCCAGCGTCCTGGGATCGAGTCCCACGTCGGGCTCCTTGCTCGTCAGGGAGCCTGCTTCTCCCTCTGCCTCTGCCTGCCATTCTGTCTGCCTGTGCTCGCTCTCTCTCCCTCTCTCTCTCTGACAAATAAATAAATAAAATCTTTAAAAAAAAAAATTCAAACAATAGAGAAAATTATTTGATTAAGAACTTCAGGAGAGAGTTCTCTCAGAAAAATGGAATTCATAGAATAGCAAATATATTTGATTGTTTGAGAACTAATAATTATCGTTTTTAAACAAATCTGATAGAACATTTGGAAAATTTAAGAATGGATTCATAGGAAACTTAACCAATGAAAAAAGTAAGCCAACTGTTAAGAAACACACACACACACACAAAAAGATAGGTATAGCTGATTACTTGCCTAACCCATGAACATATGTACGTGGTCATGGAGATTTAAGCACTGACTATAGATTTGCTTAAATATGAGGAAAGCAGGATTGGGAGAAGTAAGGAGTAGCAATAGAAGAGAGTTAAGTCTTTATCTTCCATAACATGAAGTCAATTGATTATTCTAGAATTGGTAAATGAAAAATAGCAGCATGCACATATAAAAATAGGGAGATAATCAGAAGAAATAGCTGGAAAAATTTGAAAGTTTTGGGCACCTCGGGGGCTCAGTTGATTAAGCGGCTGTCTTCGGCTCAGGTCATGATCCCAGGGTCCTGGGACTGAGTCTTGCTCAATCCCTGCTTCTCCCTCTGCCTCTGCCTCTCTCTCTCTGTGTCTGTCATAAATAAACAAATAAAATCTTAAAAAAAAAAAGAAAGAAAGAAAGAAAGGAAAGGAAAGAAAAAAAAAATTGTAAGTTTTGCCCCTGAAGAGGTCATGTGGGTCAGCGGACGGTCCTTTTTAGATACTAGCCTTTTATCAATATTTCCTTTGTAATATATGTGCCTGTATTACACTATTCTGGAAAGGGGTGTAGTGCAGTGATTATAAGCCTAAACTCCAGAGCCTGAGGGTCTGAGCTCAAACCCCTACTCTATCAGTTAACAGCAAGGAGGCTTTGGGCACGTTACTTAACTTCTCTCAACTAGATTTCCTTATGTACAAAGTGGACCTAATGATACCGATTTCGTTGCAATATTATCATGTAGCTCAAGCACGTTAAGAGACACGAAAAATGTAGGACAGTACAAGGATGATATAAACATAACATATATATTAAGAATTTTTATTGTGAAATGATGGTTAACAATGATTTAAAAATCATAGCCCTCCCACTTCCGGTCCTTTATCACAAAGATAGCCATTGCTGAAAGGTCTCTGTGCACTATTCTCCTTCTAAAATCTTTTATAAGGGACCTATCGTGTTGGGTACCTATACGTATGCTTTTTAATTTGTATTCCTGGAATCAAACTGTTCATTTGTTCTGTCCCTCTTTTTTTCCTCCTTAATAACAACTTTTATACTAATCCGCACAATCAGATCTATCTTGTTCTTGTTGACATCTGCATAATATTCTCAGTGTCCCCTACTAAAGGCCATTCAGATTGACTTCGATTCTTTGCTATGACATTCTGTGAGCGTGTCCTTAGGGTAAGTTTCAGCTGAGGACACAGCCTCTTTCACAGGGACAGGCAGGAGTAAGGGCATCCTGCCCTTACTTTCTTTCTTTCTGTGGGCTCACCCGCTTTTGATTCTTTGTATTGTTTGCAGCGACTGACATTAGCTTCACTGCCTCAGACTAAAGTACTCTGAAGTATGCCTCATTTAAACAACTCTGTCCCCCTTCAGTGCCCAGGGAGTCCAGGATTCAGGGGATGTGTAGCGGCCACTTCGGGCTTGGGAGTCAGACAGACCTGGTTCTGTGACCTCCGGTACACGCTTTTTCTTGGCCCTGGGCCTCAGTTTCTTCATCGGCAGAAAAAGAAAAATGACATTTCCACTTAAAAAGGATTGTTGTGAAGAATGAGCCTATGTAAACGCCTAGCTGTGCCCAGCCTGGAGTGGGAACTCGAATGTAAACATGATGGGTACATCCTGGGGAAGTGATTCTAAGAAATCGACCATTCTGGAAGTAAGGCTACGGAAATGCAATCAGTTCAGCTCCTCTCCCCCCAGACTTTGAAACCTCTGCCTCAGGACTTTGCTTCCCTTTCTATTTATATCCAGCTTGTACAATCACCATAAGTTAACTCCTTTCGGTAAAATCAGAAATGACACGAGAGAAATAATAATGGCCTGGGAATTTTGTAGACTAACAGTGGAACTCCTTGCATTTGCGTTTTAGATGGCTTCACCGTACCTAGTATAGCACTTAGGCTTGCAAGTAGCCAGATGGCAGCTTCTTCTAGGGGAAAGGGCAGAGTCAGACCAAATGATGAAGGAGTTAGCATTAATGTTGCTTACTGCAAATCTTCCCATTGAAAAATGGTTAAAAGAAGGGAGGGGCAGAGTTTGGCTTAAAATGCCCTTACGTGTCCACTTCGTTTCCCCGAAAGGACAGGGCAGAGGGGAGGGATGGCCTCAGCCAAAGCCCTCCACTCCCCCCAACCCTCCTTTCTGCAGAAATTTAGCCCGTTGATAGTGTAGGATCCTCGTTAAGGCGTCCCATGCTGGGGAAGGTAAATACCCTGGGTCAGTAGTTAGCATCTAGGGGCTGAGATTAAGGACCCTGAAGAGTAAATCTCAGGTGGGATTGGCCATAAAATTTCTTACAGTCTTTGCCAGATAAGCCAAGATAACCTCAGTTCCCTGCCTTTCTCGATCACCGTTCTTTGAAATCTGATCTAACAGAGTCCATGAGAAAAGAAAAGGGGCTCTGGCCTGCTCTTTTCTGCCCTTCTCCCACAAAGGCTGTGTGGGGGTTGCCCTTCAGCATCTGGATACTTCTTGATCATCCTTTCATTTCTTTATTCCTGCTTGAACTGAGGTTCAAGCAGTGTGATGTGTGGTTCCTGCTCTTGGGGAACTCGCGGGAAGAAGGAGACCAGTGGAAACAACCAGCAGCAGAGCTATGGGTCTCTTGAAATCTCTGTGCAGAATATACATTGAAAAAGTGGATTGGGAGTGTGAGGGGTCAGTTCTACTGGGCAGTAGGATTCCTAGAAAAGGTGTCCTTAGGATGACTGGTCATCATTCAGCAGAAGGGATTTGGGAGTGGGAACGTCCCTTTAAACTGAAGGCACAGCCTTGGTAAACTAGTAATTCAAGATGACCAGAGAAAGATGGGTGGGTGGTGGAGAGGGCAGTAAGAGCTTTGAGGGGAGACTCTGGCACAATCACAGAGGTTCTTATTTGCCCAGCAATCAGGTCCTGGGACTTGATTACTCTCCAAAAATCTTCGCACTTGCGCCTCCTGAAGGTCTGCATTGGCGATGCCAACTTTTATTCCCTGTGCTGGTCTGCAATACCCATGGCAAGCAACCAAGGTGAAAATCTAATGGATTTAAGCCGAGAAGGAAATCACTGGAAAGCTATCAGGAGCTCACAAAATACCAGTAAGGGACCACACCATTGGCTTAGCTCTGTTTGCTTGCCCCCCACCCTGGAGTTACTGCAGGTTCCCGCTTATGACTGCAGTGGACTGAATGACAATAGGAAAGAGGTAGTATTGATAAAGGATGTTGGGGTGCCCTAGGAAATTTGCTTGTGTTTTTCCTATGGCTGATTAGTACCCTACTGAATGGTTGTACTGCCATTTATTTATCTATTTACCCATTGATAGTCATTGGTGTTGGTAAGGCTTTCTTCTTCTTCTTCTTTTTTTTTTTTAAAGATTTTACTTATTTATTTGACAGAGAGAGAGAGATCACAAGTAGGCAGAGAGTCAGGCAGAGAGAGGGGGAAGCAGGCTCCCTGCTGAGAAGAACACCGATGCAGGGCTCAATCCCAGGACCCAGAGATCATGACCAGAGCCGAAGGCAGAGGCTCAACGCATTGAGCCATCCAGGCACCCCAGGGCTTTCTTATTTTTAACATTAATCAACAAGTACTTTTTAAAAAATTTTTTAAATATTATTTTATTTTTTATTTTGTTAATTTTTTTAATGTAGTGTTCCCTGAGTCATTGCTCGTTTGCTCATTGAAATACGTGCCCTCCTTAAGACCCCTTACCCTGGGCTCACCCATCCCCTACTTCCCTCCCCTCTGAAACCCTCAGTTTGTTTCTCAGAGTCCTTAGGTCTCTTGTGGCTCATCTCCCCCTCTGATTTCCCTCTTCACTTTTCCCTTCCTTCTCCTAATGTCCTCCATGCTATTCCTTATGTTCCACAAGTAAGTGAAACCATATGATAATTGACTTTCTCTGCTTGACTTATTTCACTCAGCATAATCTCCTCCAGTCCCGACCACATCAGTGCAAATGATGGATATTCATCCTATCTGTTGGCTGAGTAATATTACATGTTAAATATGGATCATATCTTCTTTATCCATTCGTCTGTTGAAGGGCATCTCAGCTCCTTCCACAGTTTGGCTATTGTGGACATTGCTGCTATGAACACTGGCGTGCATGTGGCCCTTCTTTCACTATCTCTGTATCTTTAGGGTAAATACCCAGTAGTGCAATTTCAGGGTCACAGGGTAGCTCTACTTTTAATTTCTTAAGGAATCTCCACACTGTTTTCCAAAGTGGCTGCACCAACTTGCATTCCCACCAAGACTGTAAGAGGGTTCGCCTTTCCCCACATCCTCTCCCACATTTGTTGTTTCTTGCCTTGTCAATTTTTGCCATTCTAACTGGTGTAAGGTGGTATCTCCATGTGGTTTTGATTTGAATTTCCCTGAAGGTGAATAATGTTGAATATTTTTTCATGTGTCTGTTAGCCATCTGTACGTCTTCTTTGGAGAAGTGTCTGTTCATGTCTTCTGCCCATTTCTTGACTTGATTATTTGTTTTTGGGTGTTGAGTTTGAGAAGTTCTTTATAGTTCTTGGATACCACCCCTTTATCTGTAATGTCATTTGCAAATATCTTCTCCCATTCCATGGGTTGCCTCTTAGTTTTGTTGACTGTTTCCTTTGCTGTGCAGAAGCT
Source organism: Enhydra lutris kenyoni (assembly GCF_002288905.1). Classification (NCBI taxonomy): domain Eukaryota; kingdom Metazoa; phylum Chordata; class Mammalia; order Carnivora; family Mustelidae; genus Enhydra; species Enhydra lutris. Next base: position 103,211,526 of record NW_019154085.1, read on the forward strand.
TTTTATCCTGAAGTCCCAAAAGTTTATTTTCGGTTTTGTTTCCCTTCCCTTTGAAAGAAGTTGCTGTGGCCGATGTTGAAGAGGTTACTGCCTATGTTCTCCTCTAGGATTTTTATAGAATCCTGCCTCATGTTGAGGTCTTTCATCCATTTAGACTTCAGCTTTGTGTATGGTGTAAGAGAATGGGTCAAGTTTCATTCTTCTATACATAGCTGTCCAATTTTCCCAGCACCATTTATTAAAGAGACTGTCTTTTTTTCATTGGATATTTTTTCCTGCTTCGTTGAAGACTTGTTGTTATTAAGCTCCATTGGCTTGCCTGCTTGCTGTGGGTTCTGATTGTTTTGAACACTTGGGTTTGTGCTGGTGATTTTTAAATCATGTGTTACCACGATTGCCCTAGCATTCAGCTAGAATGGGGCTGCTCAAGAATTCCTGATCTTCCCGGTGGCCCATTGACTAAACTAGTTTGGGGTCAACTGATTCATAGAAAGCCCAGCTCTGCCAAGACCATGAGGCTCGGGGTCGCCTCTGCTTGGGACTCCAGCCCCAATCCTCCTGTCTAAAAGAGCACTGTGAGACACTTGGTTGTCACTCTGGAGAACAATGGAACTTCATGTAACTACATCAGAGCCACTCTGAACACACGTTTAAATTCTCCAACCCAATGATATGCACTTTGCTGGAAAAATAAAGCAAAACCCTGCATTTATTGAACAGCATGGTCCCAAAGGCAAGTCAACCATTTCATCTGGTGCTCAAGAGAAGAAACTGCTAGATCCTTATTACCTGGAGATAACAGTGTCTGAGTGGAAGACACTTAGGAAGAGACTGTACGATATTCCCCCAAATTGTGTGTCTTATACTTTATGGGAGATTTAAGGGATTTTTAAGGGTGACATTGACAATGCAGGGGTTTCACGTTACACGCTGGCTTGATGGAAGATGCCATTCTACTGGTAGCCCTTTCATTTATAAACATGCTTATGCTTTTATTTTGTTTGACCCTCATGCCCACCTTATGGGCCAAGTCAACTACTGGTATTCCATTTTGCAAATGGAGACGCTGAAACACAGAGTAAAGAGCAGAGCCGAGATGAGGGAGAGCAAGTGATGGGTCATTCCAAGTGCACTGTTAGATCCCATCTTTTTAAAATTTTGTTCATCATGAGCTTTTGGCATTAACTTTGATTTTTAAAATACTCCATTAAAATGCTATCTACCTTGATACTGAATCTTTTGCACCCCAATCTAGTGCCTTAATTGCCTTAATCTAGTCCCAGCCCTGCAGGCTGGATGGATTAGCCCGCATCCTATGAAATACCATTTACTGCATGTCAAGAATGGATAAATATCAGTAATTGCGTATATTTCAACCTCATGGATCATTCCAGAAGGGAGTCCTGAGGGCTCCCATGGGTCCCTGCGCTACATGTGACTGCTTCATTTTTCTGTGCAGAGGTCCTTAGCCAGGTTGCACATTTTAACTAGCCTTAGGGTTTTTATGAAAACCAGAATCTCAGGCCAGGGATGGAGAAATGGTAGGTGTGTTTTCAAAAAACTCCTCCACTGTGAACCTCTGCATTACAGCCTTTGGATCAAACTAGGCTTAAACCAGGCTGTAGAGGCAGAGTGTCCTGGATTCAAATTCTGGCGGCATCACTTTCTAACCACAAGATATGAGGCTATTATAGGTTGCTGTGAGTGGTGAGTAATGTGTATAAATGCCCATCACAGTGCTTGATTACCTACTAAATCCTCCATACCAGCTAATGGTTCTAGGAGCTATTACTTTGTGCTGAGGCCTAGAGAAATGAAGTAAGACACCACAGTCACCCAGCAAGTTCCTGAAAGAGTTGGATTTGTGCCCCAGTTCTGTCTGGGCTGATAACTAGAGCCAAAGCCACCATATTTGATGTCCACTAAAAGTTCCGTCCAAGGCCAGCGACCCTCCATCACTAGCCCACTGCACTTCCAATGAGCCCCGTCCGCATTGTCCTGGATGAGGACTGCTTGTTGCCAGAGCCGAGCTGCCCACGCAGGGAGAGGAGGCGCTGCAGGGAGATTCCCCTCCCACAGGGGAAGCCCCCTGAAGCCTCTATTACCTCCAATGGCCGGCCACACTTCGGACAAGAATGGCCAGCTGTTTCCATTTCCTCACTTCCAATTCCTTTAACCTTTTCTGTGCTGGTTTCTGCTCCTAGGACCTCAGCCCACAGCAGGGACTTCCTGAATGTTGAAACCGCGGGTGTCACGGGGACCTCTGCCTTGGGGGCACCGCCAATCACTCTTCTTCCTGAGTTTCTTGCCCTTTCTGTTTTCAGCCACACCACAAGCCAAACAAAGTGAGTGAGTGGGACCCAGCCTCTTCCCTGACCACCTCTCCTCCTCACCTCTCAGGTTCCAACAGCCCCAAAGTCTTGCGGCTCCTGCACCCCAAAACCCTGCCTGGGAGGCTGCCCTTGCCTACCTTTCCTGCCTCAAAGGTCCCACAGCCCCATGTTTCTCTCCAGGCAAACCCACCCCCTCACCCTCGGTCCTCCCTTGAACTCAGAGCTGACCAGCAGCTTTCTCGGGGTATTCCCACCCCTGGCCCCACTGCCTCCAGGTCACTTCCAGCCTCTCACATGACAGCGAGTTTCTAGAATTCAGCTGTATCCACATCCAGCCTACATACCACACTGTGAGCTCCTTTAAGGCAAAAGCCGTTGCCTTCATCTCTCCGGAAACCAGGAGGCTCATGGCATCTCTAGCATCCACAGGACCTCAGTGCCCTCAGCCCGCCAGGCGCCATCTTAACCACCAATGGACGTGATTTAATTCATTCGGCCGACATAACAGATAATAACCCCGGTCTCCCTTATTTGACAAACAAGGAAATCGAGGCCCCCAGAGCTCACGTGATGTTTCTACCATGGTACAGCAGCTGTGGGGAGCAGGTAGAATTTGAACCCAAGCCTCTGAGCTGATAGGGTCTGCATGTCCACTACCACGCTATGCGTCCCTTCTGGCAGGGAACGCCTGACAAAAAGGAGCTAAGGTGGGGGTTTGTCCCCTCAAGGAGCTCAGGTCTCACTGGGGCCAGAGAGAGCACACATGTGCCACCCCCAATAGATGGAACATGGGAAGATACACACAAAGTGTAAGCAGATGCTACAATGTGTGGTCTAGAGCAGTGTTTCTCCATCTCCTACATTCTTCACCTGGAAAGCTACTTCAGCTATAGATCTGGATTCACTGGGATGGGACCCGAGACTCTGCATTTCTAACAGGATCCCAGGTGATACGAATGCTGCTGTCTAAGGTCCACACTTTGAGGAGAAAAGATGAATTCTAAGGCCGAAGTAGGTCAGAGGAGGGAGATTTCAGTGTGAACTGCAGAGGTCCTGGGACACTGCCCTGGGTCTGGCATGATGGCAGCCCTTGGATGGGCAGAGGGGAGGGAGAGAAACAGATCCCCTGGGGTCACCCAACTCCCTCTTCTCAGGGGCCTGGGAGTGAGGGGTGTTTCCAAGGACTATTGACTTATGCCCCAAAGCATAAGTCACTGCCCTTAACAAGCAGCTGCGACAAACAGGAGTTGCACATGTGAATAGCCTGTTTTTGCAACATGCCCAATTCTGATTGTGTCAGGAAACATTTTGCAAATTCAGAAGTCCGAGCCAAAGGGAAGTGCTGTGTGGTCTCCAGTGAGCTGCAGTAGTTAAATGAGAACAATCTTTTCCCAAGTGGTTCCTCTTGAGGACAGCATTTCTGTTGGCTCCAGAACTTTGGGCCATCTATAAAGCTTCACGATGGAAAATAAGGAAATTCTCAAGGAGGAAGAGTTCCTGGCGAGCACTAGAGAAAGAACAGCCATCAACCAAACAATGTTCCCTGCAATGGAGGTCTTTGAAATCAATGGTAAAGTACTGCTTCCCAGTAATGACATTGCCTGGTGATGTACTTTTTTTATTGGCAACATAAGAATAGACAAGGTAATAGGAAGCCTTGGTTTGTACCATAGACTCTCACTAATACATTTCTGGAATGCTTCAATATGGACTTCATGTAATGTTAGGAAGAGACACTATATCTTTAGCGTATAGTTGGGGTTATTTTAGCTTCACAATAAATTGTATTACATTATGTGCCCTTTGGGCCACCTGGGTGGCTCACTGGGTTAAGCCTCTGCCTTCGACTCTGGTCATGATCTCAGGGTCCTGGGATCAAGCCCTGCATCGGGCTCTCGGCTCAGCAGGGAGCCTGCTCCCCCCCCCCCCTCTCTGCCTGCCTCTGTCTACTTGTGATCTCTGTCTGTCAAATAAATAAATAAATCTTTTTTAAAAATATGTGCCCTTCGATTAACGCTAATACTTATCACACGCCCTTCCCTTTTGTTAGTGTCTTATTTTGACACACAGGTTGTACGACAAAATGGCAAAGCAGCCCAAGAGGGATGAAAAAGTTCCACAAAACGAAAGCCAAGTGCCACAAACTTATTTAACGTAATTCCTTTAAAATTCTTTAAGGTGACTTCCGTTGTATCAGCTGTGTTGATCAGGGAGTGCTTTCTTCATTTCGTGCTGGCTAGGATATGTTCGTAGCTTCATAATTAGTTTGTCTTAGATTCAATTCAGGTTTTAAAAATTCAGGCAACTCTGTCATCTTTATTTTTCTCCCTCATCCTTCTATAGGTGATGCATTTTTTAAATCTTCTAGAACTTAAAGTCACCGGGGAGTATTTTCCATGGGGGTTCTCTGATTTTCCATGCCAGAATATCCTCTAGGAATTGCCTTCCAAGCTGATGAGTCATTCCCACTTCCAGTCTTTTCTGGAAATCATATGTTCAGATCAATTGCAGTTCTGTCCCTCAGCCTGAACAGTCCCTCTCACCCAGTATTTGAGTGGGTCACTGGCTGGAATTTAAGGGGGTACAAAGATACAAGGTTGAGTATTCTGCCCTTAGGGATTTACGGTGTAGTAACAGAGAATGTGTGACTTCAATAATTGTTGGCTATTCAGGGGTGCCAGGGTGGCTCAGTCAGTTGAGTGTCTGCCTTCAGCTCGGGTCTTGATCCCAGGGTCTTGGGAGCGAGTCCCATGTCGGGTTCCCTGCTCAAAGGAGCCTGCTTCTCCCTCTGCCTGCCGCTCCCCCTGCTTGTGCTCTCTCTCTCTCTCTCTCTGATAAATAAATAAATAAAATCTTTAAAAAATATGTAATAATTGTTAGCTGTTCAGAACTTTGGGGAATGCAGCCTTCTGGATAGGTGACTTTTTAAGTTACTGAAAATGTGCAAGCAAAGTCAGTTGATCAAACATATTCAGCTCCTGCTGGGCATTGCTCTTGGCACCGAGGAAACACACAAAAATACACAGGGAGTCCTCAGTCATGCCGGCGGTGGCAGGAGATTGGCAGGATCAGGCCACCTGTAAACTATCTCTGTGTAAGCACAGGACAGATAGATCTATGGACAGATGCAACCCGGTCTGACCTGGAGGTCAGAAGTGAGACCTCTTCTAAAGTTTAAAGGATAAAGGGAATTAGTGAAATAAGATGCTGGCTGGGAGTAATAGAAGATCACGGGTTTATTATATATTCCTAGGGAATCTTTAGAGATTACTCACTATCATAGATATTGAATGAGTTAGACAGAGAGAAATGTGGCAGCAAGAGGCAGTGGTTATAAGGATGGAAAAGAGAGAATGTTCTGGAAAGATATTAGAAGTCAAGCCAATAGGACTAAAATGGTGGGATAAGGCAAGTGAGGGGGAGGCCAGCCTTAACGGGGAATTCCAGATTTCTGACTTCGGTTATGGATATCATTAACTAAAACACTAACCAAAAAACAAAACAGCTTGGTTAGAAAGAATATTCTTCTTTCTTTCTTTCTTTCTTTCTTTCTTTCTTTCTTTCTTTCTTTCTTTCAAGATTTGATTTATTTATTTGAGAGAGAGAAGGAGAGAGCATGAGCTGGGGGTGGGGGAAGGGCAGAGGGAGAGGGAGAAGCAGACTCCAGGCTGAGCAGGGAGCCTGACATGGGGCTTAATCCCAGGACCCTGAGATCACAACATGAGCCAAAGGCAGACGCTTAACTGACTGAACCACCCAGGTACCCTGGAAGGAACATTTTGCTAAATACATTCACAACTTCCAGTCTTCTTAAACAAAGATCTTGGAACATATGGAACTTTCTAGATGAATTCCATTATGGACAGTACTCACTGTGAGGCTCTGTAACATAGTGACCCCCTCAGGGCTTAACTGAAATAAGTAAAACTACTTGCTTCAGCACTAAATGGCTTCAAGCATCTTCCTTTCTTTCTCCCACCCTCCCTCCTTTCTCTTATTTCTGCTGAAGATTGCTTTCATTTTCTGAAGAGGTTCGACATACTGCTCCTTTCGCTGCCCTGAAGGTCCAACTAAACTCCAACTCTTTCCTCATGGACCAGTATCTGCAACATCTTACCCCTCCAGTGGGACATTTGGGCTTGAGTGAGAGGGTCTCCATTTGTCCCTGATGACAATACCCTTCATCTGTCTGGACCTCTCCCCCTGAGCCCTCAACTATTTCAGGCTTCACATCTCACTTCTTGATATGTCTTCCCACCAATTTCGATCTGAAGAACATGCCTCTTGACAGAGAGAACCCCCCAAAAGACAGAGAAGTTGTTGCTTGTTTGAAGTTAACATTAAGCCCTGGTTCCCAGCTCTGGGTCTAACTGTCTCTTCTTCCTGCTAAAAAGATAATTTTAAACATTGTCCCAATAGACCTTGACCCTGGAATCAATTCACGGTCACCCTTGTTGATGTGCTCAGTGTCACTTCAGGTCCTTGTTCTGACTTTGTTTTTTGTCATGTCACTATTTCTCAGCACCTTTTAGATGTCCTGCTTTACCCTAGCATTATTTTTTCCCCTATCCTTTTGTTACGAAATAATTATAGATTTCCAGAAACTAGCAAAAAAAAAAAAAGTAGGGAAGTCTCTGTGACCCCCAGTGAGGTTCTCCTCCCAGTGAGAACATCTTGCATAGCTACAGTTCGCTATCACAACCAGGAAATGGATATTGCTACACTTTATGGAGCTTATTTCCATTTCATTCATTTTATAGGTACTCGTTTGTGTGTGGGAATACAGTTGTCTACAATTTTACCATATGCATATATTTGTGTCACCATCCCCAATATCAGAATACCAAACTGTTCCTTCACCGCGCCAGTTTCTCATACTGCCTTTCTAGCCACACACGTCCCGTCACTCCTCCACCAGCAATCACTATCCCCTGACAATCGCCAATCAGTTCCCCATTTCTATAATTTTGTTGTGTAAAGAATGTTATCTAAATGGAAAAAGTATGTAACTTTGTAAAGATTGGCTGGTTTTCACATAGCACGATTCCCTTGAGATCCACCCAAGTTGTTGTATGTATCAGTACTTATTTTTATTAATGAGTGTTTTTCGCGAGTATTATCCCACGGATATGAATGTTTCACAGTTTGTTTAACCAGGCACCCACAGAAAGACGTTTGTGTTGTTGCCTGTTTGGGGCCATTACAAATAAAGCCACTGTGATTGTTGATGTAAAAGTTTTTTTTTGTATGAGCCTAAGGTTTCATTTCTCTAGGATAAATGCCCCAAAGGGCAATTGCGGGATTCTAAGTATATGTTTGGTTTTAGAAGAAGCCCCGATCTATTTTTTCCAGGATGGCTGTGTCATTTACGTTCCTACCAGCGATATACCATAGATTCAGTTTCTCTGACTTCCTGGGAGCAGTTGGTATCATTACTATTTTTATTTTAGCCATTCTGATATGTGTACGATTGTGAGATCTTATTGTAATTTTGATTTGCATTTTCCTAAGGGCTAACAATGTTGGCTATCTTCTCACATGCTTTTTTCCCATTTGTATATGAAATGCCTCTTTGTGTCTTTTGCCAATGTTTAATGGGATCATTTGTTTTCCTATTTCGTTTTGAGAGCACTTTATTCAAAATACAAGTCCTCTACTGGATGGGTGGCTTGCAAATATTCTCTCCCAGTCTGTAACAGGTCTTTTCATCCTCTTAACAGAGTCTTTTTCAAAGGCAAAAGCATTTAACCCTGTGGAGGCCCTACCTAGCAATTTTCCCTTTTATGGATTGTGTTTTTGGTGTCACATCTAAGAACTCTTCACCTGGCCCTAGGCCTCCCAATTTTTCTCTTATGTTTAATTCTAAAATTTGTTATAATTTCTCACTTTATAATTAAGTCCATGGTTCCTATAATATATGTATTATATACATATACTTGTATATATATATAAAATATATGTAATGTATATATATGTAGTATACATATGTAATATATAGGTAATGTATACATGTAATATATATGTATATACTTGTATATACAATGTATTATATGTTTGTAGTATGTATTATATGAATGTAATACATGTAATGTATATATTATACTGTATATGTGTATATAATAGGTATATGATATGTATATGTATTTGTAATATGTATATATATATTTATATTTACATATATAAATAAACAAACAAATCTTGACCTGTATTTCACTCAGGTTAAGATTTGTTTGTTTATTTATTTATTTTTTTTGCCTGTGGGTGTCCAGTTGCTCCAACACCATTTGCTGAAAATGCTGTTTCCTCCATTAAATTACTTCTGTAACTTGTCAAAAAAAACCCCAGTTGGTTATAGCTGTGTAAGGACTATTTCTGTGTCCTTTATTCTGTTGCATAACTCTGTATGTCTATCCCTCCTCCCATCCCACACTGTCTTGATCACAGTGGCTCTATTGTGAGCTTCAACAAGTTTTTATTCCTCACATTTTATTCATCTTTTTCAGGATGATTTTAGCCATTCTGTGGCTTGTCCCTTTCCAGGTAAATTTTAGCATGAGCTTATCAATACCTAGAGAAAGCCTTGCTGGGATTTTGGCAGAGCAGTGTTATACCTCCAGGTCAGTTTTTTTTTTTTTTTTTTAATATTTTATTTATTTATTTGACAGACCGAGATCACAGGTAGGCAGAGAGAGAGGAAGGGAAGCAGGCTCCCCGCTTAGCAGAGAGCCCGATGCGGGGCTCGATCCCAGGACCCTGGGATCATGACCCGAGCCAAAGGCAGAGGCCTTAACCCACTGAACCACCCAGGCACCCCAAACTGACAGTTTTTAATCAGTATTTTATAACGTTCAGCATACAGATCTTATATACATTTTTTACCTTTATACTGAAATATTTCATTTCCTTTGGAGTGACTGTGAATGCCATTATGTTTTAATGGTGATTTCCACTTATTTGCCAGTGGTATATAAAATGGGGCTGAATGAGAGAGTGAGAAGAGACATCCTTGCCTCATTCCCAATCTTCAGACGAAATGATTCTGTGTCACCATTATGGATAATGTTAGCTTTAGATATTTCTTAGATGCTCCTTTAAAAAAAAATTTATTCATTTATTTATTCAAGAGTAAGAGAGTGAGCAAGTAGGAAGAGGAGCAAAGGAAGAGGGACAAGAAGACTCCACACTGAGCATGGTGCCCAATATGGGGCTTGATCCCATGACTCTAGCCAAAATTAAGAGAGTCAGGCACTCGACCGACTGAGCCACCCAGACACCCCCGAAGCTCCTTTTTTTTTAAGTTAAGGAAATTCTCTTTTATTTCTAGTGTGCTGAGAGTTTTTATTATGAATTTATTATTTTTTATGAGAGTTAGAATTATGAATTTTAATTATGAGAGCTTTATTATGAATTTGATTTTGTCAAGTGTTTTTTTCTGCATCAGTTGTATGGTTATGTGATTTTTTTCTTCCTTTAGCTCATTGATATGGTTGATCATATTGATCAATTTCTGGGTATTGAACCAGCTTGTATACCTTGAAATTCCACTTAGTAATGGTATATAGATTCTTTTTATACATTGCTTGATAAGGTTTACCAATATTTTGTTAAGAATTTTTGTGTCAAATTCCACGAAAGACACTGATCTTCAGTTTTTTTCTTTTGCACTGTCTTTGGTTTTCATTTCAAGGTAATCCTGACCTCCTAAAATGAGTTAGAAAGTGTTCTCTACTCTTCCATAATCCATAAGAGAGTGGGTAAAACAGCGTTACTTCTCCTAAAGGCTTGATAAAAGACTCCATTAAAATTATCTGGGCCTGGATATTTCTTTTTCAGGAGGTTTTAAGTACACATTCAGTTTATTTAATAGATGTAGGTATTCATATTGTTTAATATTGGTTGAGTCTTGGTAGTTTGTAATTTTGGAGAAGTTGGTTCATTTCATCTAAGTTGTGAGCATGAAGTGAGTAATAGGATCTTATTTTCTTGGAAGGGCTGCGGATCTGTGGAAATAGCACCCGTTTTGTTCCTGATATTGGTGATTTGTGTCTTTTTCTCTTTTTCTCTTCATCAGTCTTGCCAGAACTTTATCAATTTTATTCAAAGAATCAGCATTTTCCTCTACTGAGCTTCTCTTTTGTTTTGCTATTTTAAATCTCATTGATTTCTGTTCTGACCTCTTTTTTTTTTTTAATTTATTTATTTTTTTCTTGTTGTTAAGGGTTTATTTTGCTCTTCTCTTCCAGTTCCTTGAGCTAGGAACCTAGTTTATCAGCTTGAGATAATTTCTGATTAGTAATGTGAGCCTCTAGGGCTGCTATAAATTTTCCTCCCAATACTACTTTGGCTGAATCCAGTAATTGATATGGTCTATTCTTATTTACAATCAGTCCTATTTTTTAAAAAATTTCTTTAATACTTTATAGCCCATGTATTATTTAATTTTTGAAAAAAATTCCAAGTGTTTAGAGGTTTTCCTGCTGTCTGTTATTGTTTTCTATTTTGATCCCATTGTCTAGAAACATACTCTATGCAACTTCAATTCATTTCCATTTTGTTGGGGTTTGTTTCATGACCGATGATATGGTCTGTCTTGGTGACTATCCTAAGTGCATGGAAAGAATATGTATTCCACTGTTGTTGCATAGAGTAGTCCATAATTATTCATTAGATCCTTTTGATTTATGGTGTTGTTCATTTCTTCTATAGCTTTGCTGATTTCTGAGAGTGGGGTGTTAAAGGTCCCAATACAATTGTTGATATATTGATTTCACCTTTCAGTTACATCAGTTTTTGCTGCATATAAATAGAAACTCTGTTGTTGATTTCTTGGATATAGCAGAGAGTGGAGTCATGCTTTTTAATTTACTTTTGCCACACTCTCTGCCTTCTAATTGGTGTATCTAAACCATTTACATTAAAGTAATTATTGATGTGTTAGGGCTTAAATCTGCCACATTATTATGCATTTTCTCTTTGTCCCTCTGTTTCCCATTAGCAGCTTTTCTTTTCTTACTTTCCTATGGGTTACTTGAGCTTGTTTTAGAATTCGATTTTGATTTATTTATAGTTTTTTGTTTGTTTGTTTGTTTAGTTCTTCATTTGAAATAGTTTTCTTACTTTTTTCCTGGGCATTACAATACACATGTATAATTTATTACAGTCTATCAACATCAACATTCTATCACTTTGAGTCAAGTCTTGAAAACTAATTTCCACTTATGTCTTTTGAGCCTTTCCATTTTTGAAATGTAATTGTCTTAAACATTTCTTCTACATGCAATAGGCATCACTTAATTATTTTTGTTTCAACCATCAGATGTGATTTTAGGGTCACCAAGGTGGCTCAGTCAGTTAAACGTGTCTGCCTTTGGCTCAGGTCATGATCCCAGCATCCTGGGATGGAGCTCCCTGTAGGGCTCCCTGTTCATGAGGAGCCTTCTTCTCCTTCTGCCCCTTCCCCTGCTGTTTTTCTCTCTCTCTCTCTCACACACACACACACTCAAATAAATAAAATATTTTTAAAAATGTGATATAAAAAAATTATGAGAAGGATGGTCTAAACATATCTCCATATTTACCCATTCTTCATTCTTGTTCTTCTTTCCCTTTGGAAGTGCCATGCCTTCTGCTATTATCTTTTCCCTTCTGTTTAAAGAACTTCCTTTAGCTATCCTTTTTTTTTTTTTTTGGAGATTTTATTTTTTTAAAGGTTTTATTTATTTATTTGATGGGGGGGGAGCACAAACAAGAGGAGCTGCAGGCAGAGGGAGAGGGAAAAGCAGGGAGCCTGATGCAGCACTCAATCCCAGGACCCTGGGAACATGACCTGAGCCAAAAGCAGATGCTTAACTGACTGAGCCTTGAACTCATGACCCTGAGATCAAGAGTTTCATATGTTTGGCTGAGCCAGCTGGGTGCCCCTCTTCAGCCATTCTTTCAAGGTAAACCTACTAGCAAAAACTTTTGCTTAGTTTTCCTTCATCTGAGAATCTCTTTACTTCCCATTCATTCTTAAGGGATATTTTCACTAGAGACAGTTGATAATTCATTTCTTTGAGCACATGAAAAATGTCATGTCGCTTCCAATTTCAGATGAGAAATCTGCTGCAATTCAAAGTAGTATCTCTATAGGTAATGGGTTATTTTTCTCTTGGCTGCTTTCAAGATCTTTTCTTTTTCTTTTGATTTTTAATTTTCTTGGTATGTACGGGTTTTTTTTCAGATTTTTAACTCTTATGTGTCTTGTTATTGATTGCTTGAATTTATCATGTTTGGGGTTTGCTCAAGTTCTTAAATTTGCAGGTTGGTGACTTTCACCAAATTTGAGAAGTTTTCAGCCACCATTCTTTCTTTAAATATTTTTTTTCAGCTTCACATCTTTCTGGGACTTTAAGGATATGAATATTATGTGTTTTGTTATTGATACTTAGATCTCTGAGTCTCTGGTTTTTTTTTTTTTTTTTTTTTTTTTTTTTTTTTTTTTAGTCGATTTTCTCTGTTTTTCAGACAGGATCATTTCTATTGTTCTATCCTTTATTTCATTGATTCTCTCCCTTATCACTTTTATTGCACTATTGGGCCCGTTTAGTGAGTATTTTTTTTTTTTAATTGGAACTTTTAAGTCCTATGATTTCCCTTTGGTTCTTCTTTATATTCTCTATTTCTTGGTAGATTAAAAAAATTTTTTTGTTTCAAGAGTATTTGTAATTGCTCATTCAAGCATTTTTATTATGCCTGCTTTAAAATCCTTATTGAATAATTCTGATGTATGTGTCATCTCCATACTGACACTTGTTGATTATCTTTTTTTTTTTTTTGCTCTCTCTCTCTTTTTTTTTAAGGTTTATGTATTTATTTGAGAGAGACAGGGAATGCAGGGAGGGGCAGAGGGAGAGGGAGAGAGAATCCTCAAGCAGACTCCCTGCTGAGCACAGAGCCTGATGCAGGGTTGAATCCCAGGACACTGAAATCATGACCTGAACCAAAATTAAGAGCCAGCCGCTTAATTGACTGAGCCACCCACGTGCCCTATTCATTGTATTTCATCACTCAAGTTGTAATTTTCTCTGTCCTTGGTAGTGTGTATTGTATTGTGGACATTGTGTATGGTCTGTTAGGACACTCTAGATCCTGTTCAGATTTTCTATTTTAAATCATACTGTTTAGGTTTATCACATAAATTCTGGCCCACTTTTGTGAGCTGTGGTTCCAATAACAACTTAGTTTTCAGAGGGCTGACTATTCTATCCTGGTCTGATTTGTTAACTGATACTACTGGTGTTCTTCCTTGCTGCCTGCTGGTGCTGCCTGCCAGGGCAGAAGGTAGTTTTCCAGACTGTCCAGTGATCCTGGGTCAGGGGTGGGAGACATCGAGCCAACAGGGCAGCAACCACTTTGCCCAGTGCCAGGGGCAAGGAGAGGGGACTTCAGTCTGCACAAAACCACCTTCTGCCAGTGGGCAAGGGGTTGGGAGATGGTAGGCCTGGAGACCCTAGAGTTTGTATATAGACTGTTTTCTTCATTGAGATCATTTATGGAATCGAAATTTTATTTCCCTCTGGAGCCACATTTTCACTGTGTCTCAGACAATAGAGCGGTCATATTTTTGAAAACTGCTTTCCTAAAATCTTCACCTGGACTAACCCTAGTTTACTCCAGGGATGCTCATTCTCGTTTACTGGAAGCTTTATTCATTCTCTCATCTTAGATGACCCTTCCTTGTTGGTGAAATCCAACAAGGAAGAGTTGGAGAGTAGATGTTCCTTTGCAGTTTTTCTACACTTTTAGAAATCATCGTAGATGACAAAAGCATTTGTCATCTGCCCACAGATCCAAAAGTCCCAGTTTCTAAGATACCTTGCCTCTACGTTATATGAGAGCTCTGACTTAATAAAGTATTCTGAGCTTTAGTGCACACCTCTGAACGATTCCCATCTGTACTACCATGTTTGTTTTTCCTCTCACTGTCTTCACTCAGATGCCTTCCATTTTTGCTACCATCTAGTTTGAAAATATCTATATTTTCCATGCTGGCCCTCACTGCCACCTCCAACTACTGTAACACTTGTGCCTCTGGAAAGATAACACTATCTATTCCCATCACTTCACGTTTAGTGCTGCCTATGAGATCGTATTCCTCTTCCTCCGTCCATCTTCTGTGAAATACAAGCTTCCTTTGTTCATTACCCATCCTCGCCACGATTGTATGCTTGCCTAAGGTCTGACATCGCCTTCCCGATGCTTTTCCAACCCTTCCAAGCTGGCACTGTTGCACTCTGCACGTGTTCAGGACCCAAACCCCTGCAGCCACTCATTCATCCTTTCATTTGTCATCTTCCTAGCCCACGTTGTGTGGTAGATACCGTGTTGGCGCTGGAAGTCCACTCTAGAAGCTTCCGGAATACTGGGGGTGGAGGAGGGAAACTGAGACATAAAGAGACACAGTGCGGGATGATTGACGCCGTATCAAGTGGAAACACAGAGTGATGTGGGGCAGCAGAGCAGCATCCCACCTGACCTGGCGGAGTCAGAGCCTGTATCCTGGAGAAGCTCCACTCTGCTCAGTCATGCAGTGGGGAGGCAGGAAGGTCATGTAGTCAGAGAAGATACACAGCCTCGAGTGAGATGGGTGTAACGACAAGTGGTCTGGCCTGCCTGAGGGTCAGGGTCCACGTGGGGTGTAGTGTGGAGGTCCAGCCACAGGAGAATTGGCAGGCAGCAAGTCTTCCTGTTTGTCCCAAGGACAGTGAACAGCCATGGGAACCACTGAAGGCAGGGAAGTGGCTTGGCCAGGTTGTGTATTAGAGAGTTTACTTGGGCTGCTGTGTGGGCCCCAAATTCGGAGGCATGGTGTGACACTGAGCGTACCCAAGTGCCACTAACTAAAAAACCACCCAACCAAGAAGTCATTCCCCTTGCTGCTGCCAAAGCCATCTCGAGACCACCATGCATCAGGCGATGCTAAAGCAGGGGTTTCTGTTCTGCACGTGGCTGGAAGCAGTATCAGCAGAACGATGAAGGTTCCACAGACTCGAGGTTCATATGGATCTAGGATAAGAGTCAACTGAAAACCCAACATCACCTACCACAGAGCAAAAAATGTGTTCATGAACCCTGACTCCCTCCCCTGGGATGTCCACAGATGATCTCTTTGACCTTCACACCTGCCCTTGGAGCTCACTGCAACTGCATTTTTCCAAGGGCAACGGTTCATATAGGCGAGTTAGACAAACTCAATCCTTGGGGTTAGATGGGCCCAGGGGCACATGCCTGTTGTGTTGCCCTAACTTTTCTGGACCCCAAGTCTGTAGAAGAGGATGCTCACACCTACCTGCCAGGATTGCCAGAAGCGTTATAGACCATATCAGACAATGCCTGGCACAGAGGAGGTGCTCTGTCAGTAAGAGTGCTGGGAAACACAGGACCTTCTACAGTCTGGCTCCCTGCCTTTGGACGCCCTGAAATGGGGAGACAGCTGGTGTTGGAGAGGGTTGGTGTTGGAAACATGGTGGCCTCTTTTTTTTTTTTTTAAGATTTTATTTATTTATTTGACAGAGAGAGAGCTCACAAGGAGGCAGAGAAGCAGGCAGAGAGAGAGGAGGAAGCAGGGTCCCCGCTGAGCAGAGAGCCCGATGGGGGGCTCGATCCTAGGACCCTGAGATCATGACCTGAGCTGAAGGCAGAGGCTTTAACCCACTGAGCCACCCAGGTGCCCCTACATGGTGACCTCCTTTGCAATGCCCCACACCAGAAACAGCTTGCCCATGGGGAAATGCCTGCATGAATTGTGGCTCTTTTCTTGAAGGGCTCTTAGGCAGCTATTAAAAGGAGAGTTAAATCTTTCTCTACAAAACAAAACAACAACAAATAAACAAGAGGAATGTCCATGGGAAATCATGCATTGCAGAAAAAAATGAGCCATATTATATGTCATATGATATCATTTGTGTAAAATCGAAAGGAAAAAAAAAGTCTGTCCAGCAGTGTACGTATGGGTTTGTCAGTTTCCATGAGTAAGCAGGCTGAGAGCAAGGCCACACCCCAGAAAGCCAGCAAAACTTATGTCAGCAGGTTAGGATGCCAGGGAATTGAGGTCCCCCGAAGTCCCCGATTAAAAGATTATTAACCCTTGTAATGCTGTGTTGTCTGATAAATTATACTAAGTAGGTTTCATTTGTATAATTAATGATCTAAGGAAAAAAGGAAACAATTTATTTATTATTATTATTATTAATGTATAATTAATGATCTAAGGAAAAAAGAAAACAAAAGCCCGAATCTGAGTTCCAGATCAGGGTCTCATCACCTAATAGGTACTTTAACTTCTCCAAACCTCGCTTGGAGTTGATAAACTGGTGACAATCGTTCTCCTCCCAAAGTCGTGGAACTTAAGTCTGTTCATTCATTCATTCACTTGATAAACATCTCTTGAGAGCCTTGAGATGACCTCTCTCAACAGAGCCTCTGTTGCCAGGCGCTGTGCTGGGGCATCGAGAGTGCACCTGGTTTCAGGACTGTACCTGCCACGTAATGGTGGGGGGCGCGAGTGTTTGCCCAGCCCTACCGGCAAGGGAGCAACAGTGGCTCTTCTCAGTTTGTGGGAGGAGGAGAGGACCCAGGGGGAGGATTTCGGGGTAGTGGGACTTTGTGTCTTTATCCTCGACCTCCCGGGGAGCCATCTGCTCACACAGAGAGGGGATTCCCACACAAGTTGGGACCTCCCGGTCTCTGCCTCCTATAGCATCCACCTTCTGCCGGTGTTGTGTTTCAGATCCAAACCCCAGGAAGAGAAGGGGGGTGAACTGCTTCATGGTCATGGTGGCCATCTACCTGATTCTGCTCACCGCGGGTACTGGGCTGTTGGTGGTGAAAGGTAAAGAGGTCCGGTCCTGTCTGGTGCCTCCTGGGGTGATACAGGGCTCAGGCTGAGTGGAGAGCCCTGGGGTCACTGCTACCTGCCTGCTGAGAGGCGGTTCTTAGTCCGTGGGTAGCCGGGTAGTCTCATGGATGGGGGTTGGTGGGGGGAAGTGAACAAGCGAGTATGTGTGTGACAGAGAGAGAGACATGGAGACAGATTGAAAGAGAGAGAGAGAGACCATGCGAGCTTGTGTATGTCAGAGAAGTGAACAATGCAATAATTTCACAAGTCTTTCATCAAGACTTCCCCGTGTCTAAGCAGGAAGGGATGTTATTGATCAAAATGTTCATATTAACATGATTTTACTTGCAAAGTGCTCCCTGTCCAAATGTTAAGGTCACGAAACATTCCCAACTGCGCACACTGAGGTCACCCAAGAACATTGTGTGCCCAGCTGCTATAAACATCCGTCACACATATATTCAGGCCACATGTGATCACATCAGACCAGCATGTTGGTCGTCATATGTTCATGCCAGAGCCTGTAGGAAGGTTGAAGGTTGATCATGATGCTGTGGGTACATCCCTAGGCCATTCAAGAATATTCTATGAATATGTAACGTCATGCCTGAGTGTGTAGTGCCCACATGCAGGATATAGAAAGAAGTCTGTGCTCACACTAGGTCCTCACAGAACATGAAATGCGCGTTCGGTATCCAGGACCCTCAGAAGTCATGCATATATAACACAAGAACGTCAGGGATGTGCTCAGATGCCTGGAGCTTTAATGAGGTCCCCCTAAAAGAAGGCTCTGGGGTGGGGATGGGGTGTCCAGTTTTGAATCTGCAGGAGCGGCTCCGGGTGCTGGAGACTCACTTCAATGGAACGCTGGCCACCGAGGACCATCAGTCCTTCTCTTTGTTCCAGTCCATGCCCCTCCCGCACCTCCCTGGGGGCATGCTGGGGCTGCAGGCCCTACAGGCCCAGATCACCCAGGTTCACACCAGGCAAGAATACCTGCTACGGAAGGTGGACAACTTCACTCGGAGCCCAGGTTCGGCCCCTTCCCCTCTGCACCAGGACTCCTCAGGGGATGGAAAGGAGGGGCTGCGGGTTCATGGGCAAGCGGATTCTTGGGTCCAAATCCCCTTCCCTGGCAAGGAGAGCATTCCAGAATCCTGGGGCCCAAGGAAAGTAGTGAGAGCCATATGGAGTAGGCATGAGGTGGATCTAGAATGTTTGGGAGGATGGGTAAAACACAGAGCCTGGGGCAAGTCCCAGGATCGCTCTTATGCAATCTACTAATACTGGCTCCATGTCTAGAGACAGATTAACCGCAGGCAACAAGAAGTCCGGGCCACATAGGGACCTCAGAAGGACAGGGTGGTGGGCTTGCTGGGGAAGTATGGCCAGCAAGTGTAGCTTGGAAGATAGGGCCCTCGGCAGGAGAAAATGGAAGCCAAGGTGGAGATACTGGGGATCCCCCTCCCCTCGGTTTTCTCGGGGCCCAAGACTGTTTGTACCAGAACAGGGAGGACTAATTTGGGCCGAAGTTGCTCCTACATGTGACCTCACTATTGCCTGGCGCTCCGGCCCCGATGTCTGGAGTGAGCTAGTGTTTAAAGGGTGATCCCATGACCACTGTTCTGTGCCCATGGGAACATGTACTCAATGGGCACAGGGTCCCAGTGGGGGAATTCCCCAGAGGCCGTGGTTTTCCCAGTGAGCACAGATGAAGGCCAAGCCAGGATGCAGGGACAGGGGACAGCTGTGACCAATGGGCAGTGCCCAGGCTCAGATGTTCAGATACTCAGACGCAGGGACCTTTACCCCCTCCCTTGATATACTGCGGAGCTGGTTGTGATCAGCCCGAGGGGCCCCGCTTTTAACCTGAGGCTCTTTTTGAAGGGGTTGGGCCCGCAAGTCTTCCGACAATATAGGGTAAACTCTGGAGGTCTCACCTTCTTTCCCCACTTCCGCAGCTCCCGGGGATCTATGGCTCCCTGGAGCAGACCACTAGCTGCAACGAAACATCTGGCTTTTTCCAAAGCTCAGTCCTGGAAAATACCCAGGTGTTTGCCTCCTGTTGGCCAAATCCCCCAACCACTTGAAACCCTTGCTGCTCAGCTGGAGGGCAGAGACCCCCAACTTAGAGCTGGGTGCCCTGGGTGCATACCCTCCCAGCCCAGCCTACAGCCCTCTCTCCTCCCCTTGCAGAGCTGTTCCGGGTCAAAGGGGAACGAGGCACTCCAGGTATGTTCATTTCCCCTCTGACCCTGCCCACTCACCAAGGCCTTCCCCCAGGGGCTCCTGGGCTTATGCCTTTCTGGACCCTACCCCAGCTTACCTTCCACGGGCCCCCAAAGTTCCCCACAAACTCACTGGTCCTCCATTGGGTCGGCTCTCTGTTCCCTGACCTTGCTGGGACTCCTGGCTTCTGGGCCTTTACCCTCTCCTCGCCTGAAGTGGGAAATGGCTCCCCCATCCTCCCCACCCCACCAAATCTAAGCTGCCTTCCGAGGCCAGCCCAAGGGTGTCCCCCTCAGGTGCCCTCTCCCCCAGCACTCCAGCTGCAGGTGCAGGGCTCCCCCCACCCCGTCTCCAGTAATCACTGTTTCCAGATACCTCTAACCTAACACGGAGCTTCTCCCCCCATCTGTCTGTGATCCTTTCCAGGGGTGCACGCCTCATGCCTCCTAGAGCACATAACAGGAGGGTAGCCTCTGGGACCTGAGTTCTAATCCTAGCCCCACTGCTTCCTGGCTGTGTGACTTTGGACCAGTGATGTCAGTTTTCTGGAACCTCAGCGACTCAGCTGTATAAAAACTAATGGAGATAATTTTGCTCACTTCCCAGGGTGGCTATAAGATGCACGTGAAGAGTGTGCAAAAAAATGTCCGATGATAGCAGGTGCTCTCTGAGGAAAACACCTGTGCCTTCACTGCTTTTTCTTTCTACCTGAACACACAGCTTTGGCTACGCGCATGCACATACATGTGCACTCACTCACGCCTATCGCGTTCTATCAGCGGAGTGGCTGAAATGTCATCTTGAAAATAATTCTGCACGTTGTTCTTGGGATAGAACTCTTTGGCTTCATAATTATTCATGGATGGCCCAGACATGCCACTGGCGAGGGAGAGTTTCGAGGCAGCCTTGCATGATGACATGAGGGTCCCTTTGCATCACTGGCTCTCCTGGGGACAGACCTTGGCTCTCTCTGGAACCAGGTGCCTTGAGCAAGTCACTTAACACTTTGAGCTCTGTGTCCCCCTGCTATAAGATGGGGATAATGATAGGACCTCCTGGGATTGAAGTGAGGATAAAATGATGAATGTAAAAATGTGTAGTCCAGTGCCCAGCTCAGAGTGAGTATTCAAATGTGCCCTTGTTGTTCCGTGTTGTTGTTATTTGCTTTGTTATTTTGTGGGGAAGGTTAAAGGAGCTAACACTTGGGGAGCTCCAGCCGGATGGATGTTGGCTCCTTCCCTCCAAGGAGAGGCTGACACCTCTTCTCAACCCAGTGTTTCGTCTGATGTTGTTTGTGCTTGCTAATTTCAGTTACCATACAGAGCAATATTGGTTTCAGGAGTGGAAGTCAGTGATTCATCACTTACCTACAACACCCAGGGCTCATCACAGCAAGTGCCCTCTTTAGTATCCATCCCCCACCTAGCTGATGTTGAAAGTCTGCTCTAGCCTCTGCCCCAGGCCCAGTGTTCCAGGACCAGACACAGAGCCCAGCTCACCTCCAGGCAGGTAGCAGCCTCCCTTTGGTCCCTCTGTCTCTGTCTCTCTGGCTCTTTCTGTGTGAATGCACACATGGCCCCTGATCAGAGAGGCTCCAGTTACAACTTTTTGACTTCACAATGGTGCGAAAGTGATCGCATTCAGCAGACACTATACTTCAAATTTTGAATTTGTTTTTAGTTTTTTTTCTTAAGGATTTTATTTATTTATTGGTCAGAGAGAGAGAGCACAAGCAGGGAGAGCAGCAGGGAGAGGGAGAGGGAGAAGCAGGCTCCACTGAGCAGGAAGGCCGATGTGGAACTCGATCCCAGAACCCTGGGATCATGACCTGAGCCGAAGGCAGACGCTTAACCTACTGAGCCACCCAGGCGTCCTCAAATTTTGAATTTTGATCTTCTCCCAGGCTAGGGACATGGTGGGGGGTGGGGCATGCTCTCGTATAATCCTGAGCAGGACAGCTCCCCTTCAGCCAGGCACTCCCAAGAGCAAACAACTGATCCGCTGACAACCACTCTGTCCCCAGACAGCCACACTGCTCTCACTGTCAGTATAGGAGTCAGTAAGTTACAGGACAGGGGCAGCTCTGTATTATAAAACAGGCTTTGCATTAGATGATTTTGCACAACTGTGGGCTGATGTCGGTGTTCTGAATATCTTTAAGGGAGGCGAAGCTGCGCTGTGATGTGTAGTTGATTAGGTGTACTAAATGCATTTTTGACTGAAAATATTTTCAATTTCTATTGTTTATTGAGATGTAGCCCCACTGTAAGTTGAAGAAGACCTGTATGCGTGTGTGTGTGTGTGTGTGTGTGTGTATTTGTAATCTACAGCTTCGTCTCCCTGTCTCTCTCCAGACACGGTAGTCTCTGACTACCTCTTTGTCTCTGTCTCTGTCTGTCTCTCTTCTGAAGCCCAGAAAACAGAGGCAGGAAACTGATTCCAGCAGCTAGGGCTCACCCCCGACCCCTTCCCAGCTTCCCCCACCACCCTGGGCCCCCCAGGGGAGGCCCACCATCTCTTTCCCCTCCCCCAAGGCCTGCCTTGCCTGGTCATGCTCCCGCAAAGGCATGTTTTCCTGCACCAGCCCCTGGAAACCAATAGGTGGGTCCCAGAGGATGGCTGGGTACAGGGCCCAGAGGTGATGGGTTTGGCCCCAAAGCAGCCTGCCTTGAAACTGCCCTCTGGCCAGGCTTCCAAAACAGTGCTGGTAGGGGCCGGGGATCCTGCACCTAAGTCAAGTTTGGGAAACGGTGATGTGGAACCCACCCACACCTCTCTGCCCCTCCCCGCTGTGTTCCAGACTTCTCAACAGACATTTACAAAAAGCATCTCAAGGCTGACACCTCCCCAGGCACTGGGAATGCAGACAGAAAAAGACAGAATCCCTGCCCTCAGGGAAGCGTGATTCGGTTACAGCCCTGGCTTGTGCTCTGAGAGACTGGGGCAGCTCCCTAGGTAAGGAGAGCATGAGGGGACTTAACCCCCTCAGGGGCCACAGAAGGTTCCCAGAGAGAACTTTCAGCCTTGACCTGAGTGTGAGTGGAAGGTGCCAGGAAATACGGATGCTAGGCAGAGACCCACACATGCAAAGGCCCTGGGGTATGAGTTAGGAACGGGGATTTGGTGAGCAAAGAAAAGCAAAGAAAGAAGACCTAGTGCTGGAGTGCAAGAATGAGAGGAGCGGAGGTGGGAGACAGGCTGGGAGCTGCAGGGACTAGGCAGGCCTTGGTCAGGAGGTGGGGTGAAGGCAGTAGTCCTAGCTACATGCAAGGTACATTCACCTATGTTTTGTGGATCCCTCACACTAACCGCATGTGGCTGCTGCTATTATCTGCATTTCACAGATGAGGAAACAGGCCCTAAGGGATGTTGACTTGCTCAAGCTAACTCAGGCAAGGCTGAGGAGCAGAATCAGACCCTGGAGGGAGCTGAAGTCTCCTCCCTGTCAGTGGGGCCTGCTGTCAAACCCCAAACTGATTTTCAACTGCCCTTTCCTAGAGCTTGTCTGAGAGGGACTCTAGTCCCCCATCCTGCTTCCATCCCTTGGGACCCCAGGCTTGTGCACACAGGATGGATATAGACTTATGGATTCCACAAATTGGACTGAGGTCCTACTCTGAAATAGAAAGCATGTCATGGGCTTTGTCATCATGGTGTCCTGACATGGGTGAAAGGCTTTGCCCCTGAGAGACCTGGAACCTGCCAGCCTCTCTCCAAATCTCCCTCTCTCTCAGGCAAAGCCATGCCTACCAGAAAGTTGTTTTCCTCTACGGGGATGTGGAGACCCGCTATGGTCTGAGTGTATCTCCTCCAAATGCCTGTGTTGAAAACCTAACCCCTGAGGTGACTGTATTAGGAGGTGGGGCCTTTGGGAGATGATTCAGTGCTAAGAGCAGGGCCCTCTTGAATGGGATTAGTATCCTTATAAAAGACACCCCAATGCTCCCTCACCAACCCCCTCCACCAAGTGAGGACACAGCAAGAAGTCAGAAGAAGCTGACCACACTAGCAACCGAATCTTGGACTTCCAGCCTCTAGAACTGTGAGCAATGCATTTTTGTTGTTTATAGGCCTCCTGCCCTGAGGCTTATAGCAGCTGGAACGGATTAAGACAGGACGAGGAACCCTGTCCCGCCCTCCTGGGTTGTTGTGAGTCTCGAACCTGCAAGCAGCCCTTGGAAAGGGAGAGAACAGTATGTGAGTGACAGTAAAAATAGGTGGCCTGAGTTCAGAGCCTGCCGCCAGGACCGCCCTGCAGAGCTAGTATATTAAGCCCATTCTACCGATGAGGAAACTGAGGCTCAAAAGGAAGAAGTAACTTGAACCACGTCATGCAGCTGAAGGCGCGGTGCTGCTCCTTGAACACGCACCACTGCAGTTCACCTGTTGGGCCCTGAGCTTCTTGGAGGAAGGAGCTCTGCCTTCTCTTCCTTTCCTTCCTCCGCACAGTTTGGCTTGTTCCTGGGGCTCAATGGTAGTGCGTTGGATAAATAGTGGTGTGATAAGTGGCTTTGTCACCCCACCTGTGGGCTGGCTCCTGGGTCTCTGCTCCTGTGCTTCAAGTCTCCCAGGTCAAAAGGGGCCCCGGGCAGGCTTGGCATTGAATCCCACTTCTGCCAAGACCACTGGCTGAGAAGGGGGCCAAGGGGCCAAGGCGAGCCATGGACGCTGGCCTCTGGCTACTAGCCCTATAATCCTTTTCCTCCTCTTTGTCCAGGCTTTGTTCTGAATCCCTTTTCCTTTCCAGGTCCTCCAGGACTCCAGGGCCCGCCTGGAATCAAGGGAGAGGCAGGTGGGTAGGGGTGGGTGTGTGCACGAGCCGAGGGTTGGGAAGCAGGAGGGTTGGCTCATTCATACCTCTATGCCCAAGAAACTCGGCCTCTTATTTCCTCTCTCTCTCTCTCTTTTTCTTCTTGTTCTGAAGAGTGAAATGGTGTCACTGGTATGTGTGTGGCGGGGTTGGGGGGAGCAGATGAGACAGAGAGAGGCGCTTCACCTCGAGTGGGCATCTTATCCTTCTGAGGGGCTCTAGAACATCAGCTGACTGAGGAGCCAAGAGCCCTGTGACTAGTTCTTTCCTTCCTCGCAGGCCTCCGAGGACCCAACGGTGCTCCAGGGAAACAAGGAGCCCCTGGTAATGTGTGTGTCCTCTGCTTGGGCTCAGCGATGCCTTGGCCGAGAGGCTGAGCCAGCTCCCCACAACCTTCTCCCCACAGCTATCCCCCAACCAGCCATCCCCATCCCCGCTGCCTCAGAGGGGCATTGCCCTCCCCTAGTCCTCTGCTCTGGAGTCTTATTGTGCCTCATCGATACACCCAAGAGATGACCTCACCTCCCCCAGACTTCCTCTTCTCCTGGAACGCCCCCTGCCCCATTGCCTAGGAGTCCCTCCCAGGAGGATGGTGGGAGCCCACCTCATTGGCCATTCTCTGCCCACCCCAGGACAGCAGGGAGAGAAGGGCAGCAAAGGTGATGGGGGTCTCGTTGGCCCGAAAGGGGAACCTGGAGCTAAGGGAGACAAAGGAGACCTGGGTCTTCCAGGTAAGGGTCCAGTGGGAGTGTCGGTGCTTGTGTGTGTTGGGGGGGTTGGCTAAGGGCTGGGCCCCGATCCTATGGAAGTGTGTCTGTTCTGTACCACTGAGGACAAAGCAGACAAAGCTGGGCTCTGCCTACCAGTCTCATGGGAGCACCCATGAGGTCCCTTCTGTCCAGGTGAGCAGAGGCCAGGAATATGAAAGCTGAGAGCAGGGGGGTGGGGAGTAAGGAGACACAGTCTCATTCCAGGCACAACCAGTGATGAGTGGGGACACAGGCCATGCTAGGAGCTCGGAGGAGAGGAAGGCGAGGGACAGCAGTGGGACCTGAGGAGGACACAAGGGAGGAGGGTAGACTGGCTGGCAAGGAGGGAAAAGGGATTGATACCAGAAGGAGGTGCTACCTCAGAACTTTTTAGGGCACTTGTTCCAAGTCCAAGAGTGTGTGTTTCGAAGGCCTGGATGATTCTGACCCTGACAGTCTAGCAGGAGCTCTTTGAGAAGCACGGCCCCAGGGGCTCTGGCCATGACCGAGCGCCTCCATGTCCCTTGCCCCTTGGCTTCTTGAGGCCCCCTTGGGGGGTTCTGGGGTATTGTATCATAGGGAGAATGAGTGTTGTGCAGCTAGTGAGCTTGTTATTATTATTTTTTTTTTGAAGATTTATTTATTTTAGAGAGCACGGTGGGGGTAGGGGCAGAGGGAAAGGGAGAGAGAGAATCTCAAACAGACTCCATACTGAGCACAGAGCGGGATGCGGGGCTTGATCCCACGACCTTGAGATTCTGACCTGACAGAAACCAAAGGTTGGACACTCCACCAGCTGCGGCACACGGGCGCCCCGGCTAGTGGGCTGGGACCCCAACCATGCTCTGCACCTGTTCACATGCCTTGCTAGGCACATTTTTAACCAGCTGAGATTTAGTTTCTTCATTTCAGAAAAGAATGGCCGTTAAAATAATCATAATTAAATTATGCATATCTTGTAGGACAGTTAGGAGGGCTAGAGATCATGTTTTCAAACCATCTGCCACATGGTTCAACACTAAATGAATGATAGCCATTAGCCTTTGTGATCCTTTAAGGTAGAAAAGAGAAGGACTTCAGTTCTAAGATCAGACACATCGGGGTCCTAATACAACTCACTAGCTGGGGTAAATGACTCGACCTCACCTGGGGTAAATGACTCGACCTCTCTGACCCTCAATTTACTCACCCATAAAAGGGGGATAATAAGAGCAACCTCTAATAAGGATTAGTTACAACAGGAGTATAAGGCATAAGATGTGTGGCACTATACCTGCAAATAGGAATATTTACATTGTAAGAGACTGGGGTGCTTGTCTTCAGGAAGGGGGCCCTTACCGGGATGTGTTAGCCATGTTCAAACATTAAAAAGTCACTTGTGGAAGAGAAAACAGACTCGCTCTGGGTGCCCATCAATAGAATGAGGAGCGATGATCAAGGGTTTCAGGAGAGCCAATCGTGCTGAAGTAAGGAAGGAGGAAGGCATTAGAACTTAGGGCACCCCAGGGATGAGCCGGGCACTCATGCGCAGATCTCAGGGGCTGCAGCCACGGAGGCGGGGCAGGGGCGGGGGCGGGGGCTGCAGAATTCTCCTGGGCAGGACTGAGCCAAACCTTTGCACCAAGCAATTGGTTAGACCGTTGACCACTGAGGGTGCTTCCAAAGGCGGCCCTCTGCAGTGCTCTCTGCAACAGGAAAGGAGGCCCCCGACTTTCTCAAGCTGGCCCTCCCCTCCCACCCCAGAATGGGGGGTGACAAGCCGGCGCTTTGCGCGTAGAGTCTACGCCCTCCTGTTTCCCAGCCCACATCACCCACCGCCACAGGCCCACGACGATTCCGCAGCAGGGCACGAAGCCCGCACTCGGAGGCGGACTCGGGACTGGAAACGCTGTGGCCAGCCTGCGAGGGGAATTGCCGTAGTTTTTACCCCTCCTCTTCCCAAATTTCGTCTCCCAAGATCACAAGATCTCTTTCACCCACTGGTCCCCAATCTCCATTCCGCAGAGGGGACGCGGGAACCAAGAGAGCCCTGCTTTGGTGGTACTGAGGCTTGGTGCTCTTTGTCACAGTGGATGGGTAATGCCCCTAGTGGAGATCCAGGGGACACTCTTTTTGCCTCACTTCACCTTTAGCTGTGATGGGAAGGTTCAGACATCAGGCACAGCTGGGTTCCTCCGTGGGTGGGTCGTTTCACTAGGAACGCGGGGATTCCCAGGGCTGTCCCCTTTGATGGAGACATGGCGGGCCCAGCCACACACAGACCCCGGCCCAGACCACGCTCCAAAATCCTTGTACAGCCAAGCCATTTCTATCATGTGATGGTTCTGGCTGGCCAGAGCAATCAGGCACCAACCAATTCCTCCAGGGAAGTAATTCCTAGTCCCTTCTAACAAATCCCATTTGTGCCTTCTGCCAAAGAGGACACCCTCAATGCCCGAGAACTGCCTTCCTTGGGGCTTGCCCCTGAGGTTATAAGAGATCTCATCTGTAACCAAGTTCTCTCTGGTTCTTTTGTTTCCCATGAAGGAATAATCATCCTTCAAGTATCTAAACCAGAAAGAATCTACTTCCTAAGCCTTGCCCCTGAGATCACCCCCAGCTTTGATCCAGAAAGCTTTGCATAACCCATGATTCTTTCCCTCTGCTTCAGGACTTTCTGTCTCCTTTCTTGATTCACTGGAGAAAAGGCTGGTATCCCTTTGAGTCCTCCCCTTCCCTATCAAGAAAGTAAGGGAATGGAGCCTTTTAACCAAATTGCACAGTGCTGAGCCCATCCCAGGGCAGAGCGAGCTGCTCTGGGTAGGGCTTCGACTGGCTCCCAGAACAGCAGGTTACTGCTGGGTTACTGCTGAGCAGACCCAGCCTGGCATGGTTAGGAGGGGTGTACAGCCAGCTCCAAAACCAAACTCGTGGACTGGGACGGGGTTGCCAGGCCCTGCTTTGCCAGAAGCCTCCCTCGATTGATATGCACTGAGCAGTGGCAGAAAGGAGGAGGGAGCAGTGGACGACCGAGGAGAGGACAGGCTGGGACAAGCCGTGAATGCAGATGACAAGTGGAAAATTTGATACCTCAGGCACCAAGAGAGGCTGTGACTGAAGCCCTGGCAGGAATTTGAGCTGCCGCAATGTTCTTCTCCCCGCCACCAGCCCCCCCACCCCGTACCTTCGAATCTCTATTCTCAGCATTTGGGATCGACTTTCTGGAATATTCAGATTTCGGTTTGAGAGGCTTGGAAAGTAATTACCCAAAATGCAGACACGAAAATGAGCTCTAGCTAAGCCTGGACTGTGGTCCCTCCCAGGGTCCTGAGAGCCTGGCTTCCCTGGCCCACCCACCACTCAGGCCAGTTGACCTTGGCCGTTTTTCACAAGTTCATGTCTTGTCTCTGGGGCAAGGTGGTGTGCTCCTAGAGGGCACCTATTGTATCTTCCACTTCTGGGCACCAGGTAGCAGGAGCTCAAAGAGTTTGAGTTTGTAATTTGGGTGGGACAAGTGTCAGTGGGATCTGGCGGCTGGGTTTGCCCTCCTCCTGTGCCTGACCACGACTCCTTGATTTTTCAGGAAGCAAGGGGGACATGGGCATGAAAGGAGACACAGGGGTTATGGGTCCCCCCGGAGCCCAGGGGACTAAAGGTGACTCGGGGAAGCCAGGCGCCCCAGGTAAGAGGCTGTCCATCAGACTGTAGCTATTCCTTTCCCCCCTGGTGGACTGAGCTATAAGGGCACAAAATCCCTAAAAGTCCCTCGTCCTTTCAGGTGCAGCTGGATTTCCTGGAATAAAAGGAGATCAAGGTAAGAACTCTGGGAATCCAGGTATCATTCGAGCTGCCACTGTCCCTGGGCAAAGCCAAGTCCAGGACATGACTCCACTATCTCTATCTCATTGTTGTGTTAACCCAGAGCACCCAGGGTCTCTTAAAACTCAGCTCTGCCTGAAAGGAACAGGCTTGATTGGTGGGTCCCTAACCCCAGACCCTGCAGAGTGATGGCCGAGATGAACAAATTGCTCAGGCTCTAACTTTTCTCCTGCTGATTAGGCCTGTTCGCAGCCTCTAAAGGGAGCTGATTAAAGCTGCCCAGGGAACATACAAGGTGGTAGGACATATGCGTGTCACTGCTGAGAAGAGAGGTGTGTTGAGGGGCGGCAACGAGGCTCTCTGGCGACCACACCCAACCTTGCCCTTGTCGCTTGCAGGACAACCTGGAGCGAAGGGTCCTCCTGGCTCTCCGGGCGTGGCAGGATCCCCAGGGGCCAAGGGGGAGCCTGGCACTGCTGGCTCCCCTGGACTAGCAGGTGAGGTCCTCGGCACTGTGGTGGGTATAGGGAGTGATGTCTGAAGACCCACGGAGCTCAGCCCTCATGCCATCTGGGCATCTGTTGTACAGGGCCACCAGGGACACCCGGGAGTCCTGGAGCCCACGGCGTGAAAGGAAGCAAGGGAGACCCAGGTAACAGAGGGTGTGGTTGGGGGTGGGCAGGGTGCTGGGTGTCAGGGGTGGACAGGGAGGAGGACTCCCTCCCAGTGGGCCCACCAGAAGGAGGCAGATGGTCTTCTGTACTCAGGCCCCAGAGGCACCCGGATTAAGGAGGACACTTTCCTCTCTCAGGGCCCTTTGAGCTCAAAGCCCTAGGGCTGTCCTCTCTCTGCTCAGGGTCCCTGAAAGGCCCCAAAGCCATGACCGAACCTCCACCATTAAAGAGAAGGGAAGCTGACCCACATTGTCTCCTGGACCGCCTTCTAGCCCTGGACATAGTTTCCATTCTCTCCAGCTAACCTATAATGGGGCCCCAGGGTCAGGGCTCTGGATTTCGGTGGGGGGGGGGGCAAGGTCAAGAAACCCCTTCTTGAACATTCTCCCAAAGGGCCTCAGGCTGGGAGGAGTGACCCACAGTAACCAAACTCACAGTGACCACTATATAAAACTTCATGTCAACTTAGTCTACATTATAAACCATTGTGCCAACTTAGTATAGGTTATAAACCAGCCAACCAAAGTGGCCTACTTTATAAACCTCTACACCAATTTTGTCTAGTCACTAAGTCAGTCTGGGCAATGGTCTAAAAACTCTGGGCCACTTTTGGGGGGCACTGGGGCACCATGATGTGTAACACCTGCTTCCTGACCTCACGCATACAGGTTGGTGCCTGAGACAGGCAGACAGACTGTTGCCAGACTGTGCCAGGTGCATTCTGTCATGAACTTTTGCATGGAGAAGTGCTGAATGCCCCTTAGAAAGCCAAGTGCAGCCTGGAGGTATTGTAACAGTGCAAGGTCAAGAGAGCAGGCTGGGCAGTGGCTTTGGGTGGCCGTGGACAGTCTGCCGCAGGCCGTTCTCATGCTGTGTCGCAGGTCTGTGTCTCGTGCCGCAGGTCATGCTGTGTTAGCCTGACGCCCTCACGCAGAGCCATGTGCAGACCCACATGAGGGGCAGGTGTTCTTAGGGCTCATTGATCAAGTAGTTGACTAGTAGATGGATTGATTCCTTAAACAAATGTGACTTAACTCAGCTAAATGCTTCAGTTTCATCATGTCCCTTCTCTGGTAGGGGTGGTGAAAGGCAGAGCAGCACGTGAGTGATGTAAGAGCTTGAGATGAGTCTTGTGGAATGAGTGGAGTCTGGCCATGGGGAGGAAGGGAAAGGAAATCTAGAGAGAAGGAAGAGAGCAGGCGAAGTCATGAAAGAATGAGGGAGGGCTCTGTAGGCTTCTGTACCTGGCATCTAGGGTTGGGATGTGAGAGAGGGTCAGGAGCTCTGGCCAGAGGGGTGGGTGGGGGCCACCTCCTGGCTGGCCCTGGACTCTGAGCCTTCAACCATTGGGGTTTTCCTGAAGATCATCGAGAGCTATGGCACAGGCTTTTGTAGTACGTGCTATCCTGGGGTGTCTGGGTGACTCAGTCATTAAGCATCTGCCTTTGGCTTAGGTCATGATCCCAGGGTCCTGGGATCAGGCCCCGCAGCGGGCTTCCTCCTCGGCAAGAAGCCTGCTTCTCCCTCTCTGATTCCCCCTGCTTGTGTTCCCTCTCTCACTATGTGTCTATCAATTAAATAAATAAAATCTTCAGGAAAAAAAAAAAGTACCCACTGTCCTTCCAGCCCATCCAGGCTCTGAGCTGGTTTCTTTTTCACGCTGTGTCATCCACGGCCAGGGATCTGCTGCCTGAGGCCATATCAATGCTACCTGAAGGCCCCCCCCCAGCAAGGTCTCACCTTCTGGTGTGGTGGTCAGCTCTCCCTGCCTTGTTGACTGCCTCCTCCCGATCTTAAATATTTCCACCTTCCTTGCTCCCAGATCCCAGGAAGTCTGACTTCTGGGCACGAGGCGGCCCTACCCCTGAGTTTTCTGCTTGGCTTCATAGTGATGACAGCTTTCAACCCTCAGTTATAAACAAGTCTCTCTCCCAACCCTTCCCCGATTGCCAGACTAATGGTTCTTAACTAAGTAAGGGTATCAGGGGTAAAACACGATTTTACCTACAAGGGACACTGAGCCCCCTTCCCAGGCCCCCCAGCCTGTGTCTCCCACTCTCTGGAGGTAGGAGATTTTGCCCTGCACTCCATACCCTGGGACGGTTTACCTCGGAAGAATCGCTCCGATAACAAGCATTTTCATGATAACCCACTGGGATAAGCACTTTCATTAGTGCAACTTGCCCACACTTGAGGAGCCAGGAGGAGACACAGTGAAGGTTGGAATCGTAGCCTGGCTGGCTCAAAGCCAGGGGCCTTATCCATTACACTCTGTCATGCTCTTTTCCTTCCTAGGCAGCCTGAGAATACCCTTACCCCCAATCAGGCATTCTGATGAGCGACACCTTCCCTCTCCATCCCAGGTCAGGAAGGATTTAAGCTGAGGCTACAGCAGGTTCTTCTTCGATTCCAAGAAGGAAACATGATGTTCTCAGGCCCTGTTATGACTCTTCATTATTTACCCCAAAACCCACCTCCCTGAGAGCCCAGATTCCTTTGGCTCACAGCCTGGGGATGGTTTTAACCTTATTATCAAGTTCCCATGTATTTGTTGAGCACTTTTTTGGGGATCTCCATCAATCAGGCCCAGTGGTGAATACCAATCAGGCAAATTCTAAAGGCTATTCCTTAATTCCGGCTACCCAAGTAAACATGCTGATTACATCTTCAATTTGGAGCATGTGATGATTACAACTTTCATAAAATTGTGTTGGTTTCCCACGCAAATCCAAATGCTTGTCTTGATCTAGTAGCTAATGGTTCCATCTCAAGAGGGAATTTCCACAGGTCCATTATCTGGCCTATTCCCACAGGTCCATTATCAGTCTACCTATCTTCCCAAAGTCAGAGGTTAAGGAACTCTTAGAGAGGTTAGATTTCTCAAGTGGGAAAAGGAAGGATGGGTAGTGATCATGGAAGATAATGCTTACTTTTCAATGTCAGGACACTGGTATTCCCCAAACTGGAGGTAGTATGGTGTCTGTCCCGTGTGGGTTATATCAAGCCAGTTTTTCAACCCAATGTATTTCCTATTTTGTAAATAAAATCATTAATCTCTCAAGAGAACATCAAGCCTCCCTGGATGAAAACAGAGAAATTATAGTGCCTTGGCTTGACCTAGGCTAATAGCCAGATCCCATGATCGTGCATTAATTAAAACAAATGAAATCTGTTTATGATTAACGATACTTCTGGGCCAGGCACTGTGCTTGGGATTTACTCCTATGATCTTAGCTCATCTGCCTGTGTCCCAGAGTTTCATCACCGCTACCTTACAGCGGAGGGAGCAAACATTCCCCGAGGGTGAATCCTCTCCTTGGGGTCTCACAGGTAATATACTCTGAATCTTAATCCCAGAGCCAGATCCCAAAATTGTGCTTTCCCAGACCGTGTTACATAGAATAGCACAGAGTAAACGATTCTAAGAAAGTCGGACTCTCCTGCCCTTGCCACTGCCCCGCAGATGGGTGAATCCTGGCTCAGTCACCAAATCCTCCTGCTGTTGTGAACAGTCGCTTATTGTACTCCAACCCACTCAGGTGGAATGTGTCCCTGTGTTGATACCTCTTGAGAGAAAGCAGCCATCTTAGATTAAAGATGGTGATGAGGAAACGTTTTTCGTTCTGTCTGGAGGACAAACCACACGTTATAGACGGCATGATCACTCGGCAGAAATTTCTCCCAAGGCCATTTCCTTCACCATTCACAAAACAACATTTTACCAGCCTCCCAAAATGGAGTTATTTCTAACCTTTGATCTTTCAAAGGATTACGGAGTTATTTCACTTGGGGGAAAAAGATCGCAAAATAAAAAACAAAAAATCCCACAAAAATTCATTTTAGCTCAAAATCCTTTGGCCATTTTCAAGTTTGTTGGGAAATGATGTGGGCATTTTGCTTTCTAGGATCCCACCTCATGAAATGGCATTAGAAGCAGCCAAGACATTTAAGCTCTGAAACACCCATCTGATCAGAAGGTCTGCATCTCAGCAGCCTTCGTGTCTAAAATATAACAAGAATCTGAATTTTCTATATCCTTTTATTTTCCTCTTGAGGCAAAGCCAAAATGCAAATAACCTAAAATCTATTTTCTCATCTGTATTTGAAGACATTTTATTTTGAAGGTAAGCAACAAAAAGTAATTCATAATAGCAATTAAGCCCTATATTGTGAATATAATTTCTCAGTTGATTCCAGTCCCCATATCAAAGTACTGAGTTGGTCCCAGAATTTATTAAATTCTACCAACTCACATTTCTAAGTTGCCACTCATAAAACCTGTCCTCATTTTCCTCTAAATCTCTCAGAGATATCTGCAAAAGTCTACACCTGTCCCAGTATTAGTCCCCAACCCGCCATCTTACTTCTGCCACATAGCGCCGTCTGTCAGTTGTCAAAGTCATCCTCACTTTGTCAGGCTGCACTTAGCCTGTATGTCAAGATGCTACTTAAGGAGTTTCCTAATGTACTGGAAATTTCTACATTAAATCAGAGCTGGAAGACCTGCCCCGGGCCCATTTCCTTCTGTGTGGAATGTGAAGAATATTCTAGAATAATAGCCAGGTCCCTGCTAGCTTGACAGCACTCTGTGTTTGAAACTGGCAATTTCCCCCTCAGAGCAGAAACATTCTAAGATTTTAGGCAAAACACCAGCTGAACACTGAACAATCCAGAGACATGTGCTTTTTTTTTTTTTAATTTTTATCGTGCTGTATGACCTTTAATTAGGTATAAAGACTTCCAATCACATCACCTAGGGACCATTCTAACTGCTGCTCTGTTTGGCCGCCAGTCTCTTGAGACATGTGCTTTCTAACAAAACGATTTTCTTGGGAGAAAATTATTTCTTTAAGTAAATACCTTGTAAATAAATATTTTGGGTCCTCTCAGCTTGATACATGTGTGATACCCAGAAAAACCCAGTTAGATGTGGTTTAGAGGAGAAATCAGCATTTGTTTTCCCCAGAGACAGGAAGGCTGATCAAAGGTGGTGAGCTGGGAGCTGGTCTTTAAAGAGCCAGTGAGATTTGTTTAAGGCAGTGTTACTCAAAATGTGGTCCCTGGACCAGCAGCATCACCATCAGCTGGGAACCTGCTAGAAAGGCAGCTTCTCAGATCCACTGAATCAGCAACTCCAGGGTCGAGCCTGACAAGCCGGTTTGGTTCGCCAGCGCCGTGCAGGTGACTCTGAAGCACCCCTAGCTCAGCTACTCATTTAGGGGATGGGATGGAACCTGGGAACCAGGTGGACAGGCCAAATGGAAACTCCAGGAAGATGTGAGCTGCTGTGCTAATGGGGCATAGGGAGCTACAGCACTCAGTGGGAGACCCACCTGGGTTACAACCCAGTTTCACCACTCCATCACTGTGTGGCCTTGGATAAATCACCTAGCATCTGTGACTGTGTCTTTCCTCCTCTTCTGTATAAAGGAAAAGGGCACGACCTTGCAGGGTAACTGAAAGGTGGGATGAGGATATGTATAAAGCCCTTAGCAGCGTGCACGGGTCAGCAAGTAAGGGAGTCCCTGTGATTCCTGTCTGAACAGGGTGTGCTTGTCATGTGGTGCTTTGGGGACAGCTGGAGATGGGCATTTCTTTGGGAGGGGACCATAAAGGGAGGTCATGGGGCCTGGCGTCCCTGAACCTTGGTTCCAGGGATGGACTCTTCAGGTAGAGGTTTCTGCAATATTGCGCCCTCTAGACTGCAGACAGAGGGCCAAGGGTCAAGGTATGGACCATTTTAGACTGTTTTTCTATTTACTAACAGCCAAACACAGATGTCTGAGTGTGGCTTCTACTCTCTAATCTTGACACACACAATTCAGATGCCAATGAGCAGAGGAAATTTGTGCTGCCTCTTCTGGCTCAGGTCACCAGTGAACAATTAGGGGGCTTGTTGGGCCAGGAGCCAGGAGCTCCTGTGGGCCAGGGTCTGAGGTGCTTCCTCCGGAGGGGAGACAGATGCACGCAAACAGGGTCTGTGGGGTCTCTGGGGCAGCACCTACTGAGTGCAGGCCAGACATTAGGATCAGCCCGTGACGCAGATGACATTTCAGTCTCAGGACCACCCCCGAGGCAGCCAGGATACTCAGAGTAGGAAAGTGAGGCTCCGAAAGGGCAAGTACCTTGCTCAAGGTCACAGACACAGATGCCAGCCCAGGCCGTCTGGCTCTGGCCCTTCTGCTGCCTCGGGAGGATCACGCCATCCATAGGTGAGGCCAGAGAAGTTTTCGCAGTCACGTGACGTCTGACATCTTAGCAGGTCTTACGGGCTTGATCTGAGTTCTCCAGGGAACAGAACGGGTGAGGCATTCTAAAAAGAGGGACCAAAGCAGGTGCAAATGGCTCACGGTGGGCTCGGGCCTGCCTGCCAAGGTCTGGCCTCTGAGGTTCCTCCAGGTCTTGCAAGAAGCTCGCTAAACCTCAGTTCTGTCCCATCCTTCCCATGAGGGGCTGAACTAGTTGCCCTCTCAGATCCTTCCAGCATGTCCTGCTTTTCTACAGCAGCAGCTTTGAACTCCTGTGGCTTCTGACCTGGCCACACGAATCCTTAGCTACCTTAGAGCCACGATGAAAAGAACCAATAAATTCTATGGAGCATCTGCTGTGGGTGAGGGCTCCCCCCACCCACTCCTTGAGCCCAGGGAGTCTCCTCTTCTGGAAATAAAGGTGCCTTTATTTTCAAAATATGTCTCACTTCTTTTCCAATAAAATGCAGGCAAGAAGGAATGGGGTTGGATTTATACTCCAAGTCAGGCTATCATCGGACCAGGAAGGCCAGCCATTAAATCCAGAGTCTGTCTGTCTGTCTAACTCTGACTTTCATCCACTACCTTTCTACTTCACCCCAACACGTGTCCCCATTTATCTGCGGTCTGTCTCCTTTTATGCTCGGCTAAGGAGGCTTTAAACAATCGTGGAGAACCAATGTGTCTTTCCGTCTGCATTAATCAGACAAAAGGTAGAGGTTGTCTAAGATTAAAAGTGTCTAATATCTAAGTTTTATTATCTTCCCCCCCTTTTTTGTATTTCGATCTTAGGACTTCAAGGACAGAAAGGAACAAAAGGAGAATCAGGAGTTCCAGGTAAAGGGCCGGCTTCATTTTAATTTCTCAGAATGATGTCTGGAAAGGCTCGTGCTCGGAGGGCAGGTCTTGTTGACTTTGAACATTCTGCTTTAACCTTCCCCTAGAGCGGTCGGGGCCCAAGCCTGTTTGAGGCTAAGACTCCAGGGCTCTGTCTCTCAAGCCTCAGATTCTTCCCCTGGAAAACCTGGAGAGGGACAGAACTCAGGGACCTGAGGCAATAGAGAGGGGGACCAAGCTGAGGGTGGAGAAGGGGTAGGAGGGGGCTGGAGAGCTTGGGGTCAGCTGGTGGCTTCAGGGCATGTGGCCTCTGTGGAGCAGGGCAGCCTTATTCTCCAGGTCCCAGGCTGCAAGGCCTCTGCTTCCTCATGCCTGTGCTGGTCCCTCTCCATCTTCTGTTTGTCCCCTGAAGCTCCTCTTGTCCTCCTTCGGCTGCTTGCCACTGGCCTGTTATGGTCACCTTGGTTTTCCAAGCCCCTGCCCGTGGTCCATCACTGAGCACAGGTCTTCACACAGAGCACTTCTAGTCTTCTCCACAGCCCTGCCCTGATGAGGGCCAATGTGAAACTTCTCAGACACATTTCTTGAACTGGCTTTCTTCCTCTGAGCTGGATATTTGGTTCGCATTTAAACTTACTAAAGCAGATCTCGAGGCCTAGAAACATTCTAGCAAGTTCTCCCAGAATGGCCAGAACTTCTACACAATTATGTGGTCTGAGGAAGACCAAAAACCTCCGGAATCCTGTCAGCTCTTGTGACCCGTGTGTTGTCTACCAGCATTCATGTGAGAGTCAGTGGGGGGAGATCACAGCAGTACCCAGACCCTGCCCGCCCTCACCACCTCTCCCAGGTGGACCGAAGGTGCAGGCTGAACATCCAAACAGTCCATTCACGGGGGTGGGGAGTGCGCTTGTCAAGGACAACCCAGTCTTTAAAGACCAAGGCCCTCGGTCCCCCTTGGAAACCAAGGCAGAACATCTGATGGAAGCGGTCTTTCTCCTCTCCAGGCCCTGAGGGCATGAAGGGACAAAAGGGAAACCCGGGCCAGGGAGGCCTCACAGGTGCACCTGGACTGAAAGGCCAAAAGGGAGAGCCAGGAGCAAAAGGTAAGGCCTCAGTCTGTGATTTATGGGCTCTAAGGAGAGGCCCTGTTGTAAGGAGCCTGGGAGTTTTCAGAACCAAAGGTGTAGAGGTTTATTGGCTCCCTGGACAGTTTCTGTGCTGGGATTACCCTCAGCCCTGAGGACACAGAAGTGAATGAGGCACAGCCTGGGCATCCCGGGGACGAGACAAGCGAACGTGTGCTTGCACGACGCCCAGCCGAGCCCTAGCCACCAGAGCTTTCCACAAAGGAGATGCCTCCCCTCCCTGTCTCCTACCTGTTCAGTACTCCTCAGGAATCTAGTTTAAATCCTCCCGCCATAGGACAGGCCTGTTTCGTCTTCTTCAACCAGTGGTGCTCAGTCCCCATGATGCCAGGTCATTGGCAAAGCTGGAGGAGAGAATCTGACCTCCCTGCCCCCACTCTCCTCCCCACCGCCAGCAAAGAAGGGTGAAGGGATCCTGGCTTGGTTTCCTTTAAGTTGTGTGGGTTCTTTTTTTTTCTTTTCTTTTTTTCCTTGCAACAGGATCTTCTGGAGCACAGGGAACTCAGGGAGAAAAAGGTCAAAAAGGTAATTATTATTTCTATTCTCTTTAATGTGTGCCTTTGTGGGAACTCAGTGCTTGAAAACTGTAGGTGTGGTAGGGAACAGACCCTGGTTCTCAGAGAAATGCCTCATTTTGGGAAAAGCTAACAGACTCAGCCTTTGGCGAAGCCCGTCCATGACTATTTAGAGCCACAGCGCAACTGTTTTTTTAGCTCCCATCCCCTCTCCCCTCTCACCTCCCCTCTTCCTTCTCTTTCTTCTTCCCTCCTTCTCCAAATCCTGCTCCTTCCCTTTCTCCCATTCCCCCTTCTTTCCCTCCTTCTATTTTCCCCTCAACTGCTCCTTTTCTTCTCCCCACAAGACAAGATGCGATGCAGCCAGCTGGGTATGCAAGACTGGCTGCAAGTGGACAGAGAATGCTGAGCCACATGCAGGACGTTCCCGGCTCTAGTGACAGTCCAGCAGGGGGACTTCCCCTGCCCCTGAATAACAGAACTGCCAACCAGAAAAAGGCTGAGCCTGCAGCCACACAAAGCCCTAGGCTGCTCTTTTCCCCTCTCCCACGTGTGTCTTTCACCCAGGTGAACCATTACAGACCGTCAGGATTATCGGCAGTAGGAACAGAGGCCGGGCTGAAATTTTCTATAACGGCGTCTGGGGGACAATCTGTGATGATGGCTGGGACAATTCTGACGCCACCGTCTTCTGCCGCATGCTGGGCTACTCCAGGGGAACAGCCCTTACCAACATGTCACCTGGTGAGTGGGTCCTTGGCCAGGAGCCTCTCTCCTGGAGGCTTTCCCTTTGGTTGCAAAGGACTCCATGAATTTAGGTTAAAAGAAAAAGATTGGTTTAAGCAACTGAAAAGTCCTGCTGGTCAGTGCCTTCTAGGCTGGCTGCCCCAGGACAGAGAGGATCTGGACAGCAAAGGCTTGGGTGGGGCTCTGGCTCACCCGGTTGGGTCACTGTCTGTGCAGCATAGAAAGCCAGAGGGCTCCATGGCCAAGGGTGTCTGTGAGTCATGGCTCTCTGAAGGACAGCCAGGTGCCAGTCCTAGAACAACAGAAAAGTTGCAGGGTGGGCAAACACAGGTGCTCATCTCAACTTCTGGAAACTGGAAGCCAGGACATGCCTTGCTGTGATCATTTTCAAGGAAAAGGTGCAAAGGGGAAAATAAACAAATCAGAGCAGGGAATTCCTTAAATCAGTTTTGGAAAGATATCCTGGGGTGCTAGAGACTCGGGCTATCTCTTTCAGCAAAAACTTCAAACTTTCAATAAAGTAGCCAAATCCCCAGACTAAGACCATTTCTTTGGCCACAAGAGCTGACCTGGCAGGAAGATTAGGCTGCCTTCTCCTGCCCCAAACGCTCTCTGTCTTTACTCCACCTTACAGTGCCTACCTGGTTTTTAATCTAGGTACCAGTTGGCTTGTAAAACTCCTTTAAAGTATATATTTTCCTCATATAGATTACACTTATATAGATCACAACACTGTAAACTGTGTGTAAAAGTAAATTACTGTAACCAAATACAGATCATCCTGGGTTTACAATGGGGTTACATCTCAATAAACACAAAGTAAATTGAAAACATTGTGTCAAAGATGCATCTAATACAAAACAGGTCACCTACCAAGACACAGCTTAGCCTCATCTGCCATAAGGGTGCTCAAAACACCTACACCAGAACATAGTTAGGCAAAATCATGTAACACAAAGCCTACTTATGATGAAGTGTCACTAGACCAGGCCATTGATTGGATACTGTACTGAAGGTTACAAACAGCATGGCAGTCTGGATATGGAATGGCTGCCCCAGTATCATGTGTCGGTTGTTTGCTCTCATGAGCACCTGGCTGCCTGGGAGCTTCTGCTGCCCAGCATCTGAAGAGTGCCTCACCCCACATCCCCCTAGCCTGGGAAAAGATCACAATTCAAAATTCCAAGTATGATCACACCATCATAAAGTTGGAAAGTCATAAATCAAACCATGGTAAGTCGGAACTGTCCACCATCCTGCTGTTTTCCTCTGTGCTGTTGA
Source organism: Enhydra lutris kenyoni (assembly GCF_002288905.1). Classification (NCBI taxonomy): domain Eukaryota; kingdom Metazoa; phylum Chordata; class Mammalia; order Carnivora; family Mustelidae; genus Enhydra; species Enhydra lutris. Next base: position 103,251,773 of record NW_019154085.1, read on the forward strand.
TCTGAAATTGATTATATCAGAGGAAGGGATTTGGAGGAACATGTGAATGCTTTCGAGCCAGAGAACGGCCTGGTTCAAAGGGCATTTGAGGAAGGTGGGTACAGCAGCAGGACTAAGCAGGAAAGAGACAAACACTGGGAAGTCCCCAGGAGGAAATTTCAAATAGTGCACAGACTAAGTATCAGTAATTATAAATAGGTGATATATCTCAATCTATCTTAATCAATCTCATCTAATCTTTGGATGAGACTTTTGTTAAAGGGCAGAAAGCAGAAGGGAGGCAGACTCATAGCAGGAGAGGAGACCGGCCATCAGCACCTGGGGCCCGAGTGGCTGCGAGGGAAATTGGCAGTGTACCCCAAATGTAAGTTTGGCGCTAATCCTGCTCCCCTCTTTCTCCCTGCTTTCCCTATATCCAGGCAGTGGGGAGATATGGCTGGATGACGTTGCCTGTCAGGGGACAGAGACGACCCTCTGGAATTGCAGAAAGAGCAACTGGGGGGCCCACAACTGCAACCACAGTGAGGATGCTGGCGTGGAATGCAGATGACCCCCCCACAGTCCCTCAACCATACTGTGGCCGGAAGTGTCTGCAGGCAGAGACACTCAGCTCCCCTGGGGGAGGGCCAGCATTCTCTGAGGGGTTGCTCTGAGGCGGGGTCACTAATAAAACTCAAAGCATGACCTGGTAATGTCTTTGGCTGTGGTCGAACTCATGAGTTCATACCTCCTGTCCCTTATTGATGGGCCCACTCAAAAGACACATTTCACTGAGTTCTCAAAAGGGGATAGTGGAATCTCAACTTATAGCCAGGGAGAGGTGGGACTAAAGGAGTCCTAAATTTGATGTGGAAAGTGAAGAGTGCCAGTAGTCAGAATGATGCATGACCATCCCTGTCCCTTCTGCTTGAGCTCCAGGCCTGGAGCCCTTCACCAGCAAATGGGGAGGTGGGCATGTAGTTGACACCATGTTGCATGCCTTTAAGCATGAAAATGAGTTTTCTTGGGATGTGAGTGCCATTAATGAAAGGACTGTTGTCTATTTTATTCACCCCCATCTAGGGGCTCAGTAAACATGTATTTAACGAATGACCGAATTAAAACAAGAAGGTGGAGCAGCTCATGTTCTGAGCAACTCAGCTCCCCCCTCCCTTTCCAGGCTTCCCCGGGGTTCTATACTTTCTGAGTACAGTCTCATGTGCACGCTCTCTCTCTCTCCCAACATCTTCTAATTAGTCTTCCCTGCACTGCACTTCACCAACAACCTCTTTGTTCTCCAGGCAGCCACCTGAGAGATCTTTTGAAATGACAAAGAAACCACCATAGGGATCCCTGCCTAAAGCCTTCAATGGCTCCCCATTCCCTAAGGCAGGGCGCCACACTCTTCGTCTGGCTTGCAAGGGAGCGCCCTTGACAATCAACCCCACACATCCCTCCGGGAACCTTGATGCTTCGTTTCCTATGTTACGACCAGTATCTCCCACACATTACATGACAGGCTCTTGCTGTCTGTTTTCTGATTGATTTCCTAAATAAACGAAGGAAGGAAGGAAGGAATGTTGTACAGAGCACTCCACTTTTCTGCACTAGGATGGCTTCATAGTCTCCTGCAGCTGGAGGGCAGCTCCAGCTCCTGGTGCCTCGTACTCTAATTATTGTGGCTAAGGACAACCCCCCCGCCCCCAAACAGTTTCCAAGGTGCAAAGGAATGGTGAATCTACTACTTGGTCTTTTGTAATTTATAAGGTTAGCTTTCAAAATAAACTCATGGAGCCCCTGGCGTACTAGGTGTATTATAAATTTCAAAAGTTCATCTCTTCCTGCTGCCTCAACATCCCCACAAACACGTTGTGAACACCCAATCTGGGGAACCAAGTGTACCAGGTGATAAGATGGGCTCCTGCCACCAGCTCCCCTTCTTACCTCTCATGACTGTGACCCAGTGCTGGTCAAACACCAAAGAGCCCCAAGGACAGCCCCTCATGCCCTTTGCCTGTGTACCCACCCTGCCCCACAGTAAACGCCCTGACCCACAGGTTCTTCATTGTCTCTCAGCTCCCCACATGCATGGCTGGGCCTGGTGCCTTGGGGCTTTTCCCACATGGGAAAAGCCTCAGTGACTCAGCCTGCAGTGACTCGGTCTCTCTAAGACCCCTGAGTTTAATAAGCTTTGTTTTCCTGCACCTCTCCTGAGCGCCCTCTTTTGGCTGCCCCTGCGTGACTGCCCCCTAAAAAGACTGGGAACGCTAGAGCATCACATGATATGTGATATTATTCCCATCCTAGAAATGAGTCAACAGAGTTGCAGCGAGGTTAAGTGATGCGGTATATGGCTCCAATCCACCACCCTTCTCTCTGTGGCATTCGCAATGTGACTTCGCCGCTCATCATCGGAAGCCAAGTCTGTCCCTGGTTCACTCTCTGGGCATCCCCGGCATATTAGCAACACTGGTCCGTGCTAGCCCACTGGGGGACAAGAGGGCATGTGAAGCAGGGTCCAGTTACCCCAGCTGAGGTCATCTGTCATCAGCCAGCCTCTAGCTGGCCGTAGTCCCAGTAGGGAGTTCAGCCAAGGCTGGTCAAGTCTGGCCCACATCCGAGGAACTAACTGTCCAACCAACCCATGATCTCGTGAACAACCACAGTTGGTTGCAGCTTAAAGCCACTAAGTCTGGGGTGTGGTTTGTAATATAGCAATAACCGCCTAATGAAATTAATTTGACTAAGGACACACAGCCCGGAAGGGGCAGAGAGGGATTTGAAGCCAGGTCTGTCTGACACTGGTAAGATTAAAAGACGATGGAGAGTTGCTGTCCCCTGCACCTCTGCCAGGCAGCTCCTCTCATAAGCTCTCAGGCCAAGCTAAGCTGAGAAAACACCCCTTCCAGAACCATGGGTGGAAGTGGGGTGTGGGGCACAACACATAGTTCTATGAACACACTGGTTCTGTGGCTGACGGATAGCTGATTGTGGGCGCCAATGAGGAACTGGGTAAAATTAGCATGACAGCACCTGCAAGGGCCAGAGAGCAGACTGGGGTGGGGTGGGCACCCTGGGATGTTCGGCCTGATCTCCTAACCTCTGCCAGACACTGCTGCTCAGGGAAGTAGTTCTCCTTCCTCCTGCTTCCAGTTCCCCTGGCTGAGGCCCACAGGACGACACCAGCATGGGGCAAACTGTGCTGAGCAAGACAGAGATGGCGGGTGCTCCAAGACACGCCCTGTCACTTCCTGCCCAGCAGGGCAAGCGGGGAGAGCTTCCTGGTGTCCAAGGGGAGAGACTTGCTACAAGCACGGTTTCTGGAACCACATTGCCCCATAACAGGCTTCTACCTGGACAGTCGAGGTGTTCAAACTCTCTGGGTTCCTTGTCTATAAAATATAGTAACAATTGCTTTCTCTCAGAGTTCTTGTGAGGTTTAACTGAAATCATAAGTAAAGGGGCGCCTGGGTGGCTCAGTCATTAAGCGTCTGCCTTCTGCTCAGGTCATGATCCCAGGGTCCTGGGATCCAGCCCCATATCAGGCTCCCCGCTGCTTCTCCCTCTCGCACTCCCCCTGCTCTGTTCCCTCTCTCCCTGTGTCTCTCTGTCAGAGAAATAAAATCTTTTTAAAAAGAAGGAGGAGAAAGAAATCATAAGTAAAAAGAAAACATTTAACACGGTGCCTGGCACCTGGCAAATGCTCAGTGTCGGTTACTACTATCTCCAAGGTCCACCCCTTGCCTGGGCACTGCCCTGCTGGGCCCTGTGTTCCAGTAAGCAGGCTTTCTCGGGGATCTGCCAGCCACACCTGGCTCGGGGGGGCAGGACACATGAGGACGGGATGTCCAGGGCCCCACGCAGATGGAGCTGGCCGCGGGAGAGGCTCACGGGGATCAGACATGTGAAAGACAAAAGGTAGGAGGAGCTGGATGGGGCAGGAGAGCCTCACCCCACCTGCCTACGGGACTCCACAGGGAGACATGGAGCGAAGACTGCCCCCAGAGGCTGCTTCTCATGTTGGGTGGGAATAGCCAGGGCCCTAGACTCTCCCTCTGCCCCACTGGGTCCCTGGCTGGGCTGCTCCGGAAGTGCACGGCCTTGACCCGGAAGCGGAGGTGGATAAGGAACCACCACCTTAAGGCTGGAGCCTTCGTGGTCCCGCAGGTCAAGGGGAGGTACTCCCTTGAAGCTGGAGAGCTAGGAGTCCCTCTGTGCCTGCTGGAGTTGTTTTGGGGGGTGGGGGGGGAACTATGGGATTTGGGATCAGATTCAAATTCCAGCACCAATGACCAATTGTGTGGCTTTGGGAAAGTCACATAACTTGTCTGAGTTTCTGTTTCCCCACCTGTAAAGGGGGAAATGATGATGATGACGATGATGATTAAAAATAGAAATAATATACGGCTTTGTGTGGAGTAACTGCAGCGCTCTTTGCACATACTGGGAACTGAATAACAGCAGCATTGACTAGGACAGCTTGACTCTAAGCTTCCTTTCTAACCATGTTTCCACACCCAGAACATCTTCCCTTCCCCCACCCACCACCTCAGAATCCTTTCCACCCTTTCTGGCCCAGTTTACATTGTACTTTCTTTAAGAAAAGTTTTCTGACAGCTCCCACTCCAGAGAAAGCCTTCCTTTCACTCACTCCTGATGATAGATAGATAGATAGATAGATATAGATAGATAGATAACCCATCCATGTAAGGGAGGGAAAATCAGCACAAAATCCAATATCCTCTGAGGTGAGGTCTATTATTGCGGTGGTTACCCTGATCTTATTTATTTTTCACAGCAACACTGAGTTGGAATGTTTCCTTATTATCTCCATTTTATAGATGGAAAAACTGAAGCTAGCTGAAGAAAATGAATTTTTTTTTTGGTCATTAAAATTCATCTCCAGGTCTTCTGGCCTGAATATTTTTTCCTTTGCACCATGCTGGACTCAAGAAGCATTCAGAAAATGTGCATTGTTGCAACACAGGAATCTGTATTAAAATCATGCAAATGACACTCCCCCTGATAGGGATGTTCTAAGTCCTTGGGGTTGAGGAGAGGATCAGAACTCAAGGAATTTGTTCATTTAAACATTCTTCAGTTCCCCTTTGTGGTAGAGTATCAGAGGTGAGTGAGTCCAGGAATATAAACCATCAATTCACAAAAGAGAGACCATAAGCCAATAAACAAACATTTTTTTAAAGTTCATTCTTACCTTCAATAAAAGAAATGCAAAAGAGAGAGAGAGAGAGAGAGAGATCATTTATTTGTATGTCATATTGGCAATTAAAAAAAAAATCCTTGGTGTTGGTCAGAATGGCTATGGCCATTCACCCTTCCTTCCCCTCTGCCTTTCCTCCCACTTCCTTTCCTCTGAGTCCCACACACCTGGATCCAGCCAGCAAGATGGCACCGAGCAGAGTTTAGAACTATTCGTTGCCTCTTTTTGCTCTGTGAGCAGAACTGTGATTGTCCTGGTGGACTCCCATTTTTCAGCATAGCACATATATATCATGTGTGTGTATGTATGTAAGATGTATATATGTAATATATGATTATTTAAATGTAGATGCTTAGGGGAAAATTGGCAAGAAACACATCAAAATGTCTCTCTTTGGCAGGATTATGATTGATTACAATTTATATTTTTAATTTATTTTATCATTGGCCTTTATTTTATTTTTTTTAATATTTTTCCATGAGTTGGGGTGGTCTATCATGAGTATATATTTATAAGCAGAAAAGAAATTGTTGTTTAAAGGAAACAACAAAGTACAATATGCATCAACAAAAAATCCAGAATCTTCCCCATCCTGGGCTTAGACTTTCAGTTCTGGTCCCCCTGTGTGCTACCGTGTGTCCCTTTGTGTCCTGGAGCACAGGCCCCCAGGAGGACAAGAGGCATGGGGCCCAGAAAACGTCTGTGCTGCATGGACTGTGAAGAGAAATGGGGCTGTAGCTGGAGGGAGATGGGGGGTACAGGGGAGGGCTTCATGTTTTATAACAGTCAGTCCTGTTTGTATGTTCAGGGGAATGGCCCTGTAGGGAGGGAGAAATTAATAAGTCAGGAGGGAGGGCATAAATCAGCAGCTAAGTCCTTATGAGGACTAGAGGTCAGAGGGGTTCTGAGCAATTGGTGGGAAGAGGAGAGCTCCTGGATGGCAGCAGGAAGAAAGGCGAAAATATGAATATGTGGAAGCCAGTGCATTTGGTGGTAGGAAGATGAAGGATCGGTGGAGTTCTCATTTGATTACTTCTGTGCTCTCCAAGGGCAGGAACCAACATCAGTACCTGAGTGACAGGGGAAGGAAAGGGTGCTGGGGGGTCCAAGGGAGAAGGATTTGACTCTGGGCCGGGGAGGGAAGGAGGGCCTTGGTGCCTCTACTTAGAAATGTTTAGGGTAGTCAAGCCACCATCCACGGAGGGCTTACCCTGTGCCAGGCACCCTTTCTCTCATTTGATCTTCTAAAACAACCTGCAGGAGGCAGACCATAAATCCACAAAACAAGTTGAAGGTTGTCAAGGTGGGGAAGGGATGGGCAAAAGGGATGCAGGGTGGTAGGAGGTACAGGCTTCCACTTACAGGATGATGAAGTCACGGAGATGAAGGGAACAGCATAGGGAATACAGTCCAGAGTACTGTGATGGACTTGCATGGTGACAGATGGTAGCTACACTTGGGAACATAGCACAGCATTAGAGACTCGTCCAATCATTACATAGTACACCTGAAACTAATGGGACATTGTGCGTCCACCATACTTCAGTTAAAAAAAAAAACACCCTGCAAGGTAAAGATTCCTGAAACCAGCGACTGATGGAGGAATGTGTTCAAGGTCACCCAGCCAGTAGAGGGGCAGAGGGCAGATTTGACCCCAGGTGTGTCTGATGACACAGATAAGTGGTCCTCCACCTACTCCCAGTCAAGTCCTGTTTCCTGAGAAACCAGCACATTCCGGGGGGCTCTCCTATATTGATCGCTGCCAAAGGGAGAGTTGAGGGTGTTTTTGACGAGGGCCCCTCTGTACTTAATACTGAGCTGTACCTCTGCTTGCCTTTCCACTCACCACCACCCTGGTCCCAACCTCACCATCTCACATTTGCATTTTCCCCTGCGATTTGCCAGACCTTCACCTGTGCCTTCTATGAGGGAGTCACCCCCACAAAGATTAAAGACCCAGTTCCTGTCCCCTGCGGTGAGGGTCCACGGAGGGGAGGCGGAGTGTGGGGGGAGGCACAATTCTCTATTCTCAGTAGAGAGTGATGGGCTGGGCTGGCCCAGGAGTGTGTGGGGGGGGGGGCTGGGGGGTGGGTCTTGGCTCTGAACCCCAATCAGGCCCGGGGTCCAACTGGTATTCTTTCCTTCAGTCCCACTCCCCAAATCTATACAGTAAAACCTTAATGAACACTCGTGAAACAGATGTATGGTGTCTCTCCAGTAATTGCACTCAAAATCACATGAAAGGGAACACAAGAAATTTGCAAGTTTGTTAAGAGACACATTAAAACGGCATTTTTAAAAATCTGGATCTTCATACTGCGGTGCTTTGATAAGCCGATGAAAGCTCTTCTCTGGCCCTCCAACCTTTTCGGTTGGGACTAGGAAGAGCAGAGCAGGAGCTCTGCAGGGGCTGGAAGAGCACTGGTCTCAGGCAAGAATTTGGTAGATGCTGGGCGGTGACTGACCATTGCCGGTGGTGGCAGGACTGCTGTTGAGGAACAGTCTGAAAGGGGTGGGTTTCAGGCCTCACACTTCCCTCAAACAGAACCTGGCTGCCTCTGGCCCAGGGCCTGCTGGCTGGACCCTGCTTTCCCTTCAGAAGATTTGATTTATTTATTTGAGAGAGAGAAGGAGAGAGCATGAGCTGGGGGTGGGGGAAGGGCAGAGGGAGAGGGAGAAGCAGACTCCAGGCTGAGCAGGGAGCCTGACATGGGGCTTAATCCCAGGACCCTGAGATCACAACATGAGCCAAAGGCAGACGCTTAACTGACTGAACCACCCAGGTACCCTGGAAGGAACATTTTGCTAAATACATTCACAACTTCCAGTCTTCTTAAACAAAGATCTTGGAACATATGGAACTTTCTAGATGAATTCCATTATGGACAGTACTCACTGTGAGGCTCTGTAACATAGTGACCCCCTCAGGGCTTAACTGAAATAAGTAAAACTACTTGCTTCAGCACTAAATGGCTTCAAGCATCTTCCTTTCTTTCTCCCACCCTCCCTCCTTTCTCTTATTTCTGCTGAAGATTGCTTTCATTTTCTGAAGAGGTTCGACATACTGCTCCTTTCGCTGCCCTGAAGGTCCAACTAAACTCCAACTCTTTCCTCATGGACCAGTATCTGCAACATCTTACCCCTCCAGTGGGACATTTGGGCTTGAGTGAGAGGGTCTCCATTTGTCCCTGATGACAATACCCTTCATCTGTCTGGACCTCTCCCCCTGAGCCCTCAACTATTTCAGGCTTCACATCTCACTTCTTGATATGTCTTCCCACCAATTTCGATCTGAAGAACATGCCTCTTGACAGAGAGAACCCCCCAAAAGACAGAGAAGTTGTTGCTTGTTTGAAGTTAACATTAAGCCCTGGTTCCCAGCTCTGGGTCTAACTGTCTCTTCTTCCTGCTAAAAAGATAATTTTAAACATTGTCCCAATAGACCTTGACCCTGGAATCAATTCACGGTCACCCTTGTTGATGTGCTCAGTGTCACTTCAGGTCCTTGTTCTGACTTTGTTTTTTGTCATGTCACTATTTCTCAGCACCTTTTAGATGTCCTGCTTTACCCTAGCATTATTTTTTCCCCTATCCTTTTGTTACGAAATAATTATAGATTTCCAGAAACTAGCAAAAAAAAAAAAAGTAGGGAAGTCTCTGTGACCCCCAGTGAGGTTCTCCTCCCAGTGAGAACATCTTGCATAGCTACAGTTCGCTATCACAACCAGGAAATGGATATTGCTACACTTTATGGAGCTTATTTCCATTTCATTCATTTTATAGGTACTCGTTTGTGTGTGGGAATACAGTTGTCTACAATTTTACCATATGCATATATTTGTGTCACCATCCCCAATATCAGAATACCAAACTGTTCCTTCACCGCGCCAGTTTCTCATACTGCCTTTCTAGCCACACACGTCCCGTCACTCCTCCACCAGCAATCACTATCCCCTGACAATCGCCAATCAGTTCCCCATTTCTATAATTTTGTTGTGTAAAGAATGTTATCTAAATGGAAAAAGTATGTAACTTTGTAAAGATTGGCTGGTTTTCACATAGCACGATTCCCTTGAGATCCACCCAAGTTGTTGTATGTATCAGTACTTATTTTTATTAATGAGTGTTTTTCGCGAGTATTATCCCACGGATATGAATGTTTCACAGTTTGTTTAACCAGGCACCCACAGAAAGACGTTTGTGTTGTTGCCTGTTTGGGGCCATTACAAATAAAGCCACTGTGATTGTTGATGTAAAAGTTTTTTTTTGTATGAGCCTAAGGTTTCATTTCTCTAGGATAAATGCCCCAAAGGGCAATTGCGGGATTCTAAGTATATGTTTGGTTTTAGAAGAAGCCCCGATCTATTTTTTCCAGGATGGCTGTGTCATTTACGTTCCTACCAGCGATATACCATAGATTCAGTTTCTCTGACTTCCTGGGAGCAGTTGGTATCATTACTATTTTTATTTTAGCCATTCTGATATGTGTACGATTGTGAGATCTTATTGTAATTTTGATTTGCATTTTCCTAAGGGCTAACAATGTTGGCTATCTTCTCACATGCTTTTTTCCCATTTGTATATGAAATGCCTCTTTGTGTCTTTTGCCAATGTTTAATGGGATCATTTGTTTTCCTATTTCGTTTTGAGAGCACTTTATTCAAAATACAAGTCCTCTACTGGATGGGTGGCTTGCAAATATTCTCTCCCAGTCTGTAACAGGTCTTTTCATCCTCTTAACAGAGTCTTTTTCAAAGGCAAAAGCATTTAACCCTGTGGAGGCCCTACCTAGCAATTTTCCCTTTTATGGATTGTGTTTTTGGTGTCACATCTAAGAACTCTTCACCTGGCCCTAGGCCTCCCAATTTTTCTCTTATGTTTAATTCTAAAATTTGTTATAATTTCTCACTTTATAATTAAGTCCATGGTTCCTATAATATATGTATTATATACATATACTTGTATATATATATAAAATATATGTAATGTATATATATGTAGTATACATATGTAATATATAGGTAATGTATACATGTAATATATATGTATATACTTGTATATACAATGTATTATATGTTTGTAGTATGTATTATATGAATGTAATACATGTAATGTATATATTATACTGTATATGTGTATATAATAGGTATATGATATGTATATGTATTTGTAATATGTATATATATATTTATATTTACATATATAAATAAACAAACAAATCTTGACCTGTATTTCACTCAGGTTAAGATTTGTTTGTTTATTTATTTATTTTTTTTGCCTGTGGGTGTCCAGTTGCTCCAACACCATTTGCTGAAAATGCTGTTTCCTCCATTAAATTACTTCTGTAACTTGTCAAAAAAAACCCCAGTTGGTTATAGCTGTGTAAGGACTATTTCTGTGTCCTTTATTCTGTTGCATAACTCTGTATGTCTATCCCTCCTCCCATCCCACACTGTCTTGATCACAGTGGCTCTATTGTGAGCTTCAACAAGTTTTTATTCCTCACATTTTATTCATCTTTTTCAGGATGATTTTAGCCATTCTGTGGCTTGTCCCTTTCCAGGTAAATTTTAGCATGAGCTTATCAATACCTAGAGAAAGCCTTGCTGGGATTTTGGCAGAGCAGTGTTATACCTCCAGGTCAGTTTTTTTTTTTTTTTTTTAATATTTTATTTATTTATTTGACAGACCGAGATCACAGGTAGGCAGAGAGAGAGGAAGGGAAGCAGGCTCCCCGCTTAGCAGAGAGCCCGATGCGGGGCTCGATCCCAGGACCCTGGGATCATGACCCGAGCCAAAGGCAGAGGCCTTAACCCACTGAACCACCCAGGCACCCCAAACTGACAGTTTTTAATCAGTATTTTATAACGTTCAGCATACAGATCTTATATACATTTTTTACCTTTATACTGAAATATTTCATTTCCTTTGGAGTGACTGTGAATGCCATTATGTTTTAATGGTGATTTCCACTTATTTGCCAGTGGTATATAAAATGGGGCTGAATGAGAGAGTGAGAAGAGACATCCTTGCCTCATTCCCAATCTTCAGACGAAATGATTCTGTGTCACCATTATGGATAATGTTAGCTTTAGATATTTCTTAGATGCTCCTTTAAAAAAAAATTTATTCATTTATTTATTCAAGAGTAAGAGAGTGAGCAAGTAGGAAGAGGAGCAAAGGAAGAGGGACAAGAAGACTCCACACTGAGCATGGTGCCCAATATGGGGCTTGATCCCATGACTCTAGCCAAAATTAAGAGAGTCAGGCACTCGACCGACTGAGCCACCCAGACACCCCCGAAGCTCCTTTTTTTTTAAGTTAAGGAAATTCTCTTTTATTTCTAGTGTGCTGAGAGTTTTTATTATGAATTTATTATTTTTTATGAGAGTTAGAATTATGAATTTTAATTATGAGAGCTTTATTATGAATTTGATTTTGTCAAGTGTTTTTTTCTGCATCAGTTGTATGGTTATGTGATTTTTTTCTTCCTTTAGCTCATTGATATGGTTGATCATATTGATCAATTTCTGGGTATTGAACCAGCTTGTATACCTTGAAATTCCACTTAGTAATGGTATATAGATTCTTTTTATACATTGCTTGATAAGGTTTACCAATATTTTGTTAAGAATTTTTGTGTCAAATTCCACGAAAGACACTGATCTTCAGTTTTTTTCTTTTGCACTGTCTTTGGTTTTCATTTCAAGGTAATCCTGACCTCCTAAAATGAGTTAGAAAGTGTTCTCTACTCTTCCATAATCCATAAGAGAGTGGGTAAAACAGCGTTACTTCTCCTAAAGGCTTGATAAAAGACTCCATTAAAATTATCTGGGCCTGGATATTTCTTTTTCAGGAGGTTTTAAGTACACATTCAGTTTATTTAATAGATGTAGGTATTCATATTGTTTAATATTGGTTGAGTCTTGGTAGTTTGTAATTTTGGAGAAGTTGGTTCATTTCATCTAAGTTGTGAGCATGAAGTGAGTAATAGGATCTTATTTTCTTGGAAGGGCTGCGGATCTGTGGAAATAGCACCCGTTTTGTTCCTGATATTGGTGATTTGTGTCTTTTTCTCTTTTTCTCTTCATCAGTCTTGCCAGAACTTTATCAATTTTATTCAAAGAATCAGCATTTTCCTCTACTGAGCTTCTCTTTTGTTTTGCTATTTTAAATCTCATTGATTTCTGTTCTGACCTCTTTTTTTTTTTTAATTTATTTATTTTTTTCTTGTTGTTAAGGGTTTATTTTGCTCTTCTCTTCCAGTTCCTTGAGCTAGGAACCTAGTTTATCAGCTTGAGATAATTTCTGATTAGTAATGTGAGCCTCTAGGGCTGCTATAAATTTTCCTCCCAATACTACTTTGGCTGAATCCAGTAATTGATATGGTCTATTCTTATTTACAATCAGTCCTATTTTTTAAAAAATTTCTTTAATACTTTATAGCCCATGTATTATTTAATTTTTGAAAAAAATTCCAAGTGTTTAGAGGTTTTCCTGCTGTCTGTTATTGTTTTCTATTTTGATCCCATTGTCTAGAAACATACTCTATGCAACTTCAATTCATTTCCATTTTGTTGGGGTTTGTTTCATGACCGATGATATGGTCTGTCTTGGTGACTATCCTAAGTGCATGGAAAGAATATGTATTCCACTGTTGTTGCATAGAGTAGTCCATAATTATTCATTAGATCCTTTTGATTTATGGTGTTGTTCATTTCTTCTATAGCTTTGCTGATTTCTGAGAGTGGGGTGTTAAAGGTCCCAATACAATTGTTGATATATTGATTTCACCTTTCAGTTACATCAGTTTTTGCTGCATATAAATAGAAACTCTGTTGTTGATTTCTTGGATATAGCAGAGAGTGGAGTCATGCTTTTTAATTTACTTTTGCCACACTCTCTGCCTTCTAATTGGTGTATCTAAACCATTTACATTAAAGTAATTATTGATGTGTTAGGGCTTAAATCTGCCACATTATTATGCATTTTCTCTTTGTCCCTCTGTTTCCCATTAGCAGCTTTTCTTTTCTTACTTTCCTATGGGTTACTTGAGCTTGTTTTAGAATTCGATTTTGATTTATTTATAGTTTTTTGTTTGTTTGTTTGTTTAGTTCTTCATTTGAAATAGTTTTCTTACTTTTTTCCTGGGCATTACAATACACATGTATAATTTATTACAGTCTATCAACATCAACATTCTATCACTTTGAGTCAAGTCTTGAAAACTAATTTCCACTTATGTCTTTTGAGCCTTTCCATTTTTGAAATGTAATTGTCTTAAACATTTCTTCTACATGCAATAGGCATCACTTAATTATTTTTGTTTCAACCATCAGATGTGATTTTAGGGTCACCAAGGTGGCTCAGTCAGTTAAACGTGTCTGCCTTTGGCTCAGGTCATGATCCCAGCATCCTGGGATGGAGCTCCCTGTAGGGCTCCCTGTTCATGAGGAGCCTTCTTCTCCTTCTGCCCCTTCCCCTGCTGTTTTTCTCTCTCTCTCTCTCACACACACACACACTCAAATAAATAAAATATTTTTAAAAATGTGATATAAAAAAATTATGAGAAGGATGGTCTAAACATATCTCCATATTTACCCATTCTTCATTCTTGTTCTTCTTTCCCTTTGGAAGTGCCATGCCTTCTGCTATTATCTTTTCCCTTCTGTTTAAAGAACTTCCTTTAGCTTTCTTTTTTTTTTTTTTTGGAGATTTTATTTTTTTAAAGGTTTTATTTATTTATTTGATGGGGGGGGAGCACAAACAAGAGGAGCTGCAGGCAGAGGGAGAGGGAAAAGCAGGGAGCCTGATGCAGCACTCAATCCCAGGACCCTGGGAACATGACCTGAGCCAAAAGCAGATGCTTAACTGACTGAGCCTTGAACTCATGACCCTGAGATCAAGAGTTTCATATGTTTGGCTGAGCCAGCTGGGTGCCCCTCTTCAGCCATTCTTTCAAGGTAAACCTACTAGCAAAAACTTTTGCTTAGTTTTCCTTCATCTGAGAATCTCTTTACTTCCCATTCATTCTTAAGGGATATTTTCACTAGAGACAGTTGATAATTCATTTCTTTGAGCACATGAAAAATGTCATGTCGCTTCCAATTTCAGATGAGAAATCTGCTGCAATTCAAAGTAGTATCTCTATAGGTAATGGGTTATTTTTCTCTTGGCTGCTTTCAAGATCTTTTCTTTTTCTTTTGATTTTTAATTTTCTTGGTATGTACGGGTTTTTTTTCAGATTTTTAACTCTTATGTGTCTTGTTATTGATTGCTTGAATTTATCATGTTTGGGGTTTGCTCAAGTTCTTAAATTTGCAGGTTGGTGACTTTCACCAAATTTGAGAAGTTTTCAGCCACCATTCTTTCTTTAAATATTTTTTTTCAGCTTCACATCTTTCTGGGACTTTAAGGATATGAATATTATGTGTTTTGTTATTGATACTTAGATCTCTGAGTCTCTGGTTTTTTTTTTTTTTTTTTTTTTTTTTTTAGTCGATTTTCTCTGTTTTTCAGACAGGATCATTTCTATTGTTCTATCCTTTATTTCATTGATTCTCTCCCTTATCACTTTTATTGCACTATTGGGCCCGTTTAGTGAGTATTTTTTTTTTTTAATTGGAACTTTTAAGTCCTATGATTTCCCTTTGGTTCTTCTTTATATTCTCTATTTCTTGGTAGATTAAAAAAATTTTTTTGTTTCAAGAGTATTTGTAATTGCTCATTCAAGCATTTTTATTATGCCTGCTTTAAAATCCTTATTGAATAATTCTGATGTATGTGTCATCTCCATACTGACACTTGTTGATTATCTTTTTTTTTTTTTTGCTCTCTCTCTCTTTTTTTTTAAGGTTTATGTATTTATTTGAGAGAGACAGGGAATGCAGGGAGGGGCAGAGGGAGAGGGAGAGAGAATCCTCAAGCAGACTCCCTGCTGAGCACAGAGCCTGATGCAGGGTTGAATCCCAGGACACTGAAATCATGACCTGAACCAAAATTAAGAGCCAGCCGCTTAATTGACTGAGCCACCCACGTGCCCTATTCATTGTATTTCATCACTCAAGTTGTAATTTTCTCTGTCCTTGGTAGTGTGTATTGTATTGTGGACATTGTGTATGGTCTGTTAGGACACTCTAGATCCTGTTCAGATTTTCTATTTTAAATCATACTGTTTAGGTTTATCACATAAATTCTGGCCCACTTTTGTGAGCTGTGGTTCCAATAACAACTTAGTTTTCAGAGGGCTGACTATTCTATCCTGGTCTGATTTGTTAACTGATACTACTGGTGTTCTTCCTTGCTGCCTGCTGGTGCTGCCTGCCAGGGCAGAAGGTAGTTTTCCAGACTGTCCAGTGATCCTGGGTCAGGGGTGGGAGACATCGAGCCAACAGGGCAGCAACCACTTTGCCCAGTGCCAGGGGCAAGGAGAGGGGACTTCAGTCTGCACAAAACCACCTTCTGCCAGTGGGCAAGGGGTTGGGAGATGGTAGGCCTGGAGACCCTAGAGTTTGTATATAGACTGTTTTCTTCATTGAGATCATTTATGGAATCGAAATTTTATTTCCCTCTGGAGCCACATTTTCACTGTGTCTCAGACAATAGAGCGGTCATATTTTTGAAAACTGCTTTCCTAAAATCTTCACCTGGACTAACCCTAGTTTACTCCAGGGATGCTCATTCTCGTTTACTGGAAGCTTTATTCATTCTCTCATCTTAGATGACCCTTCCTTGT
The DNA here is from genome assembly GCF_002288905.1 of Enhydra lutris kenyoni. Taxonomy (NCBI): domain Eukaryota; kingdom Metazoa; phylum Chordata; class Mammalia; order Carnivora; family Mustelidae; genus Enhydra; species Enhydra lutris. The sequence continues at coordinate 103,267,708 of NW_019154085.1, forward strand.
TGGTGAAATCCAACAAGGAAGAGTTGGAGAGTAGATGTTCCTTTGCAGTTTTTCTACACTTTTAGAAATCATCGTAGATGACAAAAGCATTTGTCATCTGCCCACAGATCCAAAAGTCCCAGTTTCTAAGATACCTTGCCTCTACGTTATATGAGAGCTCTGACTTAATAAAGTATTCTGAGCTTTAGTGCACACCTCTGAACGATTCCCATCTGTACTACCATGTTTGTTTTTCCTCTCACTGTCTTCACTCAGATGCCTTCCATTTTTGCTACCATCTAGTTTGAAAATATCTATATTTTCCATGCTGGCCCTCACTGCCACCTCCAACTACTGTAACACTTGTGCCTCTGGAAAGATAACACTATCTATTCCCATCACTTCACGTTTAGTGCTGCCTATGAGATCGTATTCCTCTTCCTCCGTCCATCTTCTGTGAAATACAAGCTTCCTTTGTTCATTACCCATCCTCGCCACGATTGTATGCTTGCCTAAGGTCTGACATCGCCTTCCCGATGCTTTTCCAACCCTTCCAAGCTGGCACTGTTGCACTCTGCACGTGTTCAGGACCCAAACCCCTGCAGCCACTCATTCATCCTTTCATTTGTCATCTTCCTAGCCCACGTTGTGTGGTAGATACCGTGTTGGCGCTGGAAGTCCACTCTAGAAGCTTCCGGAATACTGGGGGTGGAGGAGGGAAACTGAGACATAAAGAGACACAGTGCGGGATGATTGACGCCGTATCAAGTGGAAACACAGAGTGATGTGGGGCAGCAGAGCAGCATCCCACCTGACCTGGCGGAGTCAGAGCCTGTATCCTGGAGAAGCTCCACTCTGCTCAGTCATGCAGTGGGGAGGCAGGAAGGTCATGTAGTCAGAGAAGATACACAGCCTCGAGTGAGATGGGTGTAACGACAAGTGGTCTGGCCTGCCTGAGGGTCAGGGTCCACGTGGGGTGTAGTGTGGAGGTCCAGCCACAGGAGAATTGGCAGGCAGCAAGTCTTCCTGTTTGTCCCAAGGACAGTGAACAGCCATGGGAACCACTGAAGGCAGGGAAGTGGCTTGGCCAGGTTGTGTATTAGAGAGTTTACTTGGGCTGCTGTGTGGGCCCCAAATTCGGAGGCATGGTGTGACACTGAGCGTACCCAAGTGCCACTAACTAAAAAACCACCCAACCAAGAAGTCATTCCCCTTGCTGCTGCCAAAGCCATCTCGAGACCACCATGCATCAGGCGATGCTAAAGCAGGGGTTTCTGTTCTGCACGTGGCTGGAAGCAGTATCAGCAGAACGATGAAGGTTCCACAGACTCGAGGTTCATATGGATCTAGGATAAGAGTCAACTGAAAACCCAACATCACCTACCACAGAGCAAAAAATGTGTTCATGAACCCTGACTCCCTCCCCTGGGATGTCCACAGATGATCTCTTTGACCTTCACACCTGCCCTTGGAGCTCACTGCAACTGCATTTTTCCAAGGGCAACGGTTCATATAGGCGAGTTAGACAAACTCAATCCTTGGGGTTAGATGGGCCCAGGGGCACATGCCTGTTGTGTTGCCCTAACTTTTCTGGACCCCAAGTCTGTAGAAGAGGATGCTCACACCTACCTGCCAGGATTGCCAGAAGCGTTATAGACCATATCAGACAATGCCTGGCACAGAGGAGGTGCTCTGTCAGTAAGAGTGCTGGGAAACACAGGACCTTCTACAGTCTGGCTCCCTGCCTTTGGACGCCCTGAAATGGGGAGACAGCTGGTGTTGGAGAGGGTTGGTGTTGGAAACATGGTGGCCTCTTTTTTTTTTTTTTAAGATTTTATTTATTTATTTGACAGAGAGAGAGCTCACAAGGAGGCAGAGAAGCAGGCAGAGAGAGAGGAGGAAGCAGGGTCCCCGCTGAGCAGAGAGCCCGATGGGGGGCTCGATCCTAGGACCCTGAGATCATGACCTGAGCTGAAGGCAGAGGCTTTAACCCACTGAGCCACCCAGGTGCCCCTACATGGTGACCTCCTTTGCAATGCCCCACACCAGAAACAGCTTGCCCATGGGGAAATGCCTGCATGAATTGTGGCTCTTTTCTTGAAGGGCTCTTAGGCAGCTATTAAAAGGAGAGTTAAATCTTTCTCTACAAAACAAAACAACAACAAATAAACAAGAGGAATGTCCATGGGAAATCATGCATTGCAGAAAAAAATGAGCCATATTATATGTCATATGATATCATTTGTGTAAAATCGAAAGGAAAAAAAAAGTCTGTCCAGCAGTGTACGTATGGGTTTGTCAGTTTCCATGAGTAAGCAGGCTGAGAGCAAGGCCACACCCCAGAAAGCCAGCAAAACTTATGTCAGCAGGTTAGGATGCCAGGGAATTGAGGTCCCCCGAAGTCCCCGATTAAAAGATTATTAACCCTTGTAATGCTGTGTTGTCTGATAAATTATACTAAGTAGGTTTCATTTGTATAATTAATGATCTAAGGAAAAAAGGAAACAATTTATTTATTATTATTATTATTAATGTATAATTAATGATCTAAGGAAAAAAGAAAACAAAAGCCCGAATCTGAGTTCCAGATCAGGGTCTCATCACCTAATAGGTACTTTAACTTCTCCAAACCTCGCTTGGAGTTGATAAACTGGTGACAATCGTTCTCCTCCCAAAGTCGTGGAACTTAAGTCTGTTCATTCATTCATTCACTTGATAAACATCTCTTGAGAGCCTTGAGATGACCTCTCTCAACAGAGCCTCTGTTGCCAGGCGCTGTGCTGGGGCATCGAGAGTGCACCTGGTTTCAGGACTGTACCTGCCACGTAATGGTGGGGGGCGCGAGTGTTTGCCCAGCCCTACCGGCAAGGGAGCAACAGTGGCTCTTCTCAGTTTGTGGGAGGAGGAGAGGACCCAGGGGGAGGATTTCGGGGTAGTGGGACTTTGTGTCTTTATCCTCGACCTCCCGGGGAGCCATCTGCTCACACAGAGAGGGGATTCCCACACAAGTTGGGACCTCCCGGTCTCTGCCTCCTATAGCATCCACCTTCTGCCGGTGTTGTGTTTCAGATCCAAACCCCAGGAAGAGAAGGGGGGTGAACTGCTTCATGGTCATGGTGGCCATCTACCTGATTCTGCTCACCGCGGGTACTGGGCTGTTGGTGGTGAAAGGTAAAGAGGTCCGGTCCTGTCTGGTGCCTCCTGGGGTGATACAGGGCTCAGGCTGAGTGGAGAGCCCTGGGGTCACTGCTACCTGCCTGCTGAGAGGCGGTTCTTAGTCCGTGGGTAGCCGGGTAGTCTCATGGATGGGGGTTGGTGGGGGGAAGTGAACAAGCGAGTATGTGTGTGACAGAGAGAGAGACATGGAGACAGATTGAAAGAGAGAGAGAGAGACCATGCGAGCTTGTGTATGTCAGAGAAGTGAACAATGCAATAATTTCACAAGTCTTTCATCAAGACTTCCCCGTGTCTAAGCAGGAAGGGATGTTATTGATCAAAATGTTCATATTAACATGATTTTACTTGCAAAGTGCTCCCTGTCCAAATGTTAAGGTCACGAAACATTCCCAACTGCGCACACTGAGGTCACCCAAGAACATTGTGTGCCCAGCTGCTATAAACATCCGTCACACATATATTCAGGCCACATGTGATCACATCAGACCAGCATGTTGGTCGTCATATGTTCATGCCAGAGCCTGTAGGAAGGTTGAAGGTTGATCATGATGCTGTGGGTACATCCCTAGGCCATTCAAGAATATTCTATGAATATGTAACGTCATGCCTGAGTGTGTAGTGCCCACATGCAGGATATAGAAAGAAGTCTGTGCTCACACTAGGTCCTCACAGAACATGAAATGCGCGTTCGGTATCCAGGACCCTCAGAAGTCATGCATATATAACACAAGAACGTCAGGGATGTGCTCAGATGCCTGGAGCTTTAATGAGGTCCCCCTAAAAGAAGGCTCTGGGGTGGGGATGGGGTGTCCAGTTTTGAATCTGCAGGAGCGGCTCCGGGTGCTGGAGACTCACTTCAATGGAACGCTGGCCACCGAGGACCATCAGTCCTTCTCTTTGTTCCAGTCCATGCCCCTCCCGCACCTCCCTGGGGGCATGCTGGGGCTGCAGGCCCTACAGGCCCAGATCACCCAGGTTCACACCAGGCAAGAATACCTGCTACGGAAGGTGGACAACTTCACTCGGAGCCCAGGTTCGGCCCCTTCCCCTCTGCACCAGGACTCCTCAGGGGATGGAAAGGAGGGGCTGCGGGTTCATGGGCAAGCGGATTCTTGGGTCCAAATCCCCTTCCCTGGCAAGGAGAGCATTCCAGAATCCTGGGGCCCAAGGAAAGTAGTGAGAGCCATATGGAGTAGGCATGAGGTGGATCTAGAATGTTTGGGAGGATGGGTAAAACACAGAGCCTGGGGCAAGTCCCAGGATCGCTCTTATGCAATCTACTAATACTGGCTCCATGTCTAGAGACAGATTAACCGCAGGCAACAAGAAGTCCGGGCCACATAGGGACCTCAGAAGGACAGGGTGGTGGGCTTGCTGGGGAAGTATGGCCAGCAAGTGTAGCTTGGAAGATAGGGCCCTCGGCAGGAGAAAATGGAAGCCAAGGTGGAGATACTGGGGATCCCCCTCCCCTCGGTTTTCTCGGGGCCCAAGACTGTTTGTACCAGAACAGGGAGGACTAATTTGGGCCGAAGTTGCTCCTACATGTGACCTCACTATTGCCTGGCGCTCCGGCCCCGATGTCTGGAGTGAGCTAGTGTTTAAAGGGTGATCCCATGACCACTGTTCTGTGCCCATGGGAACATGTACTCAATGGGCACAGGGTCCCAGTGGGGGAATTCCCCAGAGGCCGTGGTTTTCCCAGTGAGCACAGATGAAGGCCAAGCCAGGATGCAGGGACAGGGGACAGCTGTGACCAATGGGCAGTGCCCAGGCTCAGATGTTCAGATACTCAGACGCAGGGACCTTTACCCCCTCCCTTGATATACTGCGGAGCTGGTTGTGATCAGCCCGAGGGGCCCCGCTTTTAACCTGAGGCTCTTTTTGAAGGGGTTGGGCCCGCAAGTCTTCCGACAATATAGGGTAAACTCTGGAGGTCTCACCTTCTTTCCCCACTTCCGCAGCTCCCGGGGATCTATGGCTCCCTGGAGCAGACCACTAGCTGCAACGAAACATCTGGCTTTTTCCAAAGCTCAGTCCTGGAAAATACCCAGGTGTTTGCCTCCTGTTGGCCAAATCCCCCAACCACTTGAAACCCTTGCTGCTCAGCTGGAGGGCAGAGACCCCCAACTTAGAGCTGGGTGCCCTGGGTGCATACCCTCCCAGCCCAGCCTACAGCCCTCTCTCCTCCCCTTGCAGAGCTGTTCCGGGTCAAAGGGGAACGAGGCACTCCAGGTATGTTCATTTCCCCTCTGACCCTGCCCACTCACCAAGGCCTTCCCCCAGGGGCTCCTGGGCTTATGCCTTTCTGGACCCTACCCCAGCTTACCTTCCACGGGCCCCCAAAGTTCCCCACAAACTCACTGGTCCTCCATTGGGTCGGCTCTCTGTTCCCTGACCTTGCTGGGACTCCTGGCTTCTGGGCCTTTACCCTCTCCTCGCCTGAAGTGGGAAATGGCTCCCCCATCCTCCCCACCCCACCAAATCTAAGCTGCCTTCCGAGGCCAGCCCAAGGGTGTCCCCCTCAGGTGCCCTCTCCCCCAGCACTCCAGCTGCAGGTGCAGGGCTCCCCCCACCCCGTCTCCAGTAATCACTGTTTCCAGATACCTCTAACCTAACACGGAGCTTCTCCCCCCATCTGTCTGTGATCCTTTCCAGGGGTGCACGCCTCATGCCTCCTAGAGCACATAACAGGAGGGTAGCCTCTGGGACCTGAGTTCTAATCCTAGCCCCACTGCTTCCTGGCTGTGTGACTTTGGACCAGTGATGTCAGTTTTCTGGAACCTCAGCGACTCAGCTGTATAAAAACTAATGGAGATAATTTTGCTCACTTCCCAGGGTGGCTATAAGATGCACGTGAAGAGTGTGCAAAAAAATGTCCGATGATAGCAGGTGCTCTCTGAGGAAAACACCTGTGCCTTCACTGCTTTTTCTTTCTACCTGAACACACAGCTTTGGCTACGCGCATGCACATACATGTGCACTCACTCACGCCTATCGCGTTCTATCAGCGGAGTGGCTGAAATGTCATCTTGAAAATAATTCTGCACGTTGTTCTTGGGATAGAACTCTTTGGCTTCATAATTATTCATGGATGGCCCAGACATGCCACTGGCGAGGGAGAGTTTCGAGGCAGCCTTGCATGATGACATGAGGGTCCCTTTGCATCACTGGCTCTCCTGGGGACAGACCTTGGCTCTCTCTGGAACCAGGTGCCTTGAGCAAGTCACTTAACACTTTGAGCTCTGTGTCCCCCTGCTATAAGATGGGGATAATGATAGGACCTCCTGGGATTGAAGTGAGGATAAAATGATGAATGTAAAAATGTGTAGTCCAGTGCCCAGCTCAGAGTGAGTATTCAAATGTGCCCTTGTTGTTCCGTGTTGTTGTTATTTGCTTTGTTATTTTGTGGGGAAGGTTAAAGGAGCTAACACTTGGGGAGCTCCAGCCGGATGGATGTTGGCTCCTTCCCTCCAAGGAGAGGCTGACACCTCTTCTCAACCCAGTGTTTCGTCTGATGTTGTTTGTGCTTGCTAATTTCAGTTACCATACAGAGCAATATTGGTTTCAGGAGTGGAAGTCAGTGATTCATCACTTACCTACAACACCCAGGGCTCATCACAGCAAGTGCCCTCTTTAGTATCCATCCCCCACCTAGCTGATGTTGAAAGTCTGCTCTAGCCTCTGCCCCAGGCCCAGTGTTCCAGGACCAGACACAGAGCCCAGCTCACCTCCAGGCAGGTAGCAGCCTCCCTTTGGTCCCTCTGTCTCTGTCTCTCTGGCTCTTTCTGTGTGAATGCACACATGGCCCCTGATCAGAGAGGCTCCAGTTACAACTTTTTGACTTCACAATGGTGCGAAAGTGATCGCATTCAGCAGACACTATACTTCAAATTTTGAATTTGTTTTTAGTTTTTTTTCTTAAGGATTTTATTTATTTATTGGTCAGAGAGAGAGAGCACAAGCAGGGAGAGCAGCAGGGAGAGGGAGAGGGAGAAGCAGGCTCCACTGAGCAGGAAGGCCGATGTGGAACTCGATCCCAGAACCCTGGGATCATGACCTGAGCCGAAGGCAGACGCTTAACCTACTGAGCCACCCAGGCGTCCTCAAATTTTGAATTTTGATCTTCTCCCAGGCTAGGGACATGGTGGGGGGTGGGGCATGCTCTCGTATAATCCTGAGCAGGACAGCTCCCCTTCAGCCAGGCACTCCCAAGAGCAAACAACTGATCCGCTGACAACCACTCTGTCCCCAGACAGCCACACTGCTCTCACTGTCAGTATAGGAGTCAGTAAGTTACAGGACAGGGGCAGCTCTGTATTATAAAACAGGCTTTGCATTAGATGATTTTGCACAACTGTGGGCTGATGTCGGTGTTCTGAATATCTTTAAGGGAGGCGAAGCTGCGCTGTGATGTGTAGTTGATTAGGTGTACTAAATGCATTTTTGACTGAAAATATTTTCAATTTCTATTGTTTATTGAGATGTAGCCCCACTGTAAGTTGAAGAAGACCTGTATGCGTGTGTGTGTGTGTGTGTGTGTGTGTATTTGTAATCTACAGCTTCGTCTCCCTGTCTCTCTCCAGACACGGTAGTCTCTGACTACCTCTTTGTCTCTGTCTCTGTCTGTCTCTCTTCTGAAGCCCAGAAAACAGAGGCAGGAAACTGATTCCAGCAGCTAGGGCTCACCCCCGACCCCTTCCCAGCTTCCCCCACCACCCTGGGCCCCCCAGGGGAGGCCCACCATCTCTTTCCCCTCCCCCAAGGCCTGCCTTGCCTGGTCATGCTCCCGCAAAGGCATGTTTTCCTGCACCAGCCCCTGGAAACCAATAGGTGGGTCCCAGAGGATGGCTGGGTACAGGGCCCAGAGGTGATGGGTTTGGCCCCAAAGCAGCCTGCCTTGAAACTGCCCTCTGGCCAGGCTTCCAAAACAGTGCTGGTAGGGGCCGGGGATCCTGCACCTAAGTCAAGTTTGGGAAACGGTGATGTGGAACCCACCCACACCTCTCTGCCCCTCCCCGCTGTGTTCCAGACTTCTCAACAGACATTTACAAAAAGCATCTCAAGGCTGACACCTCCCCAGGCACTGGGAATGCAGACAGAAAAAGACAGAATCCCTGCCCTCAGGGAAGCGTGATTCGGTTACAGCCCTGGCTTGTGCTCTGAGAGACTGGGGCAGCTCCCTAGGTAAGGAGAGCATGAGGGGACTTAACCCCCTCAGGGGCCACAGAAGGTTCCCAGAGAGAACTTTCAGCCTTGACCTGAGTGTGAGTGGAAGGTGCCAGGAAATACGGATGCTAGGCAGAGACCCACACATGCAAAGGCCCTGGGGTATGAGTTAGGAACGGGGATTTGGTGAGCAAAGAAAAGCAAAGAAAGAAGACCTAGTGCTGGAGTGCAAGAATGAGAGGAGCGGAGGTGGGAGACAGGCTGGGAGCTGCAGGGACTAGGCAGGCCTTGGTCAGGAGGTGGGGTGAAGGCAGTAGTCCTAGCTACATGCAAGGTACATTCACCTATGTTTTGTGGATCCCTCACACTAACCGCATGTGGCTGCTGCTATTATCTGCATTTCACAGATGAGGAAACAGGCCCTAAGGGATGTTGACTTGCTCAAGCTAACTCAGGCAAGGCTGAGGAGCAGAATCAGACCCTGGAGGGAGCTGAAGTCTCCTCCCTGTCAGTGGGGCCTGCTGTCAAACCCCAAACTGATTTTCAACTGCCCTTTCCTAGAGCTTGTCTGAGAGGGACTCTAGTCCCCCATCCTGCTTCCATCCCTTGGGACCCCAGGCTTGTGCACACAGGATGGATATAGACTTATGGATTCCACAAATTGGACTGAGGTCCTACTCTGAAATAGAAAGCATGTCATGGGCTTTGTCATCATGGTGTCCTGACATGGGTGAAAGGCTTTGCCCCTGAGAGACCTGGAACCTGCCAGCCTCTCTCCAAATCTCCCTCTCTCTCAGGCAAAGCCATGCCTACCAGAAAGTTGTTTTCCTCTACGGGGATGTGGAGACCCGCTATGGTCTGAGTGTATCTCCTCCAAATGCCTGTGTTGAAAACCTAACCCCTGAGGTGACTGTATTAGGAGGTGGGGCCTTTGGGAGATGATTCAGTGCTAAGAGCAGGGCCCTCTTGAATGGGATTAGTATCCTTATAAAAGACACCCCAATGCTCCCTCACCAACCCCCTCCACCAAGTGAGGACACAGCAAGAAGTCAGAAGAAGCTGACCACACTAGCAACCGAATCTTGGACTTCCAGCCTCTAGAACTGTGAGCAATGCATTTTTGTTGTTTATAGGCCTCCTGCCCTGAGGCTTATAGCAGCTGGAACGGATTAAGACAGGACGAGGAACCCTGTCCCGCCCTCCTGGGTTGTTGTGAGTCTCGAACCTGCAAGCAGCCCTTGGAAAGGGAGAGAACAGTATGTGAGTGACAGTAAAAATAGGTGGCCTGAGTTCAGAGCCTGCCGCCAGGACCGCCCTGCAGAGCTAGTATATTAAGCCCATTCTACCGATGAGGAAACTGAGGCTCAAAAGGAAGAAGTAACTTGAACCACGTCATGCAGCTGAAGGCGCGGTGCTGCTCCTTGAACACGCACCACTGCAGTTCACCTGTTGGGCCCTGAGCTTCTTGGAGGAAGGAGCTCTGCCTTCTCTTCCTTTCCTTCCTCCGCACAGTTTGGCTTGTTCCTGGGGCTCAATGGTAGTGCGTTGGATAAATAGTGGTGTGATAAGTGGCTTTGTCACCCCACCTGTGGGCTGGCTCCTGGGTCTCTGCTCCTGTGCTTCAAGTCTCCCAGGTCAAAAGGGGCCCCGGGCAGGCTTGGCATTGAATCCCACTTCTGCCAAGACCACTGGCTGAGAAGGGGGCCAAGGGGCCAAGGCGAGCCATGGACGCTGGCCTCTGGCTACTAGCCCTATAATCCTTTTCCTCCTCTTTGTCCAGGCTTTGTTCTGAATCCCTTTTCCTTTCCAGGTCCTCCAGGACTCCAGGGCCCGCCTGGAATCAAGGGAGAGGCAGGTGGGTAGGGGTGGGTGTGTGCACGAGCCGAGGGTTGGGAAGCAGGAGGGTTGGCTCATTCATACCTCTATGCCCAAGAAACTCGGCCTCTTATTTCCTCTCTCTCTCTCTCTTTTTCTTCTTGTTCTGAAGAGTGAAATGGTGTCACTGGTATGTGTGTGGCGGGGTTGGGGGGAGCAGATGAGACAGAGAGAGGCGCTTCACCTCGAGTGGGCATCTTATCCTTCTGAGGGGCTCTAGAACATCAGCTGACTGAGGAGCCAAGAGCCCTGTGACTAGTTCTTTCCTTCCTCGCAGGCCTCCGAGGACCCAACGGTGCTCCAGGGAAACAAGGAGCCCCTGGTAATGTGTGTGTCCTCTGCTTGGGCTCAGCGATGCCTTGGCCGAGAGGCTGAGCCAGCTCCCCACAACCTTCTCCCCACAGCTATCCCCCAACCAGCCATCCCCATCCCCGCTGCCTCAGAGGGGCATTGCCCTCCCCTAGTCCTCTGCTCTGGAGTCTTATTGTGCCTCATCGATACACCCAAGAGATGACCTCACCTCCCCCAGACTTCCTCTTCTCCTGGAACGCCCCCTGCCCCATTGCCTAGGAGTCCCTCCCAGGAGGATGGTGGGAGCCCACCTCATTGGCCATTCTCTGCCCACCCCAGGACAGCAGGGAGAGAAGGGCAGCAAAGGTGATGGGGGTCTCGTTGGCCCGAAAGGGGAACCTGGAGCTAAGGGAGACAAAGGAGACCTGGGTCTTCCAGGTAAGGGTCCAGTGGGAGTGTCGGTGCTTGTGTGTGTTGGGGGGGTTGGCTAAGGGCTGGGCCCCGATCCTATGGAAGTGTGTCTGTTCTGTACCACTGAGGACAAAGCAGACAAAGCTGGGCTCTGCCTACCAGTCTCATGGGAGCACCCATGAGGTCCCTTCTGTCCAGGTGAGCAGAGGCCAGGAATATGAAAGCTGAGAGCAGGGGGGTGGGGAGTAAGGAGACACAGTCTCATTCCAGGCACAACCAGTGATGAGTGGGGACACAGGCCATGCTAGGAGCTCGGAGGAGAGGAAGGCGAGGGACAGCAGTGGGACCTGAGGAGGACACAAGGGAGGAGGGTAGACTGGCTGGCAAGGAGGGAAAAGGGATTGATACCAGAAGGAGGTGCTACCTCAGAACTTTTTAGGGCACTTGTTCCAAGTCCAAGAGTGTGTGTTTCGAAGGCCTGGATGATTCTGACCCTGACAGTCTAGCAGGAGCTCTTTGAGAAGCACGGCCCCAGGGGCTCTGGCCATGACCGAGCGCCTCCATGTCCCTTGCCCCTTGGCTTCTTGAGGCCCCCTTGGGGGGTTCTGGGGTATTGTATCATAGGGAGAATGAGTGTTGTGCAGCTAGTGAGCTTGTTATTATTATTTTTTTTTTGAAGATTTATTTATTTTAGAGAGCACGGTGGGGGTAGGGGCAGAGGGAAAGGGAGAGAGAGAATCTCAAACAGACTCCATACTGAGCACAGAGCGGGATGCGGGGCTTGATCCCACGACCTTGAGATTCTGACCTGACAGAAACCAAAGGTTGGACACTCCACCAGCTGCGGCACACGGGCGCCCCGGCTAGTGGGCTGGGACCCCAACCATGCTCTGCACCTGTTCACATGCCTTGCTAGGCACATTTTTAACCAGCTGAGATTTAGTTTCTTCATTTCAGAAAAGAATGGCCGTTAAAATAATCATAATTAAATTATGCATATCTTGTAGGACAGTTAGGAGGGCTAGAGATCATGTTTTCAAACCATCTGCCACATGGTTCAACACTAAATGAATGATAGCCATTAGCCTTTGTGATCCTTTAAGGTAGAAAAGAGAAGGACTTCAGTTCTAAGATCAGACACATCGGGGTCCTAATACAACTCACTAGCTGGGGTAAATGACTCGACCTCACCTGGGGTAAATGACTCGACCTCTCTGACCCTCAATTTACTCACCCATAAAAGGGGGATAATAAGAGCAACCTCTAATAAGGATTAGTTACAACAGGAGTATAAGGCATAAGATGTGTGGCACTATACCTGCAAATAGGAATATTTACATTGTAAGAGACTGGGGTGCTTGTCTTCAGGAAGGGGGCCCTTACCGGGATGTGTTAGCCATGTTCAAACATTAAAAAGTCACTTGTGGAAGAGAAAACAGACTCGCTCTGGGTGCCCATCAATAGAATGAGGAGCGATGATCAAGGGTTTCAGGAGAGCCAATCGTGCTGAAGTAAGGAAGGAGGAAGGCATTAGAACTTAGGGCACCCCAGGGATGAGCCGGGCACTCATGCGCAGATCTCAGGGGCTGCAGCCACGGAGGCGGGGCAGGGGCGGGGGCGGGGGCTGCAGAATTCTCCTGGGCAGGACTGAGCCAAACCTTTGCACCAAGCAATTGGTTAGACCGTTGACCACTGAGGGTGCTTCCAAAGGCGGCCCTCTGCAGTGCTCTCTGCAACAGGAAAGGAGGCCCCCGACTTTCTCAAGCTGGCCCTCCCCTCCCACCCCAGAATGGGGGGTGACAAGCCGGCGCTTTGCGCGTAGAGTCTACGCCCTCCTGTTTCCCAGCCCACATCACCCACCGCCACAGGCCCACGACGATTCCGCAGCAGGGCACGAAGCCCGCACTCGGAGGCGGACTCGGGACTGGAAACGCTGTGGCCAGCCTGCGAGGGGAATTGCCGTAGTTTTTACCCCTCCTCTTCCCAAATTTCGTCTCCCAAGATCACAAGATCTCTTTCACCCACTGGTCCCCAATCTCCATTCCGCAGAGGGGACGCGGGAACCAAGAGAGCCCTGCTTTGGTGGTACTGAGGCTTGGTGCTCTTTGTCACAGTGGATGGGTAATGCCCCTAGTGGAGATCCAGGGGACACTCTTTTTGCCTCACTTCACCTTTAGCTGTGATGGGAAGGTTCAGACATCAGGCACAGCTGGGTTCCTCCGTGGGTGGGTCGTTTCACTAGGAACGCGGGGATTCCCAGGGCTGTCCCCTTTGATGGAGACATGGCGGGCCCAGCCACACACAGACCCCGGCCCAGACCACGCTCCAAAATCCTTGTACAGCCAAGCCATTTCTATCATGTGATGGTTCTGGCTGGCCAGAGCAATCAGGCACCAACCAATTCCTCCAGGGAAGTAATTCCTAGTCCCTTCTAACAAATCCCATTTGTGCCTTCTGCCAAAGAGGACACCCTCAATGCCCGAGAACTGCCTTCCTTGGGGCTTGCCCCTGAGGTTATAAGAGATCTCATCTGTAACCAAGTTCTCTCTGGTTCTTTTGTTTCCCATGAAGGAATAATCATCCTTCAAGTATCTAAACCAGAAAGAATCTACTTCCTAAGCCTTGCCCCTGAGATCACCCCCAGCTTTGATCCAGAAAGCTTTGCATAACCCATGATTCTTTCCCTCTGCTTCAGGACTTTCTGTCTCCTTTCTTGATTCACTGGAGAAAAGGCTGGTATCCCTTTGAGTCCTCCCCTTCCCTATCAAGAAAGTAAGGGAATGGAGCCTTTTAACCAAATTGCACAGTGCTGAGCCCATCCCAGGGCAGAGCGAGCTGCTCTGGGTAGGGCTTCGACTGGCTCCCAGAACAGCAGGTTACTGCTGGGTTACTGCTGAGCAGACCCAGCCTGGCATGGTTAGGAGGGGTGTACAGCCAGCTCCAAAACCAAACTCGTGGACTGGGACGGGGTTGCCAGGCCCTGCTTTGCCAGAAGCCTCCCTCGATTGATATGCACTGAGCAGTGGCAGAAAGGAGGAGGGAGCAGTGGACGACCGAGGAGAGGACAGGCTGGGACAAGCCGTGAATGCAGATGACAAGTGGAAAATTTGATACCTCAGGCACCAAGAGAGGCTGTGACTGAAGCCCTGGCAGGAATTTGAGCTGCCGCAATGTTCTTCTCCCCGCCACCAGCCCCCCCACCCCGTACCTTCGAATCTCTATTCTCAGCATTTGGGATCGACTTTCTGGAATATTCAGATTTCGGTTTGAGAGGCTTGGAAAGTAATTACCCAAAATGCAGACACGAAAATGAGCTCTAGCTAAGCCTGGACTGTGGTCCCTCCCAGGGTCCTGAGAGCCTGGCTTCCCTGGCCCACCCACCACTCAGGCCAGTTGACCTTGGCCGTTTTTCACAAGTTCATGTCTTGTCTCTGGGGCAAGGTGGTGTGCTCCTAGAGGGCACCTATTGTATCTTCCACTTCTGGGCACCAGGTAGCAGGAGCTCAAAGAGTTTGAGTTTGTAATTTGGGTGGGACAAGTGTCAGTGGGATCTGGCGGCTGGGTTTGCCCTCCTCCTGTGCCTGACCACGACTCCTTGATTTTTCAGGAAGCAAGGGGGACATGGGCATGAAAGGAGACACAGGGGTTATGGGTCCCCCCGGAGCCCAGGGGACTAAAGGTGACTCGGGGAAGCCAGGCGCCCCAGGTAAGAGGCTGTCCATCAGACTGTAGCTATTCCTTTCCCCCCTGGTGGACTGAGCTATAAGGGCACAAAATCCCTAAAAGTCCCTCGTCCTTTCAGGTGCAGCTGGATTTCCTGGAATAAAAGGAGATCAAGGTAAGAACTCTGGGAATCCAGGTATCATTCGAGCTGCCACTGTCCCTGGGCAAAGCCAAGTCCAGGACATGACTCCACTATCTCTATCTCATTGTTGTGTTAACCCAGAGCACCCAGGGTCTCTTAAAACTCAGCTCTGCCTGAAAGGAACAGGCTTGATTGGTGGGTCCCTAACCCCAGACCCTGCAGAGTGATGGCCGAGATGAACAAATTGCTCAGGCTCTAACTTTTCTCCTGCTGATTAGGCCTGTTCGCAGCCTCTAAAGGGAGCTGATTAAAGCTGCCCAGGGAACATACAAGGTGGTAGGACATATGCGTGTCACTGCTGAGAAGAGAGGTGTGTTGAGGGGCGGCAACGAGGCTCTCTGGCGACCACACCCAACCTTGCCCTTGTCGCTTGCAGGACAACCTGGAGCGAAGGGTCCTCCTGGCTCTCCGGGCGTGGCAGGATCCCCAGGGGCCAAGGGGGAGCCTGGCACTGCTGGCTCCCCTGGACTAGCAGGTGAGGTCCTCGGCACTGTGGTGGGTATAGGGAGTGATGTCTGAAGACCCACGGAGCTCAGCCCTCATGCCATCTGGGCATCTGTTGTACAGGGCCACCAGGGACACCCGGGAGTCCTGGAGCCCACGGCGTGAAAGGAAGCAAGGGAGACCCAGGTAACAGAGGGTGTGGTTGGGGGTGGGCAGGGTGCTGGGTGTCAGGGGTGGACAGGGAGGAGGACTCCCTCCCAGTGGGCCCACCAGAAGGAGGCAGATGGTCTTCTGTACTCAGGCCCCAGAGGCACCCGGATTAAGGAGGACACTTTCCTCTCTCAGGGCCCTTTGAGCTCAAAGCCCTAGGGCTGTCCTCTCTCTGCTCAGGGTCCCTGAAAGGCCCCAAAGCCATGACCGAACCTCCACCATTAAAGAGAAGGGAAGCTGACCCACATTGTCTCCTGGACCGCCTTCTAGCCCTGGACATAGTTTCCATTCTCTCCAGCTAACCTATAATGGGGCCCCAGGGTCAGGGCTCTGGATTTCGGTGGGGGGGGGGCAAGGTCAAGAAACCCCTTCTTGAACATTCTCCCAAAGGGCCTCAGGCTGGGAGGAGTGACCCACAGTAACCAAACTCACAGTGACCACTATATAAAACTTCATGTCAACTTAGTCTACATTATAAACCATTGTGCCAACTTAGTATAGGTTATAAACCAGCCAACCAAAGTGGCCTACTTTATAAACCTCTACACCAATTTTGTCTAGTCACTAAGTCAGTCTGGGCAATGGTCTAAAAACTCTGGGCCACTTTTGGGGGGCACTGGGGCACCATGATGTGTAACACCTGCTTCCTGACCTCACGCATACAGGTTGGTGCCTGAGACAGGCAGACAGACTGTTGCCAGACTGTGCCAGGTGCATTCTGTCATGAACTTTTGCATGGAGAAGTGCTGAATGCCCCTTAGAAAGCCAAGTGCAGCCTGGAGGTATTGTAACAGTGCAAGGTCAAGAGAGCAGGCTGGGCAGTGGCTTTGGGTGGCCGTGGACAGTCTGCCGCAGGCCGTTCTCATGCTGTGTCGCAGGTCTGTGTCTCGTGCCGCAGGTCATGCTGTGTTAGCCTGACGCCCTCACGCAGAGCCATGTGCAGACCCACATGAGGGGCAGGTGTTCTTAGGGCTCATTGATCAAGTAGTTGACTAGTAGATGGATTGATTCCTTAAACAAATGTGACTTAACTCAGCTAAATGCTTCAGTTTCATCATGTCCCTTCTCTGGTAGGGGTGGTGAAAGGCAGAGCAGCACGTGAGTGATGTAAGAGCTTGAGATGAGTCTTGTGGAATGAGTGGAGTCTGGCCATGGGGAGGAAGGGAAAGGAAATCTAGAGAGAAGGAAGAGAGCAGGCGAAGTCATGAAAGAATGAGGGAGGGCTCTGTAGGCTTCTGTACCTGGCATCTAGGGTTGGGATGTGAGAGAGGGTCAGGAGCTCTGGCCAGAGGGGTGGGTGGGGGCCACCTCCTGGCTGGCCCTGGACTCTGAGCCTTCAACCATTGGGGTTTTCCTGAAGATCATCGAGAGCTATGGCACAGGCTTTTGTAGTACGTGCTATCCTGGGGTGTCTGGGTGACTCAGTCATTAAGCATCTGCCTTTGGCTTAGGTCATGATCCCAGGGTCCTGGGATCAGGCCCCGCAGCGGGCTTCCTCCTCGGCAAGAAGCCTGCTTCTCCCTCTCTGATTCCCCCTGCTTGTGTTCCCTCTCTCACTATGTGTCTATCAATTAAATAAATAAAATCTTCAGGAAAAAAAAAAAGTACCCACTGTCCTTCCAGCCCATCCAGGCTCTGAGCTGGTTTCTTTTTCACGCTGTGTCATCCACGGCCAGGGATCTGCTGCCTGAGGCCATATCAATGCTACCTGAAGGCCCCCCCCAGCAAGGTCTCACCTTCTGGTGTGGTGGTCAGCTCTCCCTGCCTTGTTGACTGCCTCCTCCCGATCTTAAATATTTCCACCTTCCTTGCTCCCAGATCCCAGGAAGTCTGACTTCTGGGCACGAGGCGGCCCTACCCCTGAGTTTTCTGCTTGGCTTCATAGTGATGACAGCTTTCAACCCTCAGTTATAAACAAGTCTCTCTCCCAACCCTTCCCCGATTGCCAGACTAATGGTTCTTAACTAAGTAAGGGTATCAGGGGTAAAACACGATTTTACCTACAAGGGACACTGAGCCCCCTTCCCAGGCCCCCCAGCCTGTGTCTCCCACTCTCTGGAGGTAGGAGATTTTGCCCTGCACTCCATACCCTGGGACGGTTTACCTCGGAAGAATCGCTCCGATAACAAGCATTTTCATGATAACCCACTGGGATAAGCACTTTCATTAGTGCAACTTGCCCACACTTGAGGAGCCAGGAGGAGACACAGTGAAGGTTGGAATCGTAGCCTGGCTGGCTCAAAGCCAGGGGCCTTATCCATTACACTCTGTCATGCTCTTTTCCTTCCTAGGCAGCCTGAGAATACCCTTACCCCCAATCAGGCATTCTGATGAGCGACACCTTCCCTCTCCATCCCAGGTCAGGAAGGATTTAAGCTGAGGCTACAGCAGGTTCTTCTTCGATTCCAAGAAGGAAACATGATGTTCTCAGGCCCTGTTATGACTCTTCATTATTTACCCCAAAACCCACCTCCCTGAGAGCCCAGATTCCTTTGGCTCACAGCCTGGGGATGGTTTTAACCTTATTATCAAGTTCCCATGTATTTGTTGAGCACTTTTTTGGGGATCTCCATCAATCAGGCCCAGTGGTGAATACCAATCAGGCAAATTCTAAAGGCTATTCCTTAATTCCGGCTACCCAAGTAAACATGCTGATTACATCTTCAATTTGGAGCATGTGATGATTACAACTTTCATAAAATTGTGTTGGTTTCCCACGCAAATCCAAATGCTTGTCTTGATCTAGTAGCTAATGGTTCCATCTCAAGAGGGAATTTCCACAGGTCCATTATCTGGCCTATTCCCACAGGTCCATTATCAGTCTACCTATCTTCCCAAAGTCAGAGGTTAAGGAACTCTTAGAGAGGTTAGATTTCTCAAGTGGGAAAAGGAAGGATGGGTAGTGATCATGGAAGATAATGCTTACTTTTCAATGTCAGGACACTGGTATTCCCCAAACTGGAGGTAGTATGGTGTCTGTCCCGTGTGGGTTATATCAAGCCAGTTTTTCAACCCAATGTATTTCCTATTTTGTAAATAAAATCATTAATCTCTCAAGAGAACATCAAGCCTCCCTGGATGAAAACAGAGAAATTATAGTGCCTTGGCTTGACCTAGGCTAATAGCCAGATCCCATGATCGTGCATTAATTAAAACAAATGAAATCTGTTTATGATTAACGATACTTCTGGGCCAGGCACTGTGCTTGGGATTTACTCCTATGATCTTAGCTCATCTGCCTGTGTCCCAGAGTTTCATCACCGCTACCTTACAGCGGAGGGAGCAAACATTCCCCGAGGGTGAATCCTCTCCTTGGGGTCTCACAGGTAATATACTCTGAATCTTAATCCCAGAGCCAGATCCCAAAATTGTGCTTTCCCAGACCGTGTTACATAGAATAGCACAGAGTAAACGATTCTAAGAAAGTCGGACTCTCCTGCCCTTGCCACTGCCCCGCAGATGGGTGAATCCTGGCTCAGTCACCAAATCCTCCTGCTGTTGTGAACAGTCGCTTATTGTACTCCAACCCACTCAGGTGGAATGTGTCCCTGTGTTGATACCTCTTGAGAGAAAGCAGCCATCTTAGATTAAAGATGGTGATGAGGAAACGTTTTTCGTTCTGTCTGGAGGACAAACCACACGTTATAGACGGCATGATCACTCGGCAGAAATTTCTCCCAAGGCCATTTCCTTCACCATTCACAAAACAACATTTTACCAGCCTCCCAAAATGGAGTTATTTCTAACCTTTGATCTTTCAAAGGATTACGGAGTTATTTCACTTGGGGGAAAAAGATCGCAAAATAAAAAACAAAAAATCCCACAAAAATTCATTTTAGCTCAAAATCCTTTGGCCATTTTCAAGTTTGTTGGGAAATGATGTGGGCATTTTGCTTTCTAGGATCCCACCTCATGAAATGGCATTAGAAGCAGCCAAGACATTTAAGCTCTGAAACACCCATCTGATCAGAAGGTCTGCATCTCAGCAGCCTTCGTGTCTAAAATATAACAAGAATCTGAATTTTCTATATCCTTTTATTTTCCTCTTGAGGCAAAGCCAAAATGCAAATAACCTAAAATCTATTTTCTCATCTGTATTTGAAGACATTTTATTTTGAAGGTAAGCAACAAAAAGTAATTCATAATAGCAATTAAGCCCTATATTGTGAATATAATTTCTCAGTTGATTCCAGTCCCCATATCAAAGTACTGAGTTGGTCCCAGAATTTATTAAATTCTACCAACTCACATTTCTAAGTTGCCACTCATAAAACCTGTCCTCATTTTCCTCTAAATCTCTCAGAGATATCTGCAAAAGTCTACACCTGTCCCAGTATTAGTCCCCAACCCGCCATCTTACTTCTGCCACATAGCGCCGTCTGTCAGTTGTCAAAGTCATCCTCACTTTGTCAGGCTGCACTTAGCCTGTATGTCAAGATGCTACTTAAGGAGTTTCCTAATGTACTGGAAATTTCTACATTAAATCAGAGCTGGAAGACCTGCCCCGGGCCCATTTCCTTCTGTGTGGAATGTGAAGAATATTCTAGAATAATAGCCAGGTCCCTGCTAGCTTGACAGCACTCTGTGTTTGAAACTGGCAATTTCCCCCTCAGAGCAGAAACATTCTAAGATTTTAGGCAAAACACCAGCTGAACACTGAACAATCCAGAGACATGTGCTTTTTTTTTTTTTAATTTTTATCGTGCTGTATGACCTTTAATTAGGTATAAAGACTTCCAATCACATCACCTAGGGACCATTCTAACTGCTGCTCTGTTTGGCCGCCAGTCTCTTGAGACATGTGCTTTCTAACAAAACGATTTTCTTGGGAGAAAATTATTTCTTTAAGTAAATACCTTGTAAATAAATATTTTGGGTCCTCTCAGCTTGATACATGTGTGATACCCAGAAAAACCCAGTTAGATGTGGTTTAGAGGAGAAATCAGCATTTGTTTTCCCCAGAGACAGGAAGGCTGATCAAAGGTGGTGAGCTGGGAGCTGGTCTTTAAAGAGCCAGTGAGATTTGTTTAAGGCAGTGTTACTCAAAATGTGGTCCCTGGACCAGCAGCATCACCATCAGCTGGGAACCTGCTAGAAAGGCAGCTTCTCAGATCCACTGAATCAGCAACTCCAGGGTCGAGCCTGACAAGCCGGTTTGGTTCGCCAGCGCCGTGCAGGTGACTCTGAAGCACCCCTAGCTCAGCTACTCATTTAGGGGATGGGATGGAACCTGGGAACCAGGTGGACAGGCCAAATGGAAACTCCAGGAAGATGTGAGCTGCTGTGCTAATGGGGCATAGGGAGCTACAGCACTCAGTGGGAGACCCACCTGGGTTACAACCCAGTTTCACCACTCCATCACTGTGTGGCCTTGGATAAATCACCTAGCATCTGTGACTGTGTCTTTCCTCCTCTTCTGTATAAAGGAAAAGGGCACGACCTTGCAGGGTAACTGAAAGGTGGGATGAGGATATGTATAAAGCCCTTAGCAGCGTGCACGGGTCAGCAAGTAAGGGAGTCCCTGTGATTCCTGTCTGAACAGGGTGTGCTTGTCATGTGGTGCTTTGGGGACAGCTGGAGATGGGCATTTCTTTGGGAGGGGACCATAAAGGGAGGTCATGGGGCCTGGCGTCCCTGAACCTTGGTTCCAGGGATGGACTCTTCAGGTAGAGGTTTCTGCAATATTGCGCCCTCTAGACTGCAGACAGAGGGCCAAGGGTCAAGGTATGGACCATTTTAGACTGTTTTTCTATTTACTAACAGCCAAACACAGATGTCTGAGTGTGGCTTCTACTCTCTAATCTTGACACACACAATTCAGATGCCAATGAGCAGAGGAAATTTGTGCTGCCTCTTCTGGCTCAGGTCACCAGTGAACAATTAGGGGGCTTGTTGGGCCAGGAGCCAGGAGCTCCTGTGGGCCAGGGTCTGAGGTGCTTCCTCCGGAGGGGAGACAGATGCACGCAAACAGGGTCTGTGGGGTCTCTGGGGCAGCACCTACTGAGTGCAGGCCAGACATTAGGATCAGCCCGTGACGCAGATGACATTTCAGTCTCAGGACCACCCCCGAGGCAGCCAGGATACTCAGAGTAGGAAAGTGAGGCTCCGAAAGGGCAAGTACCTTGCTCAAGGTCACAGACACAGATGCCAGCCCAGGCCGTCTGGCTCTGGCCCTTCTGCTGCCTCGGGAGGATCACGCCATCCATAGGTGAGGCCAGAGAAGTTTTCGCAGTCACGTGACGTCTGACATCTTAGCAGGTCTTACGGGCTTGATCTGAGTTCTCCAGGGAACAGAACGGGTGAGGCATTCTAAAAAGAGGGACCAAAGCAGGTGCAAATGGCTCACGGTGGGCTCGGGCCTGCCTGCCAAGGTCTGGCCTCTGAGGTTCCTCCAGGTCTTGCAAGAAGCTCGCTAAACCTCAGTTCTGTCCCATCCTTCCCATGAGGGGCTGAACTAGTTGCCCTCTCAGATCCTTCCAGCATGTCCTGCTTTTCTACAGCAGCAGCTTTGAACTCCTGTGGCTTCTGACCTGGCCACACGAATCCTTAGCTACCTTAGAGCCACGATGAAAAGAACCAATAAATTCTATGGAGCATCTGCTGTGGGTGAGGGCTCCCCCCACCCACTCCTTGAGCCCAGGGAGTCTCCTCTTCTGGAAATAAAGGTGCCTTTATTTTCAAAATATGTCTCACTTCTTTTCCAATAAAATGCAGGCAAGAAGGAATGGGGTTGGATTTATACTCCAAGTCAGGCTATCATCGGACCAGGAAGGCCAGCCATTAAATCCAGAGTCTGTCTGTCTGTCTAACTCTGACTTTCATCCACTACCTTTCTACTTCACCCCAACACGTGTCCCCATTTATCTGCGGTCTGTCTCCTTTTATGCTCGGCTAAGGAGGCTTTAAACAATCGTGGAGAACCAATGTGTCTTTCCGTCTGCATTAATCAGACAAAAGGTAGAGGTTGTCTAAGATTAAAAGTGTCTAATATCTAAGTTTTATTATCTTCCCCCCCTTTTTTGTATTTCGATCTTAGGACTTCAAGGACAGAAAGGAACAAAAGGAGAATCAGGAGTTCCAGGTAAAGGGCCGGCTTCATTTTAATTTCTCAGAATGATGTCTGGAAAGGCTCGTGCTCGGAGGGCAGGTCTTGTTGACTTTGAACATTCTGCTTTAACCTTCCCCTAGAGCGGTCGGGGCCCAAGCCTGTTTGAGGCTAAGACTCCAGGGCTCTGTCTCTCAAGCCTCAGATTCTTCCCCTGGAAAACCTGGAGAGGGACAGAACTCAGGGACCTGAGGCAATAGAGAGGGGGACCAAGCTGAGGGTGGAGAAGGGGTAGGAGGGGGCTGGAGAGCTTGGGGTCAGCTGGTGGCTTCAGGGCATGTGGCCTCTGTGGAGCAGGGCAGCCTTATTCTCCAGGTCCCAGGCTGCAAGGCCTCTGCTTCCTCATGCCTGTGCTGGTCCCTCTCCATCTTCTGTTTGTCCCCTGAAGCTCCTCTTGTCCTCCTTCGGCTGCTTGCCACTGGCCTGTTATGGTCACCTTGGTTTTCCAAGCCCCTGCCCGTGGTCCATCACTGAGCACAGGTCTTCACACAGAGCACTTCTAGTCTTCTCCACAGCCCTGCCCTGATGAGGGCCAATGTGAAACTTCTCAGACACATTTCTTGAACTGGCTTTCTTCCTCTGAGCTGGATATTTGGTTCGCATTTAAACTTACTAAAGCAGATCTCGAGGCCTAGAAACATTCTAGCAAGTTCTCCCAGAATGGCCAGAACTTCTACACAATTATGTGGTCTGAGGAAGACCAAAAACCTCCGGAATCCTGTCAGCTCTTGTGACCCGTGTGTTGTCTACCAGCATTCATGTGAGAGTCAGTGGGGGGAGATCACAGCAGTACCCAGACCCTGCCCGCCCTCACCACCTCTCCCAGGTGGACCGAAGGTGCAGGCTGAACATCCAAACAGTCCATTCACGGGGGTGGGGAGTGCGCTTGTCAAGGACAACCCAGTCTTTAAAGACCAAGGCCCTCGGTCCCCCTTGGAAACCAAGGCAGAACATCTGATGGAAGCGGTCTTTCTCCTCTCCAGGCCCTGAGGGCATGAAGGGACAAAAGGGAAACCCGGGCCAGGGAGGCCTCACAGGTGCACCTGGACTGAAAGGCCAAAAGGGAGAGCCAGGAGCAAAAGGTAAGGCCTCAGTCTGTGATTTATGGGCTCTAAGGAGAGGCCCTGTTGTAAGGAGCCTGGGAGTTTTCAGAACCAAAGGTGTAGAGGTTTATTGGCTCCCTGGACAGTTTCTGTGCTGGGATTACCCTCAGCCCTGAGGACACAGAAGTGAATGAGGCACAGCCTGGGCATCCCGGGGACGAGACAAGCGAACGTGTGCTTGCACGACGCCCAGCCGAGCCCTAGCCACCAGAGCTTTCCACAAAGGAGATGCCTCCCCTCCCTGTCTCCTACCTGTTCAGTACTCCTCAGGAATCTAGTTTAAATCCTCCCGCCATAGGACAGGCCTGTTTCGTCTTCTTCAACCAGTGGTGCTCAGTCCCCATGATGCCAGGTCATTGGCAAAGCTGGAGGAGAGAATCTGACCTCCCTGCCCCCACTCTCCTCCCCACCGCCAGCAAAGAAGGGTGAAGGGATCCTGGCTTGGTTTCCTTTAAGTTGTGTGGGTTCTTTTTTTTTCTTTTCTTTTTTTCCTTGCAACAGGATCTTCTGGAGCACAGGGAACTCAGGGAGAAAAAGGTCAAAAAGGTAATTATTATTTCTATTCTCTTTAATGTGTGCCTTTGTGGGAACTCAGTGCTTGAAAACTGTAGGTGTGGTAGGGAACAGACCCTGGTTCTCAGAGAAATGCCTCATTTTGGGAAAAGCTAACAGACTCAGCCTTTGGCGAAGCCCGTCCATGACTATTTAGAGCCACAGCGCAACTGTTTTTTTAGCTCCCATCCCCTCTCCCCTCTCACCTCCCCTCTTCCTTCTCTTTCTTCTTCCCTCCTTCTCCAAATCCTGCTCCTTCCCTTTCTCCCATTCCCCCTTCTTTCCCTCCTTCTATTTTCCCCTCAACTGCTCCTTTTCTTCTCCCCACAAGACAAGATGCGATGCAGCCAGCTGGGTATGCAAGACTGGCTGCAAGTGGACAGAGAATGCTGAGCCACATGCAGGACGTTCCCGGCTCTAGTGACAGTCCAGCAGGGGGACTTCCCCTGCCCCTGAATAACAGAACTGCCAACCAGAAAAAGGCTGAGCCTGCAGCCACACAAAGCCCTAGGCTGCTCTTTTCCCCTCTCCCACGTGTGTCTTTCACCCAGGTGAACCATTACAGACCGTCAGGATTATCGGCAGTAGGAACAGAGGCCGGGCTGAAATTTTCTATAACGGCGTCTGGGGGACAATCTGTGATGATGGCTGGGACAATTCTGACGCCACCGTCTTCTGCCGCATGCTGGGCTACTCCAGGGGAACAGCCCTTACCAACATGTCACCTGGTGAGTGGGTCCTTGGCCAGGAGCCTCTCTCCTGGAGGCTTTCCCTTTGGTTGCAAAGGACTCCATGAATTTAGGTTAAAAGAAAAAGATTGGTTTAAGCAACTGAAAAGTCCTGCTGGTCAGTGCCTTCTAGGCTGGCTGCCCCAGGACAGAGAGGATCTGGACAGCAAAGGCTTGGGTGGGGCTCTGGCTCACCCGGTTGGGTCACTGTCTGTGCAGCATAGAAAGCCAGAGGGCTCCATGGCCAAGGGTGTCTGTGAGTCATGGCTCTCTGAAGGACAGCCAGGTGCCAGTCCTAGAACAACAGAAAAGTTGCAGGGTGGGCAAACACAGGTGCTCATCTCAACTTCTGGAAACTGGAAGCCAGGACATGCCTTGCTGTGATCATTTTCAAGGAAAAGGTGCAAAGGGGAAAATAAACAAATCAGAGCAGGGAATTCCTTAAATCAGTTTTGGAAAGATATCCTGGGGTGCTAGAGACTCGGGCTATCTCTTTCAGCAAAAACTTCAAACTTTCAATAAAGTAGCCAAATCCCCAGACTAAGACCATTTCTTTGGCCACAAGAGCTGACCTGGCAGGAAGATTAGGCTGCCTTCTCCTGCCCCAAACGCTCTCTGTCTTTACTCCACCTTACAGTGCCTACCTGGTTTTTAATCTAGGTACCAGTTGGCTTGTAAAACTCCTTTAAAGTATATATTTTCCTCATATAGATTACACTTATATAGATCACAACACTGTAAACTGTGTGTAAAAGTAAATTACTGTAACCAAATACAGATCATCCTGGGTTTACAATGGGGTTACATCTCAATAAACACAAAGTAAATTGAAAACATTGTGTCAAAGATGCATCTAATACAAAACAGGTCACCTACCAAGACACAGCTTAGCCTCATCTGCCATAAGGGTGCTCAAAACACCTACACCAGAACATAGTTAGGCAAAATCATGTAACACAAAGCCTACTTATGATGAAGTGTCACTAGACCAGGCCATTGATTGGATACTGTACTGAAGGTTACAAACAGCATGGCAGTCTGGATATGGAATGGCTGCCCCAGTATCATGTGTCGGTTGTTTGCTCTCATGAGCACCTGGCTGCCTGGGAGCTTCTGCTGCCCAGCATCTGAAGAGTGCCTCACCCCACATCCCCCTAGCCTGGGAAAAGATCACAATTCAAAATTCCAAGTATGATCACACCATCATAAAGTTGGAAAGTCATAAATCAAACCATGGTAAGTCGGAACTGTCCACCATCCTGCTGTTTTCCTCTGTGCTGTTGATCTGAAATTGATTATATCAGAGGAAGGGATTTGGAGGAACATGTGAATGCTTTCGAGCCAGAGAACGGCCTGGTTCAAAGGGCATTTGAGGAAGGTGGGTACAGCAGCAGGACTAAGCAGGAAAGAGACAAACACTGGGAAGTCCCCAGGAGGAAATTTCAAATAGTGCACAGACTAAGTATCAGTAATTATAAATAGGTGATATATCTCAATCTATCTTAATCAATCTCATCTAATCTTTGGATGAGACTTTTGTTAAAGGGCAGAAAGCAGAAGGGAGGCAGACTCATAGCAGGAGAGGAGACCGGCCATCAGCACCTGGGGCCCGAGTGGCTGCGAGGGAAATTGGCAGTGTACCCCAAATGTAAGTTTGGCGCTAATCCTGCTCCCCTCTTTCTCCCTGCTTTCCCTATATCCAGGCAGTGGGGAGATATGGCTGGATGACGTTGCCTGTCAGGGGACAGAGACGACCCTCTGGAATTGCAGAAAGAGCAACTGGGGGGCCCACAACTGCAACCACAGTGAGGATGCTGGCGTGGAATGCAGATGACCCCCCCACAGTCCCTCAACCATACTGTGGCCGGAAGTGTCTGCAGGCAGAGACACTCAGCTCCCCTGGGGGAGGGCCAGCATTCTCTGAGGGGTTGCTCTGAGGCGGGGTCACTAATAAAACTCAAAGCATGACCTGGTAATGTCTTTGGCTGTGGTCGAACTCATGAGTTCATACCTCCTGTCCCTTATTGATGGGCCCACTCAAAAGACACATTTCACTGAGTTCTCAAAAGGGGATAGTGGAATCTCAACTTATAGCCAGGGAGAGGTGGGACTAAAGGAGTCCTAAATTTGATGTGGAAAGTGAAGAGTGCCAGTAGTCAGAATGATGCATGACCATCCCTGTCCCTTCTGCTTGAGCTCCAGGCCTGGAGCCCTTCACCAGCAAATGGGGAGGTGGGCATGTAGTTGACACCATGTTGCATGCCTTTAAGCATGAAAATGAGTTTTCTTGGGATGTGAGTGCCATTAATGAAAGGACTGTTGTCTATTTTATTCACCCCCATCTAGGGGCTCAGTAAACATGTATTTAACGAATGACCGAATTAAAACAAGAAGGTGGAGCAGCTCATGTTCTGAGCAACTCAGCTCCCCCCTCCCTTTCCAGGCTTCCCCGGGGTTCTATACTTTCTGAGTACAGTCTCATGTGCACGCTCTCTCTCTCTCCCAACATCTTCTAATTAGTCTTCCCTGCACTGCACTTCACCAACAACCTCTTTGTTCTCCAGGCAGCCACCTGAGAGATCTTTTGAAATGACAAAGAAACCACCATAGGGATCCCTGCCTAAAGCCTTCAATGGCTCCCCATTCCCTAAGGCAGGGCGCCACACTCTTCGTCTGGCTTGCAAGGGAGCGCCCTTGACAATCAACCCCACACATCCCTCCGGGAACCTTGATGCTTCGTTTCCTATGTTACGACCAGTATCTCCCACACATTACATGACAGGCTCTTGCTGTCTGTTTTCTGATTGATTTCCTAAATAAACGAAGGAAGGAAGGAAGGAATGTTGTACAGAGCACTCCACTTTTCTGCACTAGGATGGCTTCATAGTCTCCTGCAGCTGGAGGGCAGCTCCAGCTCCTGGTGCCTCGTACTCTAATTATTGTGGCTAAGGACAACCCCCCCGCCCCCAAACAGTTTCCAAGGTGCAAAGGAATGGTGAATCTACTACTTGGTCTTTTGTAATTTATAAGGTTAGCTTTCAAAATAAACTCATGGAGCCCCTGGCGTACTAGGTGTATTATAAATTTCAAAAGTTCATCTCTTCCTGCTGCCTCAACATCCCCACAAACACGTTGTGAACACCCAATCTGGGGAACCAAGTGTACCAGGTGATAAGATGGGCTCCTGCCACCAGCTCCCCTTCTTACCTCTCATGACTGTGACCCAGTGCTGGTCAAACACCAAAGAGCCCCAAGGACAGCCCCTCATGCCCTTTGCCTGTGTACCCACCCTGCCCCACAGTAAACGCCCTGACCCACAGGTTCTTCATTGTCTCTCAGCTCCCCACATGCATGGCTGGGCCTGGTGCCTTGGGGCTTTTCCCACATGGGAAAAGCCTCAGTGACTCAGCCTGCAGTGACTCGGTCTCTCTAAGACCCCTGAGTTTAATAAGCTTTGTTTTCCTGCACCTCTCCTGAGCGCCCTCTTTTGGCTGCCCCTGCGTGACTGCCCCCTAAAAAGACTGGGAACGCTAGAGCATCACATGATATGTGATATTATTCCCATCCTAGAAATGAGTCAACAGAGTTGCAGCGAGGTTAAGTGATGCGGTATATGGCTCCAATCCACCACCCTTCTCTCTGTGGCATTCGCAATGTGACTTCGCCGCTCATCATCGGAAGCCAAGTCTGTCCCTGGTTCACTCTCTGGGCATCCCCGGCATATTAGCAACACTGGTCCGTGCTAGCCCACTGGGGGACAAGAGGGCATGTGAAGCAGGGTCCAGTTACCCCAGCTGAGGTCATCTGTCATCAGCCAGCCTCTAGCTGGCCGTAGTCCCAGTAGGGAGTTCAGCCAAGGCTGGTCAAGTCTGGCCCACATCCGAGGAACTAACTGTCCAACCAACCCATGATCTCGTGAACAACCACAGTTGGTTGCAGCTTAAAGCCACTAAGTCTGGGGTGTGGTTTGTAATATAGCAATAACCGCCTAATGAAATTAATTTGACTAAGGACACACAGCCCGGAAGGGGCAGAGAGGGATTTGAAGCCAGGTCTGTCTGACACTGGTAAGATTAAAAGACGATGGAGAGTTGCTGTCCCCTGCACCTCTGCCAGGCAGCTCCTCTCATAAGCTCTCAGGCCAAGCTAAGCTGAGAAAACACCCCTTCCAGAACCATGGGTGGAAGTGGGGTGTGGGGCACAACACATAGTTCTATGAACACACTGGTTCTGTGGCTGACGGATAGCTGATTGTGGGCGCCAATGAGGAACTGGGTAAAATTAGCATGACAGCACCTGCAAGGGCCAGAGAGCAGACTGGGGTGGGGTGGGCACCCTGGGATGTTCGGCCTGATCTCCTAACCTCTGCCAGACACTGCTGCTCAGGGAAGTAGTTCTCCTTCCTCCTGCTTCCAGTTCCCCTGGCTGAGGCCCACAGGACGACACCAGCATGGGGCAAACTGTGCTGAGCAAGACAGAGATGGCGGGTGCTCCAAGACACGCCCTGTCACTTCCTGCCCAGCAGGGCAAGCGGGGAGAGCTTCCTGGTGTCCAAGGGGAGAGACTTGCTACAAGCACGGTTTCTGGAACCACATTGCCCCATAACAGGCTTCTACCTGGACAGTCGAGGTGTTCAAACTCTCTGGGTTCCTTGTCTATAAAATATAGTAACAATTGCTTTCTCTCAGAGTTCTTGTGAGGTTTAACTGAAATCATAAGTAAAGGGGCGCCTGGGTGGCTCAGTCATTAAGCGTCTGCCTTCTGCTCAGGTCATGATCCCAGGGTCCTGGGATCCAGCCCCATATCAGGCTCCCCGCTGCTTCTCCCTCTCGCACTCCCCCTGCTCTGTTCCCTCTCTCCCTGTGTCTCTCTGTCAGAGAAATAAAATCTTTTTAAAAAGAAGGAGGAGAAAGAAATCATAAGTAAAAAGAAAACATTTAACACGGTGCCTGGCACCTGGCAAATGCTCAGTGTCGGTTACTACTATCTCCAAGGTCCACCCCTTGCCTGGGCACTGCCCTGCTGGGCCCTGTGTTCCAGTAAGCAGGCTTTCTCGGGGATCTGCCAGCCACACCTGGCTCGGGGGGCAGGACACATGAGGACGGGATGTCCAGGGCCCCACGCAGATGGAGCTGGCCGCGGGAGAGGCTCACGGGGATCAGACATGTGAAAGACAAAAGGTAGGAGGAGCTGGATGGGGCAGGAGAGCCTCACCCCACCTGCCTACGGGACTCCACAGGGAGACATGGAGCGAAGACTGCCCCCAGAGGCTGCTTCTCATGTTGGGTGGGAATAGCCAGGGCCCTAGACTCTCCCTCTGCCCCACTGGGTCCCTGGCTGGGCTGCTCCGGAAGTGCACGGCCTTGACCCGGAAGCGGAGGTGGATAAGGAACCACCACCTTAAGGCTGGAGCCTTCGTGGTCCCGCAGGTCAAGGGGAGGTACTCCCTTGAAGCTGGAGAGCTAGGAGTCCCTCTGTGCCTGCTGGAGTTGTTTTGGGGGGTGGGGGGGGAACTATGGGATTTGGGATCAGATTCAAATTCCAGCACCAATGACCAATTGTGTGGCTTTGGGAAAGTCACATAACTTGTCTGAGTTTCTGTTTCCCCACCTGTAAAGGGGGAAATGATGATGATGACGATGATGATTAAAAATAGAAATAATATACGGCTTTGTGTGGAGTAACTGCAGCGCTCTTTGCACATACTGGGAACTGAATAACAGCAGCATTGACTAGGACAGCTTGACTCTAAGCTTCCTTTCTAACCATGTTTCCACACCCAGAACATCTTCCCTTCCCCCACCCACCACCTCAGAATCCTTTCCACCCTTTCTGGCCCAGTTTACATTGTACTTTCTTTAAGAAAAGTTTTCTGACAGCTCCCACTCCAGAGAAAGCCTTCCTTTCACTCACTCCTGATGATAGATAGATAGATAGATAGATATAGATAGATAGATAACCCATCCATGTAAGGGAGGGAAAATCAGCACAAAATCCAATATCCTCTGAGGTGAGGTCTATTATTGCGGTGGTTACCCTGATCTTATTTATTTTTCACAGCAACACTGAGTTGGAATGTTTCCTTATTATCTCCATTTTATAGATGGAAAAACTGAAGCTAGCTGAAGAAAATGAATTTTTTTTTTGGTCATTAAAATTCATCTCCAGGTCTTCTGGCCTGAATATTTTTTCCTTTGCACCATGCTGGACTCAAGAAGCATTCAGAAAATGTGCATTGTTGCAACACAGGAATCTGTATTAAAATCATGCAAATGACACTCCCCCTGATAGGGATGTTCTAAGTCCTTGGGGTTGAGGAGAGGATCAGAACTCAAGGAATTTGTTCATTTAAACATTCTTCAGTTCCCCTTTGTGGTAGAGTATCAGAGGTGAGTGAGTCCAGGAATATAAACCATCAATTCACAAAAGAGAGACCATAAGCCAATAAACAAACATTTTTTTAAAGTTCATTCTTACCTTCAATAAAAGAAATGCAAAAGAGAGAGAGAGAGAGAGAGAGAGATCATTTATTTGTATGTCATATTGGCAATTAAAAAAAAAATCCTTGGTGTTGGTCAGAATGGCTATGGCCATTCACCCTTCCTTCCCCTCTGCCTTTCCTCCCACTTCCTTTCCTCTGAGTCCCACACACCTGGATCCAGCCAGCAAGATGGCACCGAGCAGAGTTTAGAACTATTCGTTGCCTCTTTTTGCTCTGTGAGCAGAACTGTGATTGTCCTGGTGGACTCCCATTTTTCAGCATAGCACATATATATCATGTGTGTGTATGTATGTAAGATGTATATATGTAATATATGATTATTTAAATGTAGATGCTTAGGGGAAAATTGGCAAGAAACACATCAAAATGTCTCTCTTTGGCAGGATTATGATTGATTACAATTTATATTTTTAATTTATTTTATCATTGGCCTTTATTTTATTTTTTTTAATATTTTTCCATGAGTTGGGGTGGTCTATCATGAGTATATATTTATAAGCAGAAAAGAAATTGTTGTTTAAAGGAAACAACAAAGTACAATATGCATCAACAAAAAATCCAGAATCTTCCCCATCCTGGGCTTAGACTTTCAGTTCTGGTCCCCCTGTGTGCTACCGTGTGTCCCTTTGTGTCCTGGAGCACAGGCCCCCAGGAGGACAAGAGGCATGGGGCCCAGAAAACGTCTGTGCTGCATGGACTGTGAAGAGAAATGGGGCTGTAGCTGGAGGGAGATGGGGGGTACAGGGGAGGGCTTCATGTTTTATAACAGTCAGTCCTGTTTGTATGTTCAGGGGAATGGCCCTGTAGGGAGGGAGAAATTAATAAGTCAGGAGGGAGGGCATAAATCAGCAGCTAAGTCCTTATGAGGACTAGAGGTCAGAGGGGTTCTGAGCAATTGGTGGGAAGAGGAGAGCTCCTGGATGGCAGCAGGAAGAAAGGCGAAAATATGAATATGTGGAAGCCAGTGCATTTGGTGGTAGGAAGATGAAGGATCGGTGGAGTTCTCATTTGATTACTTCTGTGCTCTCCAAGGGCAGGAACCAACATCAGTACCTGAGTGACAGGGGAAGGAAAGGGTGCTGGGGGGGTCCAAGGGAGAAGGATTTGACTCTGGGCCGGGGAGGGAAGGAGGGCCTTGGTGCCTCTACTTAGAAATGTTTAGGGTAGTCAAGCCACCATCCACGGAGGGCTTACCCTGTGCCAGGCACCCTTTCTCTCATTTGATCTTCTAAAACAACCTGCAGGAGGCAGACCATAAATCCACAAAACAAGTTGAAGGTTGTCAAGGTGGGGAAGGGATGGGCAAAAGGGATGCAGGGTGGTAGGAGGTACAGGCTTCCACTTACAGGATGATGAAGTCACGGAGATGAAGGGAACAGCATAGGGAATACAGTCCAGAGTACTGTGATGGACTTGCATGGTGACAGATGGTAGCTACACTTGGGAACATAGCACAGCATTAGAGACTCGTCCAATCATTACATAGTACACCTGAAACTAATGGGACATTGTGCGTCCACCATACTTCAGTTAAAAAAAAAAACACCCTGCAAGGTAAAGATTCCTGAAACCAGCGACTGATGGAGGAATGTGTTCAAGGTCACCCAGCCAGTAGAGGGGCAGAGGGCAGATTTGACCCCAGGTGTGTCTGATGACACAGATAAGTGGTCCTCCACCTACTCCCAGTCAAGTCCTGTTTCCTGAGAAACCAGCACATTCCGGGGGGCTCTCCTATATTGATCGCTGCCAAAGGGAGAGTTGAGGGTGTTTTTGACGAGGGCCCCTCTGTACTTAATACTGAGCTGTACCTCTGCTTGCCTTTCCACTCACCACCACCCTGGTCCCAACCTCACCATCTCACATTTGCATTTTCCCCTGCGATTTGCCAGACCTTCACCTGTGCCTTCTATGAGGGAGTCACCCCCACAAAGATTAAAGACCCAGTTCCTGTCCCCTGCG
Source organism: Enhydra lutris kenyoni (assembly GCF_002288905.1). Lineage (NCBI taxonomy): Eukaryota > Metazoa > Chordata > Mammalia > Carnivora > Mustelidae > Enhydra > Enhydra lutris. The sequence goes on from NW_019154085.1 coordinate 103,301,075, forward strand.
GTGAGGGTCCACGGAGGGGAGGCGGAGTGTGGGGGGAGGCACAATTCTCTATTCTCAGTAGAGAGTGATGGGCTGGGCTGGCCCAGGAGTGTGTGGGGGGGGGGGGTGGGGGGGGGGTCTTGGCTCTGAACCCCAATCAGGCCCGGGGTCCAACTGGTATTCTTTCCTTCAGTCCCACTCCCCAAATCTATACAGTAAAACCTTAATGAACACTCGTGAAACAGATGTATGGTGTCTCTCCAGTAATTGCACTCAAAATCACATGAAAGGGAACACAAGAAATTTGCAAGTTTGTTAAGAGACACATTAAAACGGCATTTTTAAAAATCTGGATCTTCATACTGCGGTGCTTTGATAAGCCGATGAAAGCTCTTCTCTGGCCCTCCAACCTTTTCGGTTGGGACTAGGAAGAGCAGAGCAGGAGCTCTGCAAGGGCTGGAAGAGCACTGGTCTCAGGCAAGAATTTGGTAGATGCTGGGCGGTGACTGACCATTGCCGGTGGTGGCAGGACTGCTGTTGAGGAACAGTCTGAAAGGGGTGGGTTTCAGGCCTCACACTTCCCTCAAACAGAACCTGGCTGCCTCTGGCCCAGGGCCTGCTGGCTGGACCCTGCTTTCCCTTCAGGGCATGAGGCCAGGGGGCTGGTGCCTGCAGAGGGGCTGTGGTTGGGGAGGTTGCCTTCTCGCTGCGAGCACGCGGGGGCGCTGCAGGCCGTGCACAGCCTGCCAGGAGCCTGTCTCCAGTTTCTGTCTCGCTCTGCCAGTGTCCTGAACTCCAGAGGCCGCGGGTCCCGTCAAGGTTCCCTGGCTGGCTGTGCCACCTGGTCTGGGCCCTCCTGCCTCTAGAGAAATACACGCTTTTTATCTGTGCCCAGCCCGGGTCCCCCACTCAACTCCTTCCTCCTTCCTTCTTCCTCATCCCCAGGAATAAACAGTCTACAGCTGGCGTTGGACAGAATCCTTTCAAAAGGGTGTCAACCTAAGGTCAGAACCTAAGCATCAGCCCCTTAGGATGTGGGGAAACTTCCATTCAGCAAGCATGGACTTTGAGCTGGCACCGTATGAAGTTCTTTACATGTGTTGATTCCTCGGAACAATCCCACCAGAGTCTCTAACTTGCATTTTACTGAGAAGACAACTGAAGATCAGAGAGATTAAGGTTATCTGCCCAGGGCCACACAGCAAGCTAGTTTGCCGTGGAGCTTTTGGTCTGCACACAAGCAGACCCAGAAATCCATGTTTTTCTCCTATACCTGCCACCCCCTTCCCACACCTGCACCCCAGGGTAAAGAATGTGGGCAGGAGGAAGTGGGCACTCCAGCAGGTGTGATGGGAGGACTTCCGAAGAATTTGGAGTAAAACGGATGGTTCTATAGCAGAAAAAGCACCAAACAGTCAGGCGACCTGAGGTCTAGTCTCTACTCAGTTAGCTTCTGGATTGATTGTGACCTCCAGCTATGTCCTCCTCCAGTGCTCGATTCCTTGTCTGGACAAGGAAGGATGAGACCAGGCCATTGCCAAGCCCCCCGCCATGTCTGAAAGTGTGTGCCTGCGGGACTCCCCAATGAGGGGCTTCATCTGAGGACTGGCCAGCGAGGACAGAGAGAACCAAGAGGGGCTCATGCAACCTACGTCATGGTTGTGCCATCTGGGAAGTGGGGTCTGAGTCCCAGAGAGCCAGAGAGCCAGAGCCCCCGAAAAGTGCCCCCACTCAAGGCCTGCCTGACGGTGGCCAGTTGGTGTAAGAAAGCAGGGGAGCATGGAAGCAAATGTCCTCGCAAGCAGGTGCTCACCCATGGTCTTAGTGGGCCTGTAGCCACTGGTTTTGTCTCGTGCTCTTCGGCAACAGGAGATTCCCCCAACATTTGGCAGTTCCCCCTTCCTTTATAGGAAGCTCTCTCTCTCTCTTTAGGCTCTTTCTCTGTGAGTGTGCTGGATTTAACTCCATTCCAGCAAACCCTGCCTAGGCACATTGTAAGTGTCAGGCCTGTAGCAGATGCTGGGCAGGGAGAGGGAGATGTCCCATAGCAGCTAGGTGCTCAAAAAGCTCTCAGTCCAGCTGGGGATAGAGAACCATCAGCACACAACTAGATGATCCCATATGGGGTCCAGGGACCCAGAGTGGGACAGTGAACCCGAAGGGGATGATGACGTTCAAGGAAGGCTTCCTGCGGAAGTCCCACTAAGCTGGAAGGGTGATTGAAATTGGCCAGAGGACCAAGGCCTTGGAACAGGTGCCCTGGGAAGTGAGAGCTGGACGTGTGGGTTGTAGGGGCTGCACATTTAACAGACAAGGCCATAGCAGCCTAGCTAAGAGAGGACAAGGTCTGGAGCAGGGGCCGGGGCACGGGATGGACGTTGATGCCCAGACTGGGGGGTGGACCCCAGGCTCATTCCAGGCTGGGGTGCCCAGGAGGGTAGCTCTGTTATTTACCAAAATAGAGGATTCAGGAACAGGGCCAGCTGTGGGAAACCTTGAATATGACCTAGGGGACCCCCAGAGGATCTAATTGGCGTGGACAGAAGGGAGTTATCAGGGCTGCCCGGGCCTGCTGAGGAGGCCCTCCCAGGACCTCTGAAGTGTGGGGAGTTCTCAGAGGCAATTAGAGCAATTCTGTGATGCTGACTGTGGCCCCTGCTGTCATTGATAAAAGAAGCTGCAATGAATTAGAAATGAGCCTCCTTTCTGGTGCTTCTATCCATTCGCCCAGAGAGCCTTCCTCATCCCCATCTGTACAGGACCCCCCAGCCCCCACCCTGGGTTAGCTCAATCAGAGCTAGGACAGGTGAGCCAGACAAAAGCTTGGGCCAGAGGCAAAACTACCCTCCAAAACCTGCACTGCTCACAGGCTTACACGTGGGGACACTCATTGACAAAGGTATAGAGAGCCATTCTCAGGCACCGTGCCAAGTACTGGGGATCAGGGGGTCAAAGTCATGATCCAAGACCCCAAGAAGTTCACAGCCCAGTGAGGGAGCTAGGGATATCAATGTACAATTTCAACAGAGAATGACTCATACAGTTAAGAGTGTGGCAACATAGGTGCCTGCAGGAAGGACGTTTGAGAAGACTTGAAGGAGGCTGAGGGAGATCTATGCCTTCTGTGCATTCCTATCACTGCTTTCTGGTGCAATGATAAACATTTCCCTTTTTATTGGGCACCTATTATGTGCCAGGCCCCTGAGATGAAGCATCTTTCAGCTATATTACCACCTTGAAGGGATTCTGTATAGGGAGAAACCAAGGCTCAGAAAAGATCATTGGCTTATTCCAGGCCACACAGCGGATGAGAGGCAGAAATGGGGTTCAAATCCAAGGATATGTGACTGCCTCTGAACTCAAACGCTCCATCCCAGGGTCCATCCACTCCAGGCACCTGTTAGCTCAGCCCTACAGAGGCTCTGTGGTAAAGTAAGGAAATGGAAGAATATATAACCAAGGCTGGCATTGGGGTCTAGAAAGACTTATAGAAAAACCAGAATATCTAGCTTGCAAGGATCTTTGGAGGGTATGATTTGAGCTGGAGTCCTTCATGTTAGAGGCAAGTGAGGGAGATCTAGAGAGGCCGTGAGATCGGCACTGAGACACAGCTGGGATGACTGCTGCGCTGGTTAGAGCCTAAGTGTCCTTGTCCCAGTTCAGGGCTCCTTCTGCTCACGAAGCTGTGCCACTGGGACACATACATGCACACACTCACACACACACCCCAGTTGTGCAAATTCGTGATTAATTTTGTTCTTAACCAAGACAATACTTTGATGTTTGAGGAACTCCTGAAATGCAGGTTGCTCAGAACAGACTCCAGTCACAGCCCTATCTTCGGGCAAGATGGCAAGGGCTGCTAGCAGGGGTGGGGGAGGAACATGGGCACCTTGCAGGGGATATTCCTAAGGGTATTCATGAACAATATGCAGTGGCATAAGGAGTTCACAAAACGGAGAAACAACGTGACCAGAGAGACCTCTGAGTCTAGCCCTTGTGGGGTTAGAAACTTCAATGTTTCTCATGTGTGGCTTTGGGCCAGCTACTTAATTATTGCCTTAATGTAATTTATTTAGAATCTATTATAACACAAAAGTAATACAGGCACATAATAAAAAGTTCAAATAGTACTTGAAAACATAAAATCGATAATAGCTATGCCTTTCTGTCTACACAGAGCCCCTCTCGGTCTTCCTCCTAAATGTGCTTTAAACCCAACGGTCAAAAGCCAGACTCATGATTTCCATCAAAAATCTGCTCCTGCATTTCTTATCTGGCTCGATGGAGTAACCATTCAGATCCTGTTTTAAGACAGACATGGTTACTAGTTTCACATGTATCTTTCAAAAAAAATCTAGAATCATCCGTATACAGCATACTGTATATGATTTTTATCAACACAATGGCATCATTCTGGACACACTGTTTTCTACTGAGTCGCTTTCCCTTATACCTCATCTTTCCTAATGGCTACATGATATTCTACACCACAGATATGACCTAACTCATCTGTTCCATCCCCAGTTGATAGCTATCAGGTAGTTTGTAATCTTTAAACAAAGGTTGTATTGTTCTGAGCATTGCTACTGGTACACCTTGAGTATTTAGCGATGGCCATTGCTGAGTCAAATGGGATATGTGTTTTAAATGCTGACATGCTCCTAAATAAGCTTCTGAAAAGGTTTACCAGCTGACCACCGCCGAAAGGAGGAGGGTGCCGATTTCCCCAAGCCCTGGATGGTGCTTGATAGTAATGAACATTTTAATATTTGCCACTCAGAGATGTGATTATTGAAGTCTCCTTGCTGTTTTAAATTACATTCTTTTAATTATGAGTTGAAAATACTTTCGTATTGACTTTCATTTTTAAGAACTTCCTGTTGACATCTGGGGTCTTTCGATGATTCTTTCAATGCACATTAAGGAAATGGGCTATCTGTCATCCGCACTGCAAATACCTTTACAGTTTGAACTGAAGAATTTTTGTTTTGGTAGTAAAGCTTTTAATTTTTTTGTGTTGTCAAATTTATCAATCATTGCCTTTGTGGCTTCAGGGTTAAGCTGTTCCTTAAATATTTTATGGCTAGTTTCAATTTTCACCCAGCTAAAGTATAGGTACTTTAACAGCATTGTCTAAAGAATCTATCACAACGCCTTGAGCTTTGTAGGACTGCCTTAAGTGTCTATGGATTAGATAGATAGATGAGATAAAGGGGGGGGGGAGGCATCTGAGTGTTAACCATTGCGTTCTTCTTCCCTGTCCCCCCAAAAATGTTTTTTAAATTCAAAATGCATTATTTGCTTTTTGAAACATTGTCTCCCCTTCATTTTCTTAGCCTCTTTTGGAGCCTCCCCCCACTGTCTCCCTGACCCCCTTCAGCCTTCCTCCCCAGCTCCTTTCTCTTCTGTCTGTCCCTTCAAAACTGGCATTCATCTTCTTCTTGCTTCACTGTCCGTATATTTCCTGGTAGGAACGATGCCAAGGGATGCTGGGGGGTGGTTACGCCAACTCCATCTGCTTCCTCCCAAAGCCACCTTGAAAGTAGATGAAGAAGAGGAGAAAAAGAAGTGTGTGTTTTCTCATTCTTCGGTAAAGCTTGAATGAAAACATCTTAGAAGGCTTTGCTCTTTTCACGGACGTAAGGTGAGCAGGATCAGGGGTCTGTACGTGACCAGGCACCTGAGCCAGCAGGGTCCCTCCTCCGTGCACAGCTGCTGCTTTGTCCCTCCGGTGTCAACACTGCCATCGCCCACCCGGGCAGTGTCAGTATCCTCTGTGTGCCCCTCAAGTGCCTTCAGTGCAGACTTGCATTGGGACCGTTTTCCCCCTCCTGCTCTTTCTGGCGAGGAAGATGCTGCTCTCTCTGCAGTCTCTAAGGAGACAGAGGAGCTCCCTTCAGCTCCCCCGGTCTTTTCAGTCTATCACCAAGTCAGACCCTTCCCGCTTCCCTCAGACCCTTTCCCTCTTCCCAGCAGCCACTGCCTTAATCCTGACCTTTGTCGTCCTTTCTTTGAACCAGCCTCCAGCTTGTCCCTTGCCTCAACTCTTGCCCCTTATGGTCTCTGTGTCTCCCTGCAGCCCAGAGTGTTTTCTAAAATTCACATCTGGGGATGCCTGGGTGGTTTAATTGGTTAAGCGTCTGCCTTTGGCTCAGGTCATGATCCCGGGGTGCTTGGATTGAGTCCCACATTGGGCTCCTTACTCAGTGGGGAGCCTGTTTCTCCCTCTGCCTGATGTGCCTCCTGTTTGTGCCCTCTCTCTCTTTCTGACAAATAAATAAAATAAAATATAATAAAATCTGACTTCATCATTGCCTGCGGCAAAACTGCAGGCCAAGCTGAGACAGAGTACCCAGATACCCAGAATTCCTAGTACCAGGGTGCCGGCCAAGGTTCATGGGTCTGAAGTGAGATGGCCACTTTAAGAGCTGAGGCTCCTGTAAGTGCCCCTCATCCCCTAGGGATGACTCCAAGCTCTCCCTGCCTGCTCTGCACACAGTGGCTTCCTGTCCATATTTGTTGAATGAATGAATGAATGAACGATGAACACCTGACTATTCTCCGGCCACCCTTCACATCCCTTTGGGTCCCCGCTCTGTGCTCTGCTAGCTGCCAGAGCCCTGTAGCCAGCCCTCCCAGGACAGGTGCGTCTGCTGCTTCAAATCTGGCCGACCAATCCCCAGAGGCTCTAGGATGCCCTGGAGGGCAGGCATGTCTGAAGAGAACCGGGGACAGATCTTTTGGGAAGCAATGGGGGTTGCCGCACCCCCATCCCCGCTTAGCTATGGATGGTCTCATTTCTATCCCCGCTGAGATACAAATGGTCTCATTTCTATCCTTTCCTTAGCTAGATTTCCTTTTTTAATTGAAAAGTTATTTTTACAAATGGCGAAAAAGGAAAGCAATACCACAAGATATATTAAGAGTCTCACCCAGACTCAAACCCCCCGATCCCATTCTGGTCTGCTCAACAGTTTCTTGTGTATCTTTCCAAATACACTCTATGCATATCAAAGCGTATGTACTTTTCTTTCCACACAGTTGTCAGCTAACTCTTCATCCTGCCCTGCAGTCACTTTTTCACTCAGCAAAGTGTCTGAGAGATGGATCCCTGTGACTACAAACAGCTCCAGCCGGCTCAGATCTTCGGCAGCCTGGGATTCCACTAAATGGAGGCATCATAACCAATTTAACGAGGCTGCTATTAATGATCAGTTAGGCTTTTCAAGTTCTCTGCTGTTACAAATAATGCTGCCATGGATATCTTTGTGTTTCAGCACTAGAATATTAACTCCATGAGGCTGTGTGGTTGGCAGAACAAGGACCCCCAAAGACGTCCACATCCCAATCCCCAGAATCTGTGAGTCGGCTACCTTAGGTGGCCGGAGGGACTCTGCAGATGCAGTTACATGAAAGATCTGGAGATGCGCTGATCACTCTGCATTATCCAGGAGGGCCCTAAGTGTAGTCACAGTGTCCTTGTAAGAAGGCAGGAAGGTCAGAGTCAGGGAAAGGGTGAGGGGCTATGAGCAAAGGAGCGCAGGGGCCTCTAGAAAATGGGCAAGACAAGGAGGTGCATTCTCCCCGAGAGCCTCCAGAACCATTGCATCCCTGCGGACACCTTGACCCTGGGGCTTCTGTTCCAGCAGAACTGTAAGGTGCTAAATCCATGTTGATTGAAGTTACAGCAGCAGGAAGAGAGGAACTGAGGTGTAGCTGTTCTGTTCTGCTCTCACTGCATCCCAATGCCGAGGACCACGCCTGTGGACAGACAGACCTGACTACAGAGTTGTTGAATGAATAGAGAGGCATGAGCAATTAAACTGTAAAGCAGCTCTGAGCAGTGGTATCGCTCTCAGAGAGGAGAAGCCTTGGAAATCTTGGTAAAGTTGTCAAACTGCAGGGCAAACAGGCTGCACCAGCTTGCATTCGCCTAATAGTACCGCCTGTGTCTTCCTCCCCATTCCCTTGCCTGACTGGATTATCATCATTCTTTTGCCAAGATAATAGTGAAAAGTGGCATCTCCTTGTTTCGATGTGCATTTTTTAATGATGAGGGGGTCTGAGCTTCTTTCACATATTTATTGCCGGTTTGTACTTCCCTCCTTGTAAACTGCCTATGGGTTCCACCCCTCTTTTTTTTTTTTTAATTGAGTTATTGTTCTTTTTCACTAATTTGTAAGAGCTCTTCCTATTGCCTGGATATGAATATGTACATATATTCCTTTGGCTTGTCCTTTTCCTTCCTCGTATTTTTTTTTTTTCTCCTCATGGAGAACATTTTAATTTGACAAAGGCGTGAGTGAGGAGCTCATCCTAGTCTGGTGGAGAGGAGAGGGGAGATCATTCCGTTGCACCTGACAGGAGCAAACGCTCAGAGATAAGAAGGAACAAGGAAGATTAATATGACTGGAGCGGTTAGGGGAGAGAAGGATTGATGAGGTGTGTGTTGTCAGGCTGGGGGGCAGGGCAGGCGGACTGGGAAGGAATTGGGAAGTGAAGACAGGCAGAAGCTGGATGGAGGACTGAGGTCATCTGCTGCTTATAGGCAGTTTCCATAGGCAGGAGAATAATCTTTTTTTTTTAATTCCGAATAGTGCGCCGGGTACTTGTCAGGTATTTAAAATAAACGATCCTGGGGTGCGTGGGTGGCTCAGTGGGTTAAAGCCTCTGCCTTCAGCTCGGGTCATGATCCCAGGGTCCTGGGATCGAGCCCCAAATCGGGCTCTCTGCTCGGCAGGGAGCCTGCTTCCTCCTCTCTCTCTGCCTTCCTCTCTGCCTACTTGTGATCTCTGTCTGTCAAATAAATAAATAAAATCTTTTTAAAAAAACTAATAATAAAATAAACGATCCTATTCTATCTCCACAGCCTTGGGTGGTGGTGGGGGGCGGGAATATTATTATGCCCATTTAAAAACAAGAAATGAAGGTTTAAGAGAGGTCAGATAATAGCCACTTTCATGCAGCCAGTAAAGTACAGAACATATCAGCCTGAAGTCCATGGTCTTGGTCACTGAACTCATGACAGTCCTGTGAGGCCTAGTATCACATTTACACAGAAGGGAACAGAATCTCAGAGAGGTTAATGAACTTGCTCAAAGTCACACAGCATATAGGCAGAGGAATCAGGATTTGAACTCAAGCCTTATGTCCCCAAAGACCTTGCTGTTCTCATTCCCTCCATTTATCCATCCCTTGAGTGCAGAAGCCCCCCAGTGATTCAGACTTAACTAGTCTGGCATGGGTCTGGAAACATCACAAGACACCCCAGTGTGCAACCAGGTTGGGCACCCCTGCCCTGGGACAGAAAGGCAAAGCTGGGGGAGAAGCACCAGCCTGTTAAGTTCCAATCTGCAAACAGCAGCATCCCTGGGGAACCTGAGCCATCACCTCCCCAGCCAAACCCGTCTGCCCCCCTCAGCCCAGCCGGGCCCACAGCAGCCAGGGCAAACGCTGGATGAAGCCCAGAACTTCTTATGTGGTTCGGTTTTTCATGACCCTTAGATTTAAAATCTCATTCATTGGTTATTATTAATTTTGGGGGGAAGTAGTTTCCTTAGGCCTAGACCCAGCTTCCATGGCCCTATGCCTCAGGGGTCCCATTTGGGATGTCTTCCTTGGAATTCTCTGAATCATTTTTGGGTACCTGGGACCAGCTGGGGCTGGGAGTTCTGCTTGGGCAAGCACCCCTGCCAAACCCCTGGTTTGGGCCTGCATGAGTTCCAGCTTCCAGCAGCCCCCTCCTTGACATTTTCTTAAGTCTCCTTAAGTATCTGAGACCCTCAGAGCTGGCAGAGCCTTCATGCGGGGCACCTGTGTTCTAGACCTAGAATGGCAGGAGTCTCTGGCTCTGTCTCTCCCCTTCCAGATGCTCTCAGATTCTCTACTCTTTGCATGGGGTCTGCAAAGCATCTGAAGGAGTTTCAGATGCCCAGGGGATCATCATCCTAGGGTCCCACTGCCGGGCCATGGTTCCAGGAGAGTGGTCTGAGGAGCAGATGGCTATTGCCAGCTGGCATGCTATTCTTTTCACTGAATGCATGAGCTGGGGCCTCTAGAATGTACTGATTTGGGGTAACTCGCATTCATGCCTGACAAAAGATAGATGTGGGGGCTCTGAGCTACCCACAGCCCATCACAGAGCTTTGGGTTTGAGCCCCATCTTGGGCCCATGGACTGGTTCTTTTCCATGACGGTGTGGCCCCAGCTCTATGACACCCGAGGGCGGTGGGAGGGGTGCCTATCTCCCCTGAGGCTTTGGTGTATCCCCTGTGATACAGCCTCTTATGTCTGATGGGGGTGGGGACACCATGCTCCCCCTGGCCCTCTGAAGACGGACTAGAGAGGGGACAGACGCTCTTTGGGCGGACGCACTGGGCTGCTGGCTCACCTGTGGTGGAGCGAGAGACTTCACATTCTAGGGGTACAGTCCTTACGGCCTAATGAGTTCAAGAGAAGACGCAGATGGAAGTCATGCTGTGGGTTTGTGCGACAACATACCAAGCGGCAATTTTAACATGACCGGAAAATGAATCGCTGGTCCTGTTTCCCCGCAGTCCCGGAGCAGGACTTGTAGACACACAACAGCGACTGGGGGTCAGTGAAGTCAGTGTGCTCATGGACCGCACCCGGCTGATGCGGCTTCATGACCACGGGTGCCACCAGTGTTACAGAAATGACACTGGGGAACGGCACAGCCAGAGAGCTGAACACGGCTTCGGTGACTCACAGGCTCCAGAAAGCCATGGCATTGTGAGTTCCAACCACGGCATTGTGGTATCAACACCTGTTCCTTGCAGTGGGAACTATGAAATTAGCCAGGAATGCGCTCTTGTCAATGAAGAATACAGAGCGAGGCTTCCTGGACCTGAATGGGGAGAGGAAGTGCTGGGGCTCTCTGAAGAATCTTCCCGGGCGCTGATAGGCCAACAAACAATTAAGTGCCTCATCTCTGCCCATTATTCTAAGCCCTCATCAATAAATCATTAGATTCCACATGGATTTGATAACACATTTTTAATCAAATATTTTCCTGGGGCCCCATATACCCTAAGGAGCATTCTGTTCTTTGGGCTCCGCACAGCTGTGAAAATGCACATATTTACTAATTTCTATAATTCATTTCATGCTTCCCATGTTCTCTGCGCCATGCTAAACACGCTGTCGGCATTAATTCCATTTCATCTTCACACCACCCTCTTTGAGGACGGTTTGCACATAGTCTTCATTTTCTGCCTGGCCAGTATGAGGCTCAGAGAGGTGGACTGACTTGCCGGAAGTCACACAGCTGAGGAGGTATCCTAAGTAGGATATGACCCAGTACCTGTGTGGCCAGCTGTCACACTCCCCCGTCCTCAGCGGGACAGGTCTGTCATGTCGCTTTGGGATTGGAGCGTCTGCAGCTGGGCAGACCCTCTTCCTCCAGGCACAACATACATGGGTCTATTGCCTCCTATTCAACAAATATGCCAAAGCACCCTGTTAAGGAAGCTTTGCCAGTCTGGGCCAGCCCCACCAGGCCCCAGATGGCTCACCTGGCCCACGGAGAGGTGTCAGTGATGCACAGACAGGCTGGAAGGAGTTGGGTGGGGGCTGTGGGAGCGGGACGGGGCGAGTGAGGGGAGCCAGGCACTGGGGGAGAAACAGGTGTTTGTAGAGAGCAGGAAGCTGCCAGGAACTGGACCTTGTGAGCATCATATCAACTCTGTTGTCTCATTCTGGGTCTCATTCTGACGGAAGGACATGGAGGAACCCGAGGCCCAAGCACTGAGGTGTCACTGGGGGTAAGTGCAGAGCCAGGCCCAAAGCCAAAGGTCACTGTGCCCGGGCAGGGTCCCAGCAGAGCTGTGGAGGAGCACAGAGGCAGGGCAGCGAGGGGAGAGGACCTGCATGGGGACATCTGCTGCAGGAGGGACTGTGGGCTGGGTGTGGCCGGTAGCTCAGTTTGATCTAGCTGGCCTTTGTCCGCCCCTCCTGTGTGCCAGTCTTCTGCTGGGCACGGGGGAGGCAGTGTCACGGATGAGTAAGATGTGGGGTGGCCTCAGGGAGACCCCGTGGAGAGATGGAGAAACCGGGTGAAGTCTGGGCAACAGTGGCAGAGGCATGGGTGGAGGGGGGCGGTTACAGGAAGCGGTGATCCGTGCTCCTGGTCCTCTGGCTTAGAAGAGAAGGCCCCCCCTGCAGGCTCCTGAAGGAATTCCAGGAGGAAAGGGGCAGCTGGGAGGAAGACAAGTGTAAAGGCTTGGCAGCAGGAACCAGCCCCAGCAGCATCAGGGGCCATGATCTGAGCCGAAGATGTGGGAGGTTGAGTGGGACCTGTCACTGTCCTCCTGAGCCTGCAAACTCCCCAACCCCCGCCCCAGTTCCAACACCAACCTCCTGCCTCCCGCCTCCCTGTGGAGTTTCCTCTTTGGCTGGCCCCCACTCTCACCCAGGTTCCCACAGGGCCCTTGTGGGAACTGTGGGCCTGTCCCTCCAGCCCTCAGCCATCTTTTGTCCCAACTACTCTGCGTGGCTCCCTGGTGGCTTGGCTGTGCCTAGATCTGCTCTCCCAAAGAGATTCCCAGCTCCCCGAGGAAGCTCATCTCCCTCACCTTGTTCTCCAGAAACTCTGCAGCCCCTGAGGGGGATAGGGCGGGTGGGAGACATCTGCGGGGTGGGGAGGGGATGGGCAGGCTGTGCTCATCGGGCCACAGAGAAGGCACAAGGTCCCAGATGCAGCCTGGACCCAGGCAGCACCTTCCAAGCTGCCAGAGGGGCTGTGTCCTTATGCATGAGGGGCCGAGGTGGAGGAGAGGGAAGGGAGGGGGCGTGGCCAGGACAGGGAGGGAAAGGGAAACCAGAGGAGACCCAGATGCAAAGCCAGTGTCCTGGAAGCAAGCAGGAAGCCCTATGCCCCAGAGGGGCTGCCCAAGGAAGAGCCCACGGCTGAGGAGTCTCTACCTTCTCAGCAGAACTGGGCAGATCCCGGGAGGGGAGTGCAGCGAGGGCCTGGGGGACAGGAAAACAGAAGAAAATGAGGACACAGTGTTGGGTGTCAGGCCACCCATGGTGGTGGGAGTGTGGGTGCCAGGGACGTCTGGACTGGCCAGGCAGGTTGGGAACCCCATCAGGGCTCAGCTGGCAAGACTGCCAGCCACATATTCAGCCAGCATTTTTGGGGTGCCCACTATGGGGCTGGCACTGCCTGCAGAGCTGAACATGAAGTCCCTGCAGCCCAAAGCGTTTTCTAAAACTCACATCTGGGACACCCGGGTGGTTTAGTTGGTTAAGCATCTGCCTTAGGGTCTGTTCTCAGGGTCCTGGGATAGAACCCCACGTGGTGCTCCATGCTCAGCGGGGAGTCTGCTTCTCCCTCTGCCTCTGCACTCCTCCCTCCCCCTCATGCTCTTCCTCTCACTTTCTCTCTCTCTCTCAAATAAATGAATAAATAACCCAACATGCTTTATTATCCTCTTTGGCCAAGAGAAGCCAGGAGGGAGCAAGCTGGAGGGGAGGAGGGGACGCAGTTGTCTTTCACCCCGGGCAGAGCGTGAGCCCCCTGGTGGTAGTCCTACAAACGCCATTCATTCATTCATTCATTCATTCATTCTCAATTATGAAGAATTTAATCTGTGAATAACACATGCCTAGGCTCTCTGGGAAGGTTTAGAAATCAACACACTTAACTCCTGCCCTCCATAGATACCCGAAGTCAGCAATTATGTCTCATGTATCTCGAGGCACCTAGCACAGCGCCAGGCACAAGAAAGATGTAGGTGAGATATGTCTCAACCCCTATATCCCCAAACTGTTGAGATATCCATCTGCTCCTTCTGAGGCTTCCTAAACAGGCAGATCCCCGGGACCCATCGGGGAGTCCGGACTCTAGGGCTGAGGTCAGGCCTATGAAGCTGTGTTTCAGCAAGCTTGCCCGGGTGATTCCTATGCTGGCGGTCATTAGACCACACATTTGAAAACAGCAGATCGGCCCAGCCCAAATCCAGCCCCAGTGGTCCGTATGGACACCTTTGCCTCCTTTTCACAATGTCACACGTAGTGATCCTGATGGCTTTTGTCAGACTAGCTTTCCTCTCTTCTGACTATACCTTCCGCAAACACACACACACACACACGTATGCACACAAATGTACACACTCCCTTGGAGTTGAAGCTCACCACGGGCTTGCCAATCACGGTACCACCACGAAGGTCCAGAGGGTGGGCACATAAGCCACTCTGCACAAATCAGAGCCAAGTCTTAAGTGGCAAGTCTCACCACACAGATAGTATCTGCACTGATAACATGCGGATATTGATCCTGAGTGGGCTTTCTTTTGTGAGAATTGCCGCTTAAGAGCCCATCATTCTTTAGAGATGCCATATAGCTATTCATTTCCCCCATTTTATTTTAATATCATCTAATTCTTCCTTGGGATCCAGCTGCACGCCTGGGACTTGATTAGCTCTCTGCTTCCCATCCTAAGCTGACAGTTCAGATGGGGGCCAGGACTTTGTCCCACACTCAGCAGATGCTTAGCCAGTGAATGGACTGAGCGTGAGGGGCAGATACCGCCGGACTCTGGAAGCGGTGGAGGTAGGAGCGTGCACTCTGTTCTGCCCTAGGCAGAGAGAGAGAGAGAGAGAGAGAGAGCAGAAAAGCAGAAAAGGTTTAAGTGTATGGAGCTATGATTTTTTTTTAACTGCCGTCTCAATTTATCTGCCTATAGAATAAGATTTGCATAGTGGTGTTGGGGAGAGCTCAGCAGCCTGTGATTTAGGGATGTAAATTGCTTTTTAATTTGGAAGAAAAAACAGTTTGGTCTCGAGCAGGGTTCTCTTTAGATGTACAGCCCAGCCTGGTGAATTACTCTTCCGGCTACAGGGCATCGGTTAAAGACTCTCCGGTGCGCCCTATAACTCTGGGAGGGCTGGAATTGCCGCACTAACTCTTAAATTTCCCTCTGGCCCGAGCGCCGCAATCCATTCTCATTTAGCAAATCACTCAGGATTTATTATTTTCTTTTAGACTTACTCCAACCTTAAATATTCCCCTTTCATAAAGTCCTTATTGTTCTCACGCATTCGCACCCTGGGGCCACCCCAACCTGCACTTCAAGGACATAATCTCCTGCCCCTTCCACCTGGAGGAAGAGGCACTTGTGTGCTGGGACAAACCACCAGCACCCAACAGCCACTGGTCCAGTGCACACAACACCCCACACCTGCGCTAAGCACATGTGTTGTGTATGTTTACAGACATATTAATCTTCATGTATATATAACATCTATTTCTGTATGTATATATGCATTTCATATTTTCTTCTATACATAAATATTTTATATATGCATATTTTATATTTATACATGCATATATGTGTGTGTGTACAAATTTTGTAGGTAGGGGTAGAATTATCTCCCACTTGACAGATGGGGACACCGAGGTTCACAAAAAGGAAGGAAGTTTTTTCGGTCACACACCTGCTAAGTGACTGAGACAGGTTCATTGAAGTTCATTCAAAGTTCATTCATTCCAGCCAAAAACTGCTGTAATCACTGTGCTTACCTCTCTGCCTAGTAAGTAAAGCGGAGCCTGGCTAAAAACAGGTCCTTGTGGTAGAGTGGAAGGGTAGACCCCTTCCACTCATCGACACTCTTTGGGGACATGTCTTTGGCACCCCCACAAATCTTCCTCCTGCTGTGCAGCCCACAGGCTTCTGCATTATGGACCAGGCTATCATGAGAGGCTGAGAAATGCTTCCCAGAAGTTCAGGTACTCTCATCAGCCAGGATTTGCCCTTTGCAAACACCAGCACCTGTATCTGACGTACTTGATGAGACCTCACTGGGTTCTTCCTTAAGTGCTTTCCTCCTTAAGCACTTAGAAATGGACTGCTCGTGGTTAAGCAGCTGCCTTTGGCTCAGGTCATGATCCCAGCGTCTGGGATCAAGTCCCACATCGGGCTCCTTGCTCGGCAGGGACCCTGCTTCTCCCTCTGCCTCTGTCTGCCAGTGCTCTCTCTCTCTCTCTCTCTCTGACAAATAAATAAATAAAAATCTTTAAAAGAAAAAAAAGTTTCCTCAAACTTAAAAAAAAAAAAAAGAAAAGAAACAGACTGCTCAACCACGGGACTCGGGACTCAGAGGGTTTTCTGGGGATTAACACTGAGGTCAATGGCCTTCAGCTTTGTATTTGGAAATGGACTTTGTTCTGTTTTCCAGTTTCACACGTCAGCACTGCCCTTGTTGGAGGGAGTGCTTGTTCCCTCTCTCTCATACTTTCTGTCTTGAGAGACTCTAGACAGTGGATTCCTTGAGGTCATATTACCAAGTTCTTTTCCTGTTTGAAATAAGCTGTGTGAGCCTAGGACTTGAATGACTGGAAAGTCTGGGGGGCTCTGGCCGGGCTGGCCTGCAGGTGGGCTCTTCCCCACCTCTCTGCCCCCTTATAGCTCCTGTACCCTCTTCATCTTTCCAGGTTTCCTGAGCTTCCCCTCTTGCACCAAGCCCTTCATCCTTCCTACTCCTGTGAACATCCTCAGGAAAACACCACACCAAAGCAGTGTGGGTGACTGTGCCTTTCCTCCATGCCCTGTGACCAGCGCAGCCTGTCACATACCTCCCTCCCCTGCCAGCTAGGGGAACCTGACAGCTGTGGCAGAGAACCCCGGCAGCCCCCCAAAACAGCACCCAATCCATTTCTTCCCAGGTCCAAATGAAATGAAAAAAGGAATTAATTTTCTAGTGTCCTTGACATTTTTTCTTCCAAACCTCAGCTCATTTGAAACCGGAGTTTCCCTGACACTGCCTGCCGCCCCAGAGCACGCTTTAGCTTTTGTCCTTGGCTGCGACCCTGCCTTTTGTCTGTCTCTTTCCAACATCCGTGCTCAGAGCTCCCTGTGCACCCATGGCTCTGTCTTTCCGCCTCTCATGGCTCTTCTTCCTTTCTCTTGCTGATGATGGCACAGTTGGGACTGGTGGCAGGGTTTAGTCCTTGCCCCAGCTGTAGGTGCTGGAGTGGCCCTTCTCGGGATTTACCAACTCAGGGCTCCCATAGGGATAGTTCAATTAACATGTCTATTTCCACGCATATAGATGGGCTTTTGGGTTATTTTTTTAGACAGCTTTTTTGGTCTTAATAAAGAGCATCTATGTTTCAGCCTCGTGAATATGTTTGAATTTCAAAGGGTCTGGATCATAGAGAGATCTGCAACTAGGGATTCAGGCTGAGTAATTATTTCCACCTGCTCACGCTCATGTATAAGACATAAGGCTTTACTTAAATACATAAACACTGATCTCTTTGGATGGAAGTATACACAGAGAGCACTGTCTCTGGGAGCTTGCTAATTTTTCCTTTCAGAGATCCCCAGGGGTCCTAACCTAGGGATGGGCACGCAATTAAGGACCAGAATGCATTCCTTTCTTGTTTGCCTCCAGCCCAGTACCCACTGGGGCCACTGGCTCCTGAGTTAGCATGTTGATTTCAGCTACTCAACTAACAAAATATTTTACATGGTTCTCATGGACAAGGTGAGAAAGGTGGAGAGGAAGGGACTTCAAGGAAAAGGTAGCTTGTCTGCGGCCCCCCTTCTTCTCCACTATCAACTCTCATCAATTTGACTCTCCCAGGTCAAATATCAGCTGGGACCTGTGGTGGCCTGTGGAAAGCCCTGGGCACCATGGGGATCATGGTCAAGGGAAGTGATATAGGACTTTCTCCTCCAGGATAAAGGATGGCGAAGCTGGCAGGCGTCATAAAGCAACAGGCTATGAGAAGAGCTTACCTGCAGAAATCTATCCTCCAGGGGACCAGGGGATAAGCCATCCCTCCCCTTCCCCAGCTCCCATCTTCCTGGTCAAGAGACAGCTGAGTTCTCCATGCTCTGGTGACTGAAAGAAAAAGAGGGTTCAGGAGATGTCTTCCACGCACCTCAAAGTGATGGTCACCTTGCTTGCTGCAATGGCCCACAGTGACAGGACTACTCACCAACCACCATTTTAGAACTTGTGATATTCCAATAAAAGATAGAAACTCAGGGGGGTGGGCACAAAGAAAAATAATGGCCCATCCACAGTGAATGCTATAGTATGTCACCTAGCCTCCCCTGTAAGAATGGAGATCTTCTGCCCTCCCTCCCTCTCCTTTCTTGAGCTTCTGGGGAGACCTGTAGGCAGACAGTACTCAACTACTAGTCAGCCCTCTTTGTAAATTGCTTTGGCATATCCAAGGTCATACCCACTTCCCAGGACAGATAACACTGATACCTGATGGGGTGCAACAGTATAAAATCTCACCCCCTCATCTTGGCTCTGGACAAGCCTGAAGGACCAGCTCTCCATTAAATCAAGCTTTGTGGAGACTGCCCTTCACAGTACAACTTCTCCTCTTCCCAATCCTGCTTCCTTCCCCTTCTCTGGGGACGAGCCCAAGAGAACTCCCCTAATAGATCTGCAGGCTGCTGTCCATCTGTCTCCTTGCTGGAGACTCCCACCTGTGCCCCCACTAAGGGGGCCCAGAGAGGATAGTCTGTCAGAAAAAAATGCATACCTCACCAAGGAGAGCTCCTCTTGATCCCTAAATGTTAGATAAAAACCCAGCTGTAGTCTCACTGGATCCTAGTTATTTACTAAATGGTACATCTCTAGTCATTTTCTTTTTCTTTTTCTTTTTTTTCTTTTCTTTTTGTTGTTGTTGTCGAGAAGACTGATATCTTAAAGGAAGAAGATGTTGCCTGAAAAAAAATTTTTTTAAGTTTTTATTTAAATTCCAGTTAATTAACATACACTGTAATATTAATTTGAAGTGTACAATCTAATCACTTTATTTTCTCTTCTATGATAATTGCTCTTTTCAAGTGCTCCATTTCTTCTGCAGTCAATTTTAAACATTTATTTGCTATGAAATGATCCGTCTCTTCCAGACTTTACAATCATTGCTCAAAAGTCACACATATCATTCTTTTGTATTGTAATTTATCTTGGCCATGTCAGCTTTCAAATTCCTCATCGCTGAGACTAAACAGAAAAACAGAGCACTTCTTGGCAATCAAAAGCAGCGAATGCACACAAAAAGACTTTCTGAAGCTGAAATGTGGTTTTTCCAACTTTCCAGTGTGGCAAGTGAAACAAAGGAAAAGATAACACTGTTGAGATGTGAATTAGTGGACTTGAGAGTCAAGTGAAAATATTATACACTAATGCACAGAGAAAAATATAAAGAGATGAAAACAGTGAAAGAAAACTCTAGAGAGCTGGAGGATGGAACCAGGAGACCTGACGAGCAAATGTAGGGGATCTAGAAGAAAACAAAGAAGGGATCCCATAGCAAAAAGATAATCGCTAAATTTAAGAAAAACAAAAAAGGAACAAAACAACAACAACAACAACAAAAAAAAAAAAAACAGGAGAAAATTCCTGGTTAGAGAATTAGGAGTTCTCTGGAAATGTGAAATATATATACCTTAAATTCAGAATCTGAAAACTGAAAAGAGACATTTCAAGCGACATTCTAACAGCATCCAGACCTAAAAACACTAAATTATCTGAGCAACACTGGGACGGCAGGGGCAGTGGGTGGGGACAGAAGTGAGAGACATTCTAAATGTCTCTTCCAAGATTGGGAGAGGGGAATCTGAAGGGGAAGGAGAAATGGGGGAGGGGTAAGTGAAGGTATCCTAAAGGTATTATGTCACGGGGTAACAAAGATGGGAAGGCAATGTGAAAATAGAATGTCTTGCTTGGTAAAATAATACCTTGCTAATAATAATGATAATAATAATAATAATAATAATATGAAAATAAATGATTATAAGTACAAGGAAAGTGACAGAAAACGTTAATAGAATGTAAGTTTATTAGGAGGTACAAATTAACAAGGGGAAAAATAAGATGGGCAACAATTTGATCAAACCAGTGAACATACAGAAAAAGAAAAAAAAATGTAAGATAAATCACAATTATAAAGCAACACAAAAGTGAAGAAAAAGCAGGATTGTAAGTTTTCAAATCATTTGGGAAAAAACTGAATTATATCTTTAAAAGACAGAGCTTATCAGAGAGGGTTAAAAGCCAAAAACATTTATAAACTACTTAAATAAATATACTTAAAAGAAATTGACAATGAAAGATTCAAATGAAAAGAATGGGAAGAAGAATGCCAGGCAAATGCAAACGAATAAAAGGCAAGAGTGGGAACAATATTCAATATTAGCCAAAGTAGAATTTAAGGTTAAACACTAAACAGGACAAGAAAGGGACACTGTATAACATAAGTGGTGAATTTGAAGATAATTCATAAATTGTATGAGCAAAACAATGTGTCAACTAAACATATAAAGCTAAGCTATTAGAAATGTGAAAAGAATTTATTTTTAAAATTATACACGGGGTGCCTGGGTGGCTTAGTGAGTTAAGCAGCGGACT
Organism: Enhydra lutris kenyoni; assembly: GCF_002288905.1. Classification (NCBI taxonomy): domain Eukaryota; kingdom Metazoa; phylum Chordata; class Mammalia; order Carnivora; family Mustelidae; genus Enhydra; species Enhydra lutris. Next base: position 103,321,460 of record NW_019154085.1, read on the forward strand.
CTTGGTTTGGGCTCAGGTAGTGATCTCAGGGAGGTGACATCATGAGATCAAGCCCCATATGGGGTTCTGTGCAGGCCTGGAGTCTGCTTGTCCCTCCCCATCTGCCTCCCCCACCCCTCCACATGCACCTGCTCACTCTTTCTCTCTCAAAGATTTCAGTATAATTCCATTCAAACATTTCACACCTATTAAATTAAATATAGATGTATATTAAAAACTCAATAATCGTGGCTATATGTAAAATTTATAATTGCTTTAAGTAAAGAATATACTTCTTCTATGTTCACAAACTACATAAAATATCGATCATATTCTTTCCCCAAAAGAAATGTTTTGAATTATTCTAAAAAGTAGAGATCATGTAACTATAAAATAGAGGCCACATTCTCTAATCATTATCTTAATAAAATTAGAGGCATATAATTTTTAAAAATGGCCCAAATCTTAACTACTCAGAAATTAAAATATCTAATCTTAGAAAAATCCTTAGATTGAGAGAGAAATCAAAAGGGATATTGCAACTTCTGAAGAAGTCAATTAAAAGAACACTTTATACATAACCCATGGTCAGACAAAGTCATACTGGTAAAAATTAATAGTGTTAAATGTCTTATTTATTTAAAATTAACATCAAGACAGTTCAGAGTTCAAGGAATTAAAACCAATAAACAAAAGACATTTTTAAAAATCTAGAATAAGAAACTCATCAAGACAGAAGTTGAAACTAAAGAAATAGGAAAACATTTCAAATAAGAGAGAGTGACAATAAGTCTAAAGCCAAGTACTTTGAAAACACAACATCATGAAATATGTCTTCACAAATTTGATTAAGGAAGAAAGAGCTTAGTAATGTGAAAGTAAGCAAAAACACAAATGCAAGAAAAATTAAAATACAAGAAATTAATATATGCAACTTTTGGGCAATGATTTTAAAAATCTAGAAGAAATGGATGATTTCCTAGAAAACGCAAATTACCAAAATTTACACCAGAGGAAGCAGAACACTTGAATAGCAATTATGGTAGAAGAATTGCGAAAGTGACAACTATGACTTAGTAAATAATCAGGACCTAATAAAGTCACAAGTGATTTTTACCTGACACTGACATAGCAGGTCAGTGTCGGGTAACCTACTCTTGACCCTATGAGAAGATGGAGAGCTCTCTTGATTTATTTTATGATGACAGCATAACTTTAATATCCAAAACTGAAAAGGAGACTATTTTATAAAAGGCATAGGCCAATCTCACATATGTCTCTAGAAGGGAACAGTCAATCTAAACTATGAGTGAGTAGCCTCTAATGATGCGTCAAAAGAAAAATAGGCCAAACTGAAGTAGGGTTTATTCAGGGAATGCAGACTAGCTCCATATCTGGAAGTTTATTAACATTATCCAGTGTAGCAATACATGAATGGAAAAATTATGTGATCCCGTCAGTAAATGCTTAAAGAACACTTGATATCAAGTCTGTAAAACCTAAGTAAAATAGTAAACTAAATTACTGAAATATGAATACAATAATGACTTAATTATAATAAATGCACCAAAGAATTAAATACTAGGTTACACAAATACAACAAAAGATAAAGACATTATTAATCTGAATGCCAAATGCCTAAAAATATTTAGATTGGAAGTTAGTAACAAGACAGAGATGCTTGCTCTCATTATAATTACACAAGTATTTCATTCTGGTAAATGAAATGAGCCAAAAAATACTATAAACATTAGAAAAGATAAGATAAAATGTCCTCTTTTTATGCTGAGGGGATTACTGAATTTCTAGAAAATTCAGTAGGCTCTAATTAGAAACTTACCAAAGTGTATAAGAGAATTTGTTAAGGTAGCAGGATTCAAGGTAAATATACAAAAAGCAATGGTTTCTATTCCAGCAATGTATATGACAAATGAAAATGAAAAAAAGTGTTCCATACACAAACTAGAAAATGCTAAGGAATGAGGTTAATAAGAAAGGCAAAGACCAACGTGAAGAAAATTGTAAGATTTTATTAAAAAACATAACTATAAAGTAAGATCAGAACAAACAGAGACAGATAAAATATTTTCAGATGGAGAGACTTGGTATCATGCCAATTTGATTTTCCCAGAATCAGTATCTGTAAATATAGTATAATTCCCATTCAAATCCCAATAGAATTATTTGAACTGGATAAAATGATCTTATGCTTTATATTTTATTTTATTTTATTATGCTTTATATTTTTAAAAAATGTCTGAGACTATATATATATATACTTGGTATATTTAAAAAAAAAAAACAACAGAGAGCCTTACCAAATATCACACACAACATGCTATAAAGTTCCTATAAACAAATTAGTGTGTTACTTCCATAAATGTAAATAAATAGGTCTGTGAAGCAGAAGAGAAAATCCAGAAATATAATATGAGGAATTTGAGAGGCAGGGTGGGGGGTTGTGGTGTAGGGAAGGAAAAAATGAAACAAGACAGGATGGGGAGGGAGACAAACCATAAGAGACTCTTAATCTTACAAAACAAACTGAGGGTTGCAGGGGGTTGTGCGGCATGTGGACACTAGGGAGGGTATGCTGTGAAAATGTGTAAGCCTGATGATTCACAGACCTGTACCCCTGGGGCAAATAATACATTATGTGTTAATAAAAATAAATAAAAAATACTTAGATGAGAAAAAAATCCAGAAAAAGATTATAAAATAAGCAAGAAATAAAACAATAAAGTTGGTATTTCAATTTGTGAGAAATAAAAACAAAAATAAATTTCAGCTCTTTTTGTCTCCGGCTGCCCTAGCGAGAGGAGCCGCCGCCGCCATACCGGCCCACCTGCAGCGGATGGTCCTGCGGAACTGCTCCAGCTTCCTGATCAAGAGGAACAAGCCGGCCTACAGCACTGAGCCCGACAACCTGAAAGCCCTCAACTTGTTTGGCTACAACGGGCTGATTCACCGCAACACCACGGGCGTGGATTCAGCGACCGAGGCAAGGGCGTGGTGGTGGTCAGGAAGTGCAGATCCGGCCAGCGGAAACCTGCCACCTCCTACATGCGGACCACCATCAACAAGAACGCCAGGTCCACCCTCAGCAGTGTCCCGCACATGATCCGCAAGAATAAGAGCCGCCCAGATCTGCGCATGGCTGTCATTCGCGGAGCCAGTGCCATCCTGCGTAGCCAGAAGCCTGTGATGAGGAGGAGGAAGCTGGCCCGCCCCACCAAGCGCTCCTGAGCCCCTGCCCTCACCTGCAAAGCAGTAAAGCAGTCAGCCTCTAAATTAATTAATTAATTTATTTATTTATTTATTTATTTATTTCAGATGGCTTAATGATTTAAAATGTGAAAAAAATAAAAATTACATCCAAGAGTGTATGTCTTTAATCTAGAGACAAGGCGACCATCCAAATTGAAGCTAGAAAGCCAGAAGTTTATTTATTTATTTATTTGAGAGAGAGAGCTAGAGCATGAACAGGAGGGGCAGAGGAAGAGGGAAAGAGAATCTCAACAGACTCTGTGCCAGCAAAGAGCCAGACGTGGGGCTCAATCTCACAATCCTGAGATCACTACCTGAGCCGAAACCAAGAGTCAAAGACTCAGCCAACTGCGCCACCCAGGTGCCCCTAGAAAACCAGAAGTTTTAAAAGCAGAACAGAGTGATCAAAAACTTACATACAGTAAGAAGTACTAAAAATTAAGTCAATACATACAAATAGATTTGGGAAAATATTTGCAGTTAATAGATAGGGTTAAATCTATCATATGTAAAGAGTTTATACAAATTGACAAGAATTGGACAAACAACTGATAGGAAAATAAGGAAAGAAACTAAGAAGATAATAATCTTCAAGAGAGCAGATTTAAATGATCAACAAACAGTAAATGTATATAATTCTGAAGCAGTCAGGGAAATGTAAATTAAAGTAGCAGTGGTGATGTAGGACATGGTGACTATAGTTAATACGATTATATTGCATAATTAAAAATTGTTAAAAGAGTAGATCTTATAAGTTCTCATCACACACAAAATTTTGCAACTGTACACGGTGACTGATGTTAACTAGGTTTATAGGGGTGATCATTTTGCAATATATACAAATATTGAATCATTACATTATACACCTGAGACTAATACAATGTTATATGTCAATTATACTTCAGTAAAAGAAGTAACAATGAGCCATCACTTTATAACTACCAGGTATGCAACAATTAAAACACTGGAAATGTCTTCCGCTGGTTTCTATGTGGAACTGTAATTGATGACAGCTATTTTGGAAAGTGATCTGGCAGCATCTATTAAAATTAAGATATTAAAATTAGGAGCATTTCATTTCTCAGAGTTTATCTCACAAAAATGAAAGCACCTGTATGTAAGGACATATATAGAAGAATATTTATTGCTTGTACAGAAAAAAAAGGAAATTCCTGTCAATGAGGAATAGATAAATAAATTATGGCACATTTTTCATAGGACAGCCTGTTATGCAAATATTTAACAGGGTGCTTTAGACCTATGACAAGTGACCTATGAGATGGAGCTCCAAGCTAGAGTGATTTTCATGAGTTACTTTTTTTTTTTTTTTTTTGGTGAAAAAATTTATTTTTAGAGTTAGCCAAATGGACTCAGTTTAGATTATCCCAATTTTGTTGGCAACATCCAAAGCATCATAGGTTCCAGTCGAACATACACCTTCTTCTTGCCATCAGGTCTGATCAAGGTGTTGACCTTGGCTATATCAATGTCATAGAGCTTCTTGAACAACCTGCTTGATCTGGTGCTTGTTGGCCTTGACCTCCACAATGAACACAAGTGTGTTGTTGTCTTCTATATTCTTCATGACTGACTCGGTAGTCAGGGGGAATTTGATGATGATGACATAGGGATCAAGCTTGTTTCTCTCCTGGGGGTGATATTTCAAGGATATTTGGGCTGCTCTTGGAAAAGTAGTGTCTTGGGTCTTTGGGCCATAGGCGACTATAGATCGTTTCTTTGTGACTGTGGGATGTCTTTCAATACCGCTTTCTTGACCTTTGAAGCCTTTGCTTTGGCTTCAACTTTGAGGGGGCAGGGGCTTCCTTCTTCCCCTTCAGCGCCATCTTCGTGAAAGGGATTCTTGAGTTACTATTGAAAAAAAAAAAAAAGATAAAGTATGTAAGGTTAATGAAGAACATTGACCAAAAAACCCAATAATGTGCATGTATGGTGATTTATGTGTCTATGAAACCATTATATTTATGCATGCATGTAAAATTATGAGTGTGCATACAAAAATAAATTTATTACCAAGTATTATAAAATAACAAGGTGTAGGAGTGTGCACAGGAAGGAAAGATGACTTTTGAACTGGCTGAACAACCACAGGGTTGATGCACATATCAGAATTAATTTGGGAGGATGATTGAGAGCTCTGCTTTTGCTCTGGTTCCAGTTCTTGTCACCATCTTGGTCATGACATTGGAAAGATACAGAAACTATGTTGGTTACACTTGCAGATAAAGGAAAGAAAGATGAGATAGCTCTTATGTTTGACATCAGAAATAAGATTCAAAACAAGCCAGAAGACTTAGCCCAGAGCTATAAAATGAACATTAACCATGATAACTATGAAGTCTTGCATCTAAGTTTGAATGTATCCATTTCCTTAAACTATCTGTGTAGTAATTATCAGTTTCTGGTCTGTGAGTTCCATGAAGTCATTGACTCTGTCTTATTTATCTTTAAGTCCCCACTACCGACTACCCAGCATTGTGCCTGGCCCATAATTGTACAGGACAGAGCCTGGATAGGGTCAGGGGGCCCAGGAGAGATGACATAGGAGGCCAACCTGCACGGAGGAAAGCAGAACACACATGAGGGGCACTTGCTGTTGTTAGACTCCATGCAGGGGTGCATTTTAACCTCCTAAGAGTCCTGCAGAGTAATACTGATACACTTCACAGATTAAGAAAGTAAGGGTCAACTGGGTAGTTACTTATTCCAAATCACAAAGGATTAAAAAGGAAGAAAAGGGAAGAAGAGGGGTGCCTGGGTGGCTCAGTGGGTTAAAGCCTCTGCCTGCAGCTCAGGTCATGATCCCAGGGTCCTGGGATCGAGCCCCACATCAGGCTCTCTGCTCGGCAGGGAGCCTGCTTCCTCCTCTCTCTCTCTGCCTGCCTCTCTGCCTATTTGTGAGCTCTCTCTCTCTCTCAAATAAATTAAAAAAAAAAAAAGGGAAGAAGAGGGATTTGAACCCAGGGTTTCCCCGACTCCAAAATATCCTCGCCAAAACTGGTAGGAGAGCAAATGTTATTTTAAAATCACAGGCACTTAGAGCTGGGAAATCACAGGGGTGAGAAGTCTGGGCACAGCCGGGGCGCGATGCCTGAACTCTGGGCACCGCTCAGCCGCTGCCACCACCACCACCGCTACCATCTTTAACCAGAGCAGCTTTATTCTTTTTTGCTTTATACCTTGTGAGAATTGTTTAATTCTTTGCAAGACTCCATTTGAATAAACAATTCCCTCAATGGGGAAAAAAAAGAGCTTAAAACCAATGATCCCATGCATCCCCGGGTTGATCTTGATTACATACGTGAGCAAAATGGAATTCCAAGAAGAGAGCAAATTGTTTGATTTCTCGAGGTCCAGTCAGGGCTGGCCCCAGACTGTCCAGCAGCCTGGGTTTCTCCTGTGGCCGGTGGCCTCCAGGGGTGGAAGACAGGGGTGCAGGCTGTTCTCAGTTGGAAATGCCACAGGGCAGCTATCCCTCCGCTCCTCCGCCCAGACTGCCCAGTCCCCACTCCTATTACCCACACAGCTGCTTTTCCTGTCCTTCCTCTGGGGGAGGGCCAGGGGCTTGCCATAAGGGGTCTGTCAATCTTTCCCTGAGTGCATCCACTTTTCCAGAAGGCCGTGCTCCCCCCAGATGCTTAAAAGCCCATTCGGGGCCCCCTGTGGGGTGTCTGAGACTGCCCCACACCAGGAAGTGGTTCAGTTGTTTCTTGGTTGCTTTCCTGCCTGTGCCTACATGACGAAACAGTGCTGGGTCAGCGCTGTTCACCCACTTTCCCTCCCGCCAGGAGGCTGGCCTGGTGACCCAGGCAGGCCCTCTCCCCTCCAGCCACCGAGAAACATCACCAGCTCTGTCTCAACCATTGCATTGTCTCCCTGCTCTTCTGGAAGCAGACAGCCTCAGACACTGAGAAGGACCCCCAGGTTTGAGGCAGCAAGCCTGATTGTGGGAGTCTGCTCCCTGATATTACCATCTATGGGGAGTTGTTGGAGTAAAACTCCTTTCACACAGGAAATTTAGGATTAGCAATACATTACATCCCTATGACTTGCTTATTTTATAACTGGAAATGTGTACCCATTGACTCCCTTTGGTCATTTTCAATTATACATTTTAGAGAGAAGTTTACCAATTCTGTTTCTGTGATGGTGAAAATACCTCGCTTCTATGCTATTCAATACGGTCACTGCTAGCTGCGTGTCGCTTTGAGGAGTTGACATGTGATCAGTCCAACTGGGGAACTGAACTTTTAATTTTATTTCACTTTAATTACCTTCAGTTTAAATATCCACATGTGGCTAGAGCTAACAACACAGAACTAACTGGATTGGTTTCAAACAGATAAAATGGTGTTCCTCCTTTCCATAAATGTTCATAGCAGTATTGTTTATAAAAGCCACAAGGTAGAAGCAACCCAAACTTCATTAACAGCTGAATGGATAAATAAAATTTACCTTAACCACACAATGGAATGGTGGGATAGTATTCAACCACAAAAAAGGAATGAACTACTGACATGGATGAAACTGGAAAACATTAGGCTAAGCAAGAGAGGTCAGACACAAAAGGCCATATTTGATTCCATTCATAGGAAATGTCCACACTATACAAATCCATAGAGACAGAAAGCAGAGTAGTGGTAGTCCAGACCTGAGGCTCATGGGAAGGAATGGAGAGTGACCATTCCTTTTGAGGTGATTAAAATATCTTGCCCCTAGACGTCATGGCTGCCCAACATTGTGAATGTACTAAATGTCACTCATGGTAAAGTTTGCATTATACGTATTTTACCACAATAAAGCCAAACAAAATGAAAACAAACCAAAGACAGTATTCTCTCTTTTTATTCCTTTGGGAAAGGGGCTGAAGTCCTCTGACCTCAGTGGAAATCCAGCCCCCATGACATATTCATGCACCCCTTGCCACTTCCTACCCCCACCCCGAGGGCAGAAGACACCACCCAAGGGTGACATCTGAGCTTCTATCTCTGAAAGGACCAGAAAGAACCACACAGTGACAGGGGCGGGGAACAAGCCACCAGTTAGGGTTATCCTAGTCCTCCCAGGGGCATTGGGTAGGATCCTGGATAGGAAGCTGTGGCATGGCCTCCCTGAGCATCTAAGACATGGAAGCCCTGCCCCTGGGAGCCTGTCCTCCCATGCAGGACACCCAGGAGAGATGATTAACAGTCCTTTCTGTGGGCCCAGCTCCCACCAAGGGAAAGCATGTGCCTATTAATCTGGCAGGAGTGCTCTTTGCTTAGACATGCATTTGGAGCTGGCCCCCAACATTCATCGAGGATGCTGTGTGGAGCTCCTAACCTTTCCCTGCTGTCTGCTGGGAGCTGCCTCCCTTCACACACAAGGAGCTGACCAAAAGGACAAAGCACTGAAATTTAACTGAGTATGCCACTCAGGAAGTGGTGTGCTTTTAGAAAGGACTCAGAGAGGAGACCACGCTCCTAATCTCCCAAATCAATATTCACTGTCCAGGTGGATGAGACTGCCATGGGGGAGACCATCCCCCTGCCTGCCAAATGAAATAAATTGTGAAGTCACCTGGTCACAAGAGAAAAATGATCCCCAACCCAGGAAAATGCAGTCTTTGAAGGAAACACAGAGAGCTCAGCACTGAGAGGACCCTGGGCTGCTGCCCAGCACTATGTCCCCAAGCTGTCACGTGACCTTTCAACTTTCAAGTCTGTCGGATTGAGCCAGGGAGACTGTCCTGCTTACACAAGGATGGGCTTCTGAAATGAGACAGACCTGAGCTCAAATTTATCCCTGCCACCTACGATCTGTGCCACCTGTGATTAAAAGGTTCAGTCTTCCTAAGTCTGTTTGCTCATCTGTAACATGGGTAGAAGGAAGTCTATTTGACAGGGTTGTCATGGGAATCAAGTGACATAATAGCTTAGGAAACCATTAACACTATGCCTGACCCTTCGTAAGAAGTGCTCAACAAATAACACCTATTATTATAATTATCATACTGTCAAACACAGCTCTAGATGGGGAAGTGGTTTCAGAATATGTGTCCTGTTTGGCTAGGGTGACACGGTCTTGGAAGCACCACAGAGATAGGCAGAGAAGTTGGGAATGAGCCTTGGGCCACTACCACCAGCAAGTGGGGCGAAGTCCTACTATGTTCTATCCTGTGTCCCACCTTGGGTTCTCAAAATGGGTCCCAGTTGCTCAAGAAACGGACCCTTAGCCACCCAGAAAAGTTTTCCTGTGGATTCTTTTTATAGATTGAATGTGTGTGCCCTCCGATATTCAGAAAACCACCCCCCATCCAAGGGGATGGTATTCCGAGCAGGGACCTGTAGAAGGGAATTAAGTCAGGAAGGTACAGCCTCATAAATGGGATACTGTCCTTATAAAAGGGACCCTGAGAGCTCCCTCACCTCCTTCCACCATGTGGAGATACAGAGAAAAGGTTGCCTTCTGAGAGCCAGGAAATGTGTCTTCACCAGACATCCAGTCTGCTGGTGTCTTCCTCTTGGACTTCCCAGCCTCCAGAACTGTGAGAAACAAAGGTCTGCTGGTTAAGCCACCAGCGTGTGGTATTTTTGTTATAGCAGCCTGCATAGACCAGGACAGCCCTAGAGATGGTTCTGCTAATTGTCCAGAATGTGGGTCCCTACTTCTGTGGCTCACCTCTTCCTCCCCCGTTCGGACTCCCTGGCTTCCCAACTCTGCTCCCCACCACCCTGCTCAGATGACCCACCTTGGATGCACTTCTCTGCTTATACCCCTGCTTAGTTCTTTGGAATCTCATGGGACCCACCCTCTAGCTTCTTCAGCTTGGGTGCAAGACGGAAACAGCCTCCTTTGCCATACCCCATCCTACGGGACTTGAGCCAGCCTCGAAGGCTGCCCACCCTAGATCTCAGTTTCCCCCCTTCATCAAATAAGCATGTAGAACTTTCCCTCCAGCTTTGACATTCTGTGATTCTAAATTTTATTATTGGTCCATATGGAATTTCTGCTGTTCTTCTTTTGTAGATTGCAACCTGTGAAATCAACCAGGACACAGGTGGTTCTGCTGGGATGAGTCACTCTGGGGCAACTGAAACCCCAGATTAATTAATTCTTCTCCAAGTGTCTCCCATTTATCTCACCTCCATTAACCTTTGGGTCTGTTTATTGTGAGAAGCCTGAGCCGGATTGAAGCAGGATGATTCCTGCCCAAGGCATCAGTCAGTTGCCTGGGGTTGTCACTGGGGAGTAAGAAAAGCTGGGTGGAGAGGTCAGCAGAAGCCAGGGCTCAGAGATTGTCAGGGCAGGGACCCTTCTGCAGCTGCCTCATAGGTATGGAAAGTGAGACATCAAGTCCTTCTCTAAAACACCATCCTGCCACCCCACTCCAGGTGTCAGGGTCCCTTAGGGATCTCCATTGCATCAAAAACTCTAGCAGCACTCTCCATTTGGTAGCCACTAGCCACAAATTTAAATGATTAAAGTTAAATATATATTCAGTTCTCCATTAAAACTAACCACATTTCAGGAGCTCAGTAGCCACAGGTGGCTACTGGCTACCATATTGGACAGCACAGATAGAGAACATTTCCATCATCACAATGGAATACAATACTCCTAAGAGCATAGAAAAGGAAGCAAATGTTTCCCTGGCATCAGAAATACCAAAGTTGGCAATAACAGGGCATCCTGAGGTCACACACCAGTCTACTCTGAAGATGCCCAGCATCTTACAACATCCCATATCTCCTCTTGGGTTCTGGTGGGCAGTTGGGCAATGCTGTTGTAGGGGGTGCTGTTCCTAACGTCAAGATCAGAAACTCAGAGTGATACCTGAAACCTCAGGCAGGCTTCTGTCTCATAGAGCTCTCTGGAAGAGTAGAAATGGGAGATGGCTCAGGGAAGGGAATTTACATATACTGAGCATTTTCTGCATGTCAGAGCTGTGCTAGATGTTTTACACATGTTGTTCATCTAATCCCTACAACTGAGCTGTGAGGTCAGGTATGCCATCACCCTCCTTAACGACTCCTTGAAGTCAAGGATGGCTGAGTTAATACTTTTCGAGTTCTTAGAACAATGTCTGGGATTTTGTAAGCACCATATAAGTGTTTGCTAAAGGAGAATGAATCCACCTTGGATTTCATATTCTAAGCAAGTTTGGGGCAGAGCAGGGGATAGAATCTGGCCTGCTGCCTCTACTCCAGGGCTCTTTCTGCAACACCCACTGGCTACAAAGCCTGAGAATAGGACACTGATTGTTTTGGGTCATCCCATTCCACTGTCCCAACCTCCTTTTTCCTCATCGTGGACAGTCTTTGCTAGCTGTAAACCATGATGCCTTCCCCGCCCTAACCAAGAGGTGGGTCTCTCTCTGCCAAGACTTTGATTTCCAAGCACAAAGACACAGTGATGGAAAAGCACCCCCACCCCTGGAGCTCCCTCACCCCAGCATCAGTGCCTAGAAAAGAGAATTGGTCAGGTTCTACTGCCTGGCTCCCCAGAGCCATCCTATGATCTGTTCTGTTCCCAGCCTTATTCTCCAACTACTTGCCAGTTTTTGTGAGATGCATGATAACCCTCCATTCAATTTCCTTTTTGATACAACCAGCCAGAGTTGTTTTCTGTAGCTCACCATCAGAGAAACTTGATGGATATTTTCAAAAGAATATGAAGTCACACAGCCCTGAAAAACATTAAGTAGGAGGAAGAAAGAGATGGAAGAAATTAGAATGGAAAAAGGAGTTGGGTCTCAGTAGTCATTTTTCTATGCCTTGATGATCCTAAATGATTCCTCACGGAAAGCTAGAAGGCATTGAAGAGTGACATGACCCACTGATTAACTGGTGTGTCTAATTCTTCATTGTCCTTATATCCACACCTTTTGTCATGTGGTTTTGCTCCCCATTGCAGTGAGGTAGATTTCTCTACTCCTGGGATTTGGGTTTGGCCATGTGACTTGCTTCTCCAGAATCATTAATTAGTGAGCATGACACTTTCAGAGGCTTAAAATATGCTTGCACATTTGGGCTTGTCCTCTTGTGCTTCTGCAGCTGCAGTGAGAATTCAGAGACCCAGGCCCTATGGAGCAGAGCTGGACCCAAATCTTATAGTCACCCCATTGAGCCAAACTTGGAGCAGCAGAATCCCAGCTAATCCACAGAAGCAAGAATGAGAGGGAATAATTGTTATTTTAAGCCACTGAGTTTGGGGACATTTTGTTACACAGCATTAGCTAACTGATACAAGTAGATTATAAACCAAGGTGCTAAAGAGCTCTCATAAACAGTAACATTTTTATGAATAATAACAACATTCACCCTTTTATTTATTTATGATATGTCAAGTCCTGGGTATTCACTTTGCATGTGCTAGTTCATGGAATCATCATCAACAGCCTTATAAGGTTAGTACTATGCTATTATTCTCATTTTATAGGCAAGGGCACTGAGGTTCAGACTTGATGAATATTGTCAACATCATACAATTAGCCAGTGGCTGTTCTGAAATGCAGACCCAGGCATGTCTGCCTCTACTTGTTGTACTTTTCATACCTCCTCCCTCCATCCCACCCCTTTCCTAGCTTTGCCACTGGATTTAGATGACTCTACCCAAGATATCCCAAGCCTGATATACAGAATTTTAGGCCCAAGGATTTTATTCCAGGAACCAGTACCAGGCAACATAGATAAGAAAATGTGCTCCATTTCTCACTAAGAACATGCAACTATTTGCTTAATGTTATCTCCTGCATTCCTTTTTTTTCCCCCTAAGATTTTATTCATTTATTTGAGAGAGAGAGAGAGAGAGAGAGAGAGCATGAGAGGGGAGAGGTCAGAGGGAGAAGCAGACTCCCTGCTGAGCAGGGAGTCCAGTGTGGGACTCAATCCTGGGACTCCAGGATCATGACCTGAGCCGAAGGCAGTCACTTAACCAACTGAACCACCCAGGCACTCCTCTCCTGCATTCTTTTTATATTCACAATTTAAAATGATAGCTCTGCTATTTTCTGTCTTCATCTCCTATACCAGGTTATTGAAAAGTACTGCAGATTTTCATATCTTATAAATATTGTGCCAATCTGTCCATTTCCTTCCACTCTTCCACTATCCTTCCCCTGAGTTTCATGATCCCCTCCTCCTGGCTCTCCATTTCCTCCTCGATCTATTCTCCACTCTGCAGCCAGAGTGATCTTCCAAAATGCAAACTGGACCAGCTTCTCCCTCTGTTTAAAGCACTTTAATGACCTCTCATTACTTTTAAAATAATGGAAAATTACCAGCATGTGGCCCGTGACTCCTGCATGACCTGGCCCCATCAACCTTTCCGGCACTTTCTCCCACCATGCTCTCTCTTACCTGCTATGCTCCAGACCCTATGTACCTTCTACTCCTCTCCAGATGTCCTGTGCTCCACACTTCCGTTAATCACAGGGACTTTGTACACACTCTTCTTACTGGAATATTCTTCCCACATCAACCTTTTCACCAGGTTAACTCTTACTCATCCTTCATATCACCCCTTGATCTCCCCCTCCCCAATCAGCATCCCCCTCCTGATTAAGTTACATTTCCTGCAACGTATCCTCCAAAATCTTCATTCTTCTCCTGTGTTGACCTCTCAGCAGCTGATTTTTATGCATTTGTTGTATGATTATTGGATTAAGGCTCCTCATCCCAACTGGGCTATTAGGGTGACGAGTGGAAGGCCCATGTCACTCATCACTCACCTTCTACCATCAGCCCTAGCACACTGCCAAGCACAATAAGTAGTGGGTGAATGGATGAATAAATAATTGGCTGTTACCCCTACTCACCCACAGCCATCACAGTCTTCCTCATCTCAGCCAGTAGAAGTCCATTGTTCCAGTTCCCCAGCCAGAGCTCTTGGACTCATTCTTGATTCCTTCCTTTCTCTCATACCCTGTGTCGGGTCCACCAGCAAATCCCATGTGTTCTATCTTTACCACACGTCCAGAATATAAGTACTTGTCACCTTTGCCAATGCCCACCTTGGCCCCAGTCATCATTGTCTTCCCCCTGGATTGTGGCGGTAGCCCCCTAACTGCCCTTCCCCTTCATCTCCTTGTCATGAGCCATATTTTTAACTGTTTTCCTTGTTTGTTGGCCATCTACCTCTCTACAATATAAGCTCTGTGAGGGCAGGGATTTCGTGTGCTTGTCCACTGCTGCATTCCCTTGGGCTAGACCCTGTATGGCACATAGTTGGATCGCTAGGGATATTTGTTAAATGGATTCACAAATATCATAGCTCGGTCAACCTTGCAAATCAGACAGCTAATGGCAGACACTAGGGAGTCCTGTCTCTAACATTCCTGCGGATTCTCGGGAAAGCCAAGCATGTGCTTAGCTGTTAAGTGCTTTTAATTTCACTCCTGCTTTGACTGCCTGAGGCCCACCCAACCAGAAGGTGACCCGCCCTGGTGCATCCAGCCCCCTCCCATGTCTTAGGACTTACAGTTCTATTCTGCGGCAAGAGAGCAGATTTAAAGTCAATCCCTGGGACAGGTGACACTGGCTTGCATCAGAATACAGATGAAGATATCTGGATTTCTCCAGAGAGCTCTTCTGGTAGGGAGATAAGAAGGAGGGTTTGAGTTAAGTGGGACAGGAAGGCAGAGTAGCACTGGGGAAGAGCTCTGGGCAGGAAAGGAAAATCCGATGGAGGGAAGAAGCATCCCTCTGAGGTCATAGCTTTGCTGAGGCCTGGACTAGTCTGAGGTATTCAGGACTCATCCTACCCAGTCTGGAAAAAACAGATGTGAACTCATGTCCTGAGGAACAGTGACCAAGACCACAAAGCTGAGATGAAAGTAGAAGGCCAGGTACCAGGGAGCTGATGCTGCACATTGAGAATTGCCCTAAAGTTCAAAAGCAGGAGGGAGCGGTTGGTAGGCTGAGGGTGAGAGGCCGATGTTATGGGGTGGCTGCGTCGGGCCCACTCCAGAGAAGAGGGGAGGGGGGCTGTTCAGTGCTCACCCTGAACATCCTGAGTGACTGGGCTGTAGTCAACCAAGCCAGGAGGCAAAAAGGGCTCAGGAGCACAAAACCTGTTTCTATGTCCTTGGATCAGTTCGGGGACCCTTTGCACCCTCTAATTCATGGACACCAAACCACACGACTTGAGTCCCTTCCTTTCCTCCCATTCTCTGATGTCAAGGACTTGGGCTCCAGGCTGAAATAACAGAAAACCAAGTACATTTCTCAGAGGCATTTGCACTTGTCCTTTTGGTAGGAGGAGGGGAGTACAGGTAAGGGGGGGTATTGAAAGGCAGGCGTGGTGATGAAAGGTGCTGAATCCTGGGCCCATGAAGCTGTTTCCGCTCCTGCCTGAACTGGGACTTTAAAAGAATCTTCTTGTGGTGGCTGGAGTCATAGGAAGCCCCATGGGAGCTTTCTCCTAAAGAGCCGGTTAGAACCGTAATGTGCATGCTGTTGGCTGACTCTTTAGTACAGATGACCCCTGAACAACACAGGGGTTAGGGGCAGTAACCCCCTATGCAGTCAAAAATCCCCATATAACTTTGGCTCCCCAAATCTTTACTACAAATAGCTTGCTATTAACCAGAAGCCTTCCCATAAATGGTTAATTAACCCAAATATTGTGTGTGTTATGTGTATTATGTGCTGTATTCTTACAATGAACTAGGTTAGAGAAAAAAAAATGTTACTAAAAAAATCATAAGAGGGGCGCCTGGGTTAAGCTGCTGCCTTCAGCTCGGGTCATGATCTCAGGGTCCTGGGATCGAGTCCCGCATTGGGCTTTCTGCTCAGCAGGGAGCCTGTTTCCCCCTCTCTCTCAGCCTGCCTTTCTGCCTACTTGTGATCTCTCTCTGTCAAATAAATAAATAAATAAAATCTTAAAAAAAAATCATAAGAGAGGGCACTTGGGTGGTTCAGTTGGTTAAGCGACTGCCTTTGGCTCAGGTCATGATCCCGAAGTCCCAGGATCAAGTCCCACATCAGGTTCCCTGCTCAACGGGCATCTGCTTCTCCCTCTGATCCTCCCCACTCTCACACTCTCTCTCACTCTCTCTCTCAAATAAATAAATGAAATCTTTTTTAGAAATCAGAAGAAAAAAATACATCGACAGTACCATACTGTATTTATTTTAAAAATCAAGGGTCAACTATATTTGGCTTTTCTAAGATGGCGACCAGTGGCAGTGAACCATTGGGCATTGCCAAAAGGTAATTTCCGAAGACCATCAGCCAAGCTGAACGCCGTCAACAAGTCAAATCTTCGTTCAGGACAATCTGTGCCTTTGGCATTGGGCCAGGCCTTCAGGGACAGTGTCATGGGGCGTGGTGGAGAAACCTGAGCTTTGTGCCAAGAGGAGCTGAACTGTGAGCATGACGAGCACAGAAAGCATGCAGGCGAAAGCGCTGATGGGGCAGGGGAGGGGACAGACCTTGGAAGCCTCCCGTGGGCCAGGTGGAGCAGGAAGGTTGAAGGGTGACCCAGCCTGGCACACCAGCAGGCTTGCAAATGTACCTAGAGGGTGTGTTTGTCCAGGAGGGAGTCTGAGCTTCAATTAGAGTTTACATACCCTATAATGAGAGTTTGCCCGTTTGCATTTTGTACTTGTGGCTACATGGTTACCCTTGCAGAAGTGGGAAAGCATGCCCACCCCTCTCCTCCCATCCACCCCCCCGAACCAGTGTAATGTAGGACTCAGCCGTTCAGAATGCAGAGCGAGAACAATGATTGTTCAGGGCGCTCTCATCTAAATAATCTTTGTGCATTTGGATTTCACATTTTCTTTCAAATTGGAGATGCAAGTTAGTCTCCCTGCTAACAAAACACTTTCTTCATCCTACACCGAATCCCTCAGCAAATCCTCAAATATCTTTGCAAATCTCAAAGATATTAAGGCATTTAACTTTTTTTTTCATTTAGACCTTTGAAGTGTGCTGTGACTGGAATAATTTCAGAGTTAAAACCTGTCCACTGCATAGAAAATTAAGGAACCCACCTGTCACCCCGGTAACTGGTCTGATAACTAATTACTTATAGATTATAAGTCAAATTTCAAAAAGATAAATATTTAAATAAAATGTATAATCATTTGGAAATGCCACTAAGTGTTTTGTAATTATTGTTTTGCAAGAAATCATTGCTCAGAGGATGCATTCCATCGTCGGATAGGCCTGGCAGTCGCTAGAAGAGGGGGGAGGGTACAGGGGGAAGTTGGATTATGCTTGAATGTGTGTGTTATACATGTTATAATAAAGATGTTAAAGGGCAAGGTGATGCTTGGAGATACTGAGGTCTGCATAGAAGGGCCAAAATTTATCACAGGAGCTTTATTTTCATCAATCAATTGTTTAGTTCTGCTCTGGCCAGGGATAGGTCATAGCGTACCCCAGAGCCAGAAGTGAGGCCTTTGCCAGGATGGGGGTGGAGGAATGTTCTGGAGAAGGAGGGAGAGAGCATGTAGGACCTTTCCTTTCCAATAGACTGTTTGCCAGTTCATAAATGCTCTGCCCTCCTTTTCTCTATGTCTGCCTTTCTTCAGGTTCCAGACCTTTTCTTTTCCAAATGTCCCCATGCCCTACCTTTTTTATGGGCCTTGTTGATTTTTAATGTTTTAGAACACTTCACCTAGAATCATTCTCTGTCTCTGAACCATTTGAAATTAAGTTGCAGACACCACTACATGCAGCCCTAGTCCTCAGGTATGAATCTCCAGGAGGAAAAATATTCTTCTCCAGAACCATCACACAGCACTCACATGTCAGAAAATGCACATTAATTCAATAGTATAGTTTCAATTTTTTTCTAGCATTCCCAAAACCTCTTTGTAGTTTTTCTCCTTCCTCCATCCACCCGGCCCCACATCCTTTTGCAGCTATGCCCCTTTAACATCATTTACTCTAGAACAACTCTCCCACTCGTCTTTGTCTTTTATGGCACTGATATTTGTAACTATTTCAATCCAGTTGTTCTAGAACACTTCCCACTTCTGGATTTGCCTGATTGTTTCTCATGATTAGATTCTGGCTAGGCATCTTTGCCAAGAATATTACCTAAGTATTACTGGTATTTCTAATTGTTTCATATCAGAAGATACATATTTTCGGCATCCTTCCAGATGATGTTTGATTGCTCGGTTAGAGGAGGGCTGCCAGACCCTGCTGTTGGAACCATTCACACTCCCCTTGGAATTATAAACAGTCTGCAGGGTAATCATTTAGGCTTAGGTGAATATCCTGTTGTCTGATGATTTTTAATCAAATTCTTTTATCATCCTGGATTATATTCTCCCGAATCAGTTACTATGTTGCTGGTTGCAAAATGATGATTTTCTCATTCTACAATTCCTCCCATATTTATTAGCTTGTATTCTGGAAAGAGGGGATGCCAGCAACTCTCTCTCTCTCTCTCTCTCTCTCTCTCTCTCACACACACACACACACACACACACACCTATAAATGCATTCATTTTTTTCAGTGAGTTAATATTCATTGCTGACATTATCTTTTTTCATGTTCAAATTGTCACACTGGTGTTTTGAAGTCCCTTCCAGATGAGTCCTGTGCCCTTCAACATGACCCAATTAATCTTTAAGTTCTCCTTTGTTTTTCTGACAAAGCAAGATGTTCCATGCTGCCTTTATGCTTTCCAGCTATGTCTCTATAGAACTTTTAGAGAGGAAGGGGTATTTAGAAACCAAGATATGGGCGCTAGGGTGTTCATAGTTACTAGGGAGTAATTGCTGATGGCTTCTAGGCCCAGTCAGTGGACAGAGCTGGAAACACACACACACACACACACACACACATTTAATGGTGCCAAATTTCCCCCTTAATAACATCATGTTTATTAAAAAGATAAAAGATCAGTCCTCACATTTTTCTGTTTTGGTGGAATGGGGATCTTTATAGCTGCTACTTGGCCTATTTATCCAGATGTTCATTTGAAGGATAGTTATTAAACATCTCCACCATGACAGCACCTGCACATCCAGGGGGGATGCAATAAGGCTGCCAGTTAAAATACAGAATCCCAGTGAAATTTGAATTTCATATACACAACAAATAAATTTCGTAGTGTAACTATGTCCAAAAGAAGTATGTCTCCTAGGACACAAAAATAAAATAAATGAAAGTCTAAATAAGATTTAATAAATAAAATAAAAACTAAACTAAAATAACTAAATTAAATAAAATAAATAAAAGTCTAAATAAAAATTTAGACTAAAAAATATATTAGTTGGGCACCTTGTATTTTTATTTGTGAATTCTGGAAACCCTGAGATCCAAAGACCAATAAATTACCACCCCTATCCCAAGGAGTTCACAGCCAAAAAAGACAGAGAAGCTGGAAATAAAGAGGAGCAATAAAACATTTCAGGTGTTGTGCCAAAAATGTGTCCAGGACCTGTTGGTAGCATGTGGTGTTGGGGAGATGGTTCAGAAAAGGCTGGGTTTTGAAGGGCAATGAACAATTTCTCATTAATCTCCACCTTTGAACAACAGGGGATGGGAAGACAGTTCTGTGACATGAAGATGTGGGGATAAGAGGAGACAGGAAAACAGGAAGCCATATGGGGCAGTCATAAGCCCTCTTACGGAGTTTGGGTTTTGGGCAAATAAACCAATATTTTCTTGTTGCCCTCTCCATCCTAAAATATTTTATAGCCACTCCCCAATATACATGTTTATAAACCGAATACATGTACAGTCTTACTAATGTACTATGCACGTTATAAGCACCAACTGAGTAATCCAGAGATCAAGAAGATAAGAAGTAGCTATAAATACAAGTTTCAATGCTTTCATCGCTTACACATTCTTGAGACAAATGCATCCTCCTTGGGGAACCCCTGTTATAAGTTTTGGGAAATCTGGTTCCCTCTGGGGAAGGATGAAAAGAAAACTGAAAAAGAAAAATTTTGTATTTTATTTAGTGTTTGTTAATATCATGTCGCTGAACTGACCGTCATTTCACCAGTGGGGTCCTCAGCCAGAGGTCATGAACGGCCTGAAACAGGCCCATAAACAGTGTTTCTGGGGACACTTGCGGTGTTACGTGCATGATACCTCACCATGGTGGCTGCTTTTCTGACAGGCTCACGCACACTCCCCTCTGGTCCAGGCTTCCATGGTCCTAGTCTCTTGTCTTGATTCTGCAGGATCCTCCTCGTGGTTTCTTTCCCTGCCTTCCTGTCTGGCCTGGACAAATCAGTTCTCCACTCACAGCCAGAGTGATCTTTCCAAGGAAATTCAGACTAAGCCACGCCCCTATTCAAAAACTTTCAAAAGTTTTTCAGAATAGAAATGAAACTTCCCATTATAGGTCCCTGCCTGTTTCTTTAATTTCACCTACAACTCTCTTTCCCTCACCCAACCAACCTGACCTTCTGTTCCTCCTCAAACACAAGTGCTTTCTCAGAGCCTTTGCACATGCTGGACCCCTCCGGGGCACACTGTTCCCCTGAGGCATGGACAGCCTGCCCACTTCAGGTCCCTTCAAAGAGGTCATTCCACATCCCACCCCCTCTGTACTACTCCCACTCCTGCATCCACTGCTTTTAGCTGCTGTATTCCCTAGCCCCTGCCCGCCCGCCCCCCGAACTTGACATCTTGTGACATACCATATACTCTTTGCATGTTTATTTGTTTGGCTTCTCATTGTCAGTCTCTCCTACAGACTAAGTCTAAGTGTCCCTACAGTCTAAGGGGTTTGAGCTCTGGGCTCCCAGCCTTCTCCCCTGGACAGTGGCTTCTCCGCTGTACTCTGTCTGCCCATAAAGTGCCTCTGCGCTATGACCCGTCTGACCCCTGTCCTCTCCCAGTCCTCCGCAGCACTTCCCAGACCTCCAAATGGAAAAGCAGCAGGCATGGGAGGGGACATGCTTGCAGCTTGGAGATAACCAACCCTCGTCCAGTCCTGGGATTGACTGCAGATGGGACCTTTGACTTTTTTTGACTTTTCATAGTTCCGCCATTTTGGCTGGGGTCACAAATGGAGCAGTTTGTAACTCAGGTGTGTCTGGACATGTAAACCCCTCTGAATCCTGGTTTCCCCACCTGGAAAATGAAGCTGGAGATGCCCGCCTTGAGGAGTGTTTCTGAGGAGTAAAATAGCACCCATGCGAAGTAGTGAGCACAGTGCTAGGCCCAGGGACCACACGAGAGAATCCACAATCATCCACAGTCATACAATGACTTTTATTATTGTTGTTGCTGTTGTTTCAAAGGTACTAGGAACTTTATTAACATTTAATGTATTACTTGCCCCAGGGGTACAGGTCTGTGAATCATCAGGCTTACCCACTCACAGCACTCATCATAGCACATACCCTCCCCAATGTCCACAACCCAGCCACCCTATCCCTACCCTCCCACCCCCCAACAACCCTCAGTTTGTTTGTGAGATTAAGAGTCTCTTATGGTTTTTTGTTTTTGTTGTTTTTATTAAGAATGTTTATAGCAGCAATGTCCACAATATCCAAACTATGGAAAGAACCTAGATGTCCATCAGCAGATGAATGGATAAAGAAGATGTGGTGTGTATATATATACAATGGAATACTATGCAGCCATCAAAAGAAATGAAATCTTGCCATTTGCAATGACATGGATAGAACTAGAGGGTATTAAGCTAAGTGAAATAAGTCAATCAGAGAAAGATAATTATCATATTGTCTCTCTGATATGAGGAATTTGAGAGGCAGCGTGGGAGGCCGAGGGGTGAAGGGAAGGAAAAATGAAACAAGGTGGGACCAGGGAGGAAGAAAAACCATAAAAGACTCTTAATCTCAGGAAACAAACTGAGGGTTGCTGCAGGGTGGAGGGGTAGGGATAGGGTGGCTAGGTGATGGACTTTGGGGAGGGTATGTGCTATGGAGAGTTCTGTGAAGTGTGTAAGCCTGATGATGCACAGACCTGTACATCACTGAAATCATGCAGTGTGTGTTCCCCCGTGTCTGGCTTCCTTTGCTCACATTAGGTCTGTGAGACTCATCCGTGTGACTGTGTAGGTGGTGATGTACTTCTGTGACTTTTCCTGCCCTGTTCTGCTGCATCTTGACCCCCATCTGGAACACCCACGTTAGTGCCTGGCCCGCCTGCCCTCAGAGAAAGGAGCCCAAGATTCCCCACCCGGGCTCCAGGTTTTTGAACTGACCTTCTTAATGTTCCCTCGGTAATTTCAAAGCAGTTCTAGCAGGCATTACCTTATATTTTCTTACCATTACTTAAAACATGCCCTTTATCCCAAAAGGCAGTCTTATCCCACAGAGTCAAGAGAGTCCTAGATGAGGCAGCTCTCAAGTAATATGGAAAGGACATCATTAAGTCCTGATTTGCCTCTGGTTCTGAAGGAAGGGAGCCCAGTGGAGGAGTGAGGGAGAGCCCCGAGCAGGTGAATCTGACAGCTTGATGTGACTTGGACGGGCACAGGAGGGCAGCAGGGGGTGGGTGGTGCAGACAAGAGGAAGACAAGAATTAATGAGAAAGAGAAAATAATTTAGCAGGACATCAAGCCCCTGGAGACAAATTCCTTCTCCAAACGTCTCATTTGTCCAGAGGAGACGAGGAAAAGTCTACGGCAGAAAGGCTGGCCTCGAGAATTTCATTTCCCTTATGCTATTCAGATTCCCAATGTGATCGATAAAAGTACAATTAGCGTGCCAGATCGCATCAGATGTTTTTAACCTTTAGGTGGTGGCAACATGCTATTAAGGCTCTTCCTCCCCACCGTGCCCCTCTCTCACATGGGCAGGCTAAGTTGTCACCGCAACTGACATTTGATGTTATAATTTTAACATACTTTAAAAAATTCAGATAAAGATTTTTTCCATTTTTTAAAGCTGGGAGCCAGATGTAATTGCCTTGCTCTGGACTTTAGATCTAAATCATTCTGCCAACTCATCCTGTAGTTATTAAGGACTTTATCATTGGAATGTGTACCACATACACGGCAGGTTACCATGCCCCCAGAGGATGAGAAGTAAACTTTTGATTTCTCCTACGATAAAGAATGACTTTTAATACAGAAACCGTGAAGGTTTTGTTTAGTAAGTTGCTCAGTCAGCTAATTAATCAATCCGTCCACAGACCCGTTGGGGTGCCCACTGTAGGTCTAGGGTATCACGTTCCCTGCACCAAGCAGCCTTCCATCTAAGTGGGAGAAGACAAGAGACAGACTTGGCACTTTTTGTAGATTTGGGTGCCTGAAACTGGGTATATAGTGGTGCTCAATAAATGATCTCTAGGTCAACATAGAGTGGAAAATACGAGGTGGTGCAAGAGCAGCTGGACCTGCCGTGGCAGCACATGGTTTCAGTGTCCTGTGTCATTCCCTGCAGGTCACCTCTGATGTCTGCTCTAGCTGGGGGCTGGAGAGGGGGTGCTGTCCCAGCGCAACCACAGCAGAGTCTGGGCTCAAGCAGACAAGGCTCATGCCAAAAGTTCTGCTCTCCCTTTTCCTGCCTCAGCGCTGCTCTACCTGGGAGTTACTAAGCCTGCAAACAAGTGCAACCCAGAAATGCAGGGAGTAAAATCTCCCATTGCAACCCCCAGGCAGTGGGGTGAGGAGCAAATGGGTAAGTGCCCCGATCTTTATCCTCAATAGAGAGTTTGGGAGGTGCTTTGTACAGCTCTCAGAAGCCCCAGCGAACCCAGCCTCTGGTGCCTCAGTGAACCCCCTTTCCATTGGCTTTTCCTCCCTCCCCATTCCCCAAACTCCCTTACTCCAGTTTCCTCTGGGATCACCTCCCAAATAAACTTCCTGCACCCAAGTCTTATCTTTGGCTATAATTTGGGGTCAACCAATCTAGACACCTAAAGAAGCTAATTTCCATAAACCATGCAGGAAGTGTGTCCTCCTTTCCTTAGGGGCACAGCTCATCGCTAAGTGATGCACTATTGAGTACAACCTTGAGTGCTGTGGCTCTCAGAGCAGCTGGGCCAGCCAGGTCTGGGACCCTTAGGGCACCTTCCTGGAGGGACAGGAGATTGATTGGGCCTGGACTTGTGTGGGGGACTAAGCAGGGAAGAGGAAGACCATTTCAGGAGAGAGAACCTTGAGCAAAGTTGCAGAGGTAGGAATGAGTGTTGCCTGTGCATAGGACCATGAGGAGCCCCTAGGCTGGAGTGGGGGGCCAGAGCTGTCTAGAGTGGAGGGTAAGTTTAGGCAGAGGAATGAGAGCTGAGCATGGAGGGCTTGCTATGGGCTCTGCTCCCACAATAACTGTTGACCGAGTCACCCTGAGGAAGACACACACAATCTGTACTAAATGCACACAAATTATGCATGGAGGTGCAGGCAGGTGCATCAGAAGAAGTTTGCCCAGGTACAGGAAGGAGAATTAGAGCGTTTTAGAGCAATAAGGAATCTTGGTGAAGCGTTGACCTATAAATGGTATGAGTACCATTGCCTCTCACCTCTGCACCCACACCTATCACTCACTGTCTTGCTGAGCCCAGAGGTGACCTCCTAAACTTACTCATCACCACGTCCAGACAGCCACTCTCTGTCTACCAGAATTGTCTTCCCAGATCAAATTCCACCTCAGTTCAGGGCAGAGACCCATGTTTCCTCAGTTATAGCTCCCAACAGGAGACCAGGAAGCCTTTCCCCACATATTTCCAGGGATTAGCAGCTCACCCCTCCATAGGACAATCTAGGCTGCTGGTGAGCAATTCTCATTATCAAAAAATTCTAGAGCCACTAAATGGTCTAGTCATTCTTCCATATGAAGCTTAGCAGATAATTGAGGGCTGTTATCAGCCCCTTCCCTTCTCCCCATGCACTCATCTCCAGGGTAAAGAATCCTGGTTCTTTCCAACTTTCCTCACACCATATAGATCTATGGCGCCTAGACATCCTAGTTTCCCTTCTCTCGATCTACAGGCATACCTCAGCATTATGACTGGTTTGGTTCCAGACCACCACAGTAAAGTGAATATCACAATAAAAAAGTCAAATGATTTTTTTTTTTGGTTTCCCAGAAATATAAAAGTTATGTTTACACTATGCTATAGTCTATTAAGTGTGCAATAGCATTATGTCTAAACACACACACACACACACACACACACACAATGTGCATACCTTAATTAAAAAACACTTCACAAGACACCTGGGTGGCTCAGTCGGTTAAAAGTCTGACTCCTTTTTTTTTTTTAAGATTTAATTTATTTATTTGACAGATAGATCACAAGCAGGCAGAGAGGCAGGTAGAGAGAAGAAGGGAAACAGGCTCCCTGCTGAGCAGAGAGCCCAACGCAGGGCTCGATCCCAGGACCCTGGGATCATAACCTGAGCCGAAGGCAGAGGCTTTAACCCACTGAGCCACCCAGATACCCCAAGAGTCTGACTCTTGATCACAGCTCAGGTCTTGATCTCAGGGTCAAACCAACAACAACAACAACAAAAACAACAAAAACAAAAAACAAAAACACTTTGCTAGAAATGTGCTAACCATCCTCTGAGCTCTCAGTGAGTTCTAATTCTTCTGCTGGTGGCGGTTTTGCCTTGATGCTGATGGCTGCTGACTGGTCAGGGTGGTGGTTGTGGAAGGCTGAGTGGCTGTGGTCATTTCTCAATATAAAATAGCAGTGAAGTTTGCAACATCAATGGACTCTTCGAAAACAAATTCTCTGTAGCATGTGATGCTGTTTGATAGCATTTTACCTGCAGTAGAACTTCTTTCAAAACTGGAGTCCAACCTCTCAAACCTTACCACTGCTTTATCAACTAAGTTCGTGTGATATTTTCTATCCGTTGTTGTCATTTCAACAGTCTTCACAGCATCTTTACCTACCAGATTCTGTCTCAAGAGACTACTTGCTTTGTTCATCCATGAGAAGCAACTCCTCATCTATTTTATCAAGAGATTGTAGCAATTCAGTCCCATCATCAGGCTCCACTTCTAATTCTAGTTCTCTTGCTATTTCCACTACAGCTGTACTTATTTCCTCTACTAAAGTCTGGAAACCTCATTGGGGTTGGAATCAAGTTCTTTCAAACTCCTGTGAATGCTGATATTTTGACTTCTTTCCGTGAATCACAAATGTTTTTAATGGCACCTAGAATGGTGAAACCTTTCCAGAACGTTTTCAATTTCCTTCGCCCAGATCCATCAGAGGAATAGTTATCTATGGCAACTATTGCCTTTCAAAATGCATTTCTTAATAATAAGACTTGAAAGTCAAAATGACTCTTTGAGATGGCCGGGTGATGGACACTGGGGAAGGTATGTGCTATGGTGAGTGCTGTGAAATGTGTAAGCTGATGATTCATAGACCTGTACCCCTGGGGCAAATAATACATTATATGTTAATAAAAAATGAAACATAAATAAGTAAAAAATAAAACAAAATGACTCTTTGATCTATGGGCTACAGAATGGATGTTGCGTTAGCAGGCATGAAAACAGCATTCATCTCATCGTCCATCCCAATCCGAGCTCTTGGGTGACCAGGTGCATTATTAATGAGCAGTAATATTCTGAAAGGAATCCTTTTTCTGAGCAGGAAGTCTCAACAGTGGGCTTAAAATACTCAGTAAACCATGTGCTCTCAGCTACACTTTGCTGTTTTATTTATAGAACACAAGCAGAGTACATTGAGCCTAATTCTTAAGGGCTCTAGGATTTTCAGAATGGTAAATGAGCACTGGCTTCAACTGAAAGTCACCAGCATTCACCCCTAACGAGAGAGTCAGCCCGTCTTTGAGGTTTTCAAGCCAAGAACTGACCTCTCCTTTTTAGCTATAAAAGTCCTAGATGACATCTGGTCCAAACAGAAGGCTTTTCCGTCTACATTGAAAATCTTTCATTTAGTGGAGACACCTCCATTATCTAGATCTTCTGGATAACTTTGTGTTTCTACATAAGCAATGGCTGCTTAACCTTGAACTTTCATGTTATGGAGATGGCTTCTTTTCTTAATATGTTATGGAGATGGTTTCTTTACTTAAACCTCATGAACCCACCTCTGCCAGCCAGCTTCAAACTCTTCTTCTGTAGCTTCTTCACCTCTCTCAGTCTTCACAGAATTGCGGAAGTTTAGGACCTTGCTCTGAATTAGGCTTTGGTTAAGGGAGTATTGTGGCTGGTTTGATCTTCTGTCCAGACCACTCTAAATTTCTCCATATCAACAGTAAGGCTATTTCACTAAATAAATGTCTTTTCTTAAATAAGGATTTCACTTTCTTATTTGTGTGTTCACTGGAGTAGCACATTTAATTTCCTTCAAGAACTTTTCCTTGGGACTTGGAGGTACAGGATTCTAGTTATGGAATGAACAAGTCATGGGAATAAAAGGCACAGCATAGGGAATACAATCAATGTATATTTTAATAGTGTTGTATGGTGACAGACAGTCGCTCCCCTTGTGGCAAGTACGCATAACACACACTTAACTGACTTAATCATTTCTAGGTTTTGACTTAAAGGGAGAGACATGCAACTCTTCCTTTCACTTGAACACTTTGAGGCCATGGTGGGTAATCCATTAGCCTAGTTCCAATATTGTGTCTCAGGGAATAGGGAAGCCAGGGCAGAGGGAGACACAGAGAACGACTAGTCAGTGGTACAGTCAGAACACACACATGATCCAGTGAGTTTGCCATCTTACTTGGGCATGATCTGTGACGCCCCCCAAACAATGACAATAGTAACATTGAAGATCACTGATCACAGACCACCATATCAAATAGAACAATGATGAAAAAAATTCAATATTGTTAGAATCACCAAAGTGCAGCACAGAGACATGAAGTGATAAATTGCTGTTGGAAAAATGGTGTTGTTAGACTTGATGAGGGTGGCCACAAATCTTCCATTTGTAAAAAACAAAAACAAAACCTCCTAAAACCACAAAAGAACCTGCAGTATCTGCAAAGCCCAGTAGAGCAAGGTATGCCTCCAATCCCATTCCTTAGCCCCCACTGCCATATGCAGCTCTGAGACCTACAAGAATACTTGACATGGTTGTCCAGCGTGGGGGGGGGGGTGTGCTCCCCTGTGGGGTAATGAAGACCACACGCCAACCACCCACACAGCCTGAGGTCCTGCAGGTGTGGGCTTCTGCCTCAGCTCACACTGAGATCACAGTGCGCTGAGATCACCGTCTGCACAATTCCCTATACCTTTTCCAGAAAAACAAGAGTTCCCCCAATTTGTACTTGGGCAATTGACTTAAAACCTACATTCTGTGACATATTTGCTATAATTTTTGCTTTGCTTGAATTTCCTGATATCAATCTGCTGAGAGATTTTGAATCTCGATCTTGTCATGCAGAATATTAGCTGTCCCTATAAATTTTGTGTCAATTTCAGATTGACAAAATCTGCCTCATATTCAATCAATGATATAAAACATATGCTGCATAGGACAGGCCCAAAAGCAAAACCTTGGATTCCCCACTTAGGCTTCCCTCCATAACAACAACCACTTGTTAATCCAATTTTGGATCAAAAATGATTTTTCCACCAGCTCTGAACCTATCCAGGTCCTGCCTTCAGAAAATGAAATTAGAGATTTGTTGCATAATAGGATAAAATCCAACTTTACCTACGGAAGGGGTCCTTCATTTGGGATCCACATATCTCAATGTTAGGAAGCTTGTGAACTTCCCTCCCAAAATTGTATGCAAATATGTGTGTATGTATATATGCACGCACCTTCGTTCATTGATTTTTTTTTTCAGATTCACAAATTTCTGCATATTTCTTCCATTTCTTGAAAGGATTGACCCACACAATTTTAAGAGCCAGCTGTCAGTAGCATTCCCTTGGAACTCCACGCAGGTTGTAATCTCCAAAATGGAACAGGATCCGTTGGGTATGCCATGGTGTGTTACTCAAAAACCAGTGCTGGCGACAGCGATGACAGCTTTGATTCTAGTTGCTCATGAGCCCCTGAAGGATGACGGTAGTAGCTGGCTGTACCAGGTCTTGGAAGGTTTCGAGGGAGACCAAAAAAAACAATATCCTTGGTCAAGAAGTGGAAGCCTTGGAGACATGTTCTATTAGCCTCCTTAGGAGTAAACTCAGAGCTTTGCTTTATCTTGGTGATGAGAGAGCTCTGTACCTGTATGGCCCAGGATGGTTCTGGAAGCCTCTTCAGCCACCCAGTCCTGAGGCTTTGCAGGACTTTGAGGATTAAATGCATCCATACACATTTGTGTGATTAGCATAGATCGCTGCTCCCACAAAGAATCCATTCTGTCCCAGTTCCCAGCGAGACCATCAACTAGTGTGTTGATCTGGGATCTGTAGTTTCCTAACTACAACTCCACAATTCAAATCAGTGTTCAGCAAACAAGGTAATCTTATCAGAAAGAAGCAGAGATATCTCAGAAAACCGGGGGGCTGTGGCAGCAGGAATGAGAACCTTCATAACAAAGCTGGTATATTTGTCTGTCGAGAGAGCTGCCCCTTACCCTGTTTTGACATTCTCTCTTCCTGCAGATCAGCTTTGCTCACCCCAGGTCTTGGCAGAAATGGCCACCCTATCTCCCCGTTCCAGAATAACAAATGTAAGCTCCCAGGAAAGATCAATTTTATCTGCCTAGCTTGGACCAGGTGTCCACCCCGGCTCAACTGGCTGTGAAGAGAGACAGTTGGGGTCACATATTATGACATGATTACCATGACTCATTCTATAGAGGGAGGATGTAGTTACCAGAGAAATAATGTATAGGCTGCTAAGGCACCCCAAAATGTGTCTACTTGAGATGTGATGAAAAAGATCTCATTTTTTTTTTCATATTACATAGATTGTATGTGAAATATTTCACTTAGCCACAAAGCATTCTTTAGGGAGTTGGTAGGTAAGAGGGTGGTGATCAGGGAATTGGGAAAGTCCCTCTAAATCTCAGTGAGGAGATTAACAAATTTGATAAAGAAGTATATGGGGATGAGTTTGCCGCACTGTTTATTAAATACATTGTAAAGCTATAAAAAGTATAACAGATTAATACTAATACACCAAGAGACTAGCAAAACACTCCAATTAGAGGCTATATTTATAAATTACCCAAATGTCTGCAAAGGCCAGAAACATACATAAATATTTGTGATATAAGTATTGTTGCAAACTCATAAAGGCAAAAAAAAAAAAAGAGGAGGAGAATTTAATTTTTTAAAATTGGGATAATTTAGTAATGATCAGGGAGAACAGATGGAGCTTAACTGAACATCAGAAATCAACACAAATTCCAGATCAATAAAAGGTTAATTATAAACACAAACCCACAAAAATAGAAGAAAACACAGAGGATGTGAGGACTTCCTAAGGATAAAAGAAGGCAAGAAATCTCAAAATAAGATCAGTACATTTGACTACATAAAATGAAGAACCTCTGCACTTGAAAAAAAAAAAAGCAAAACAGAATTAAGATGGAAATGGACAAATTGAGACAAATACTTCCATGATGGTGTCAAGATCTTAATACTTAAACCATAAAATGTCCTTAAAAATTAACAAGAAATATTTATTTTTTTAGATTTTATTTAAATTCAAGTTAGTTAACACACAGTGTATTATTACTTTTAGGGGTAGAATTTAGGGATTCATCAGTTGCATACAACATCCAGTGCTCATTACCTCAAGTGTCCTCCATAAATAAATAAATAAGCAGGCAGAAGACATGATCAGTCAACTCCCAAAGGAAAAAATAGAAAAGTTTAACCAGTATATGTTTAAGAAAATTGTTAACCTCACGAATGAGTAAGTGAGAGAACACACCAAAAGGACAATGTCAGTAACTTACCATTTCCCTGCAGGGGACAAGAGCAGGCGCATCTGTCTGATAATACTGCGTGTTGAAGGGGATCTGATGAACGAGGCACTCTGGTTGGTAAGCCATTTCTGGGATAATTTGGCAATTTATAAGAAGAGCTTTAACTCTGTCAGGAATCTATCCTAATCTATCCAATGCACAGGGAGTTTATTTTTATTTTTATTAACATATAATGTATTATTTGTTTCAGGGGTACAGGTCTGGGAATCATCAGTCTTGCACAATTCACAGCGCTCACCACAACACATATCCTCTGCAATGTCCATCCCCCAGCCACCCCCTCCCTCTCACCTGCCTCCCCTCCAGCAACCCTCAGTTTGTTTCCTGAGATTAAGAACAGGGTGTTTATATGTAAGAATCTTGACGACTGGAGTAGAACAATTTAAATACCTGTCAGTACAGTTCTGACTACACAAAGTATGGCTTACTTGCAATAGCGACATAAATTCATGGCCATGATAAGGACATTTTGAATGAACATTTACTGACCAAAGAGACTTACCCACAATACACTTTGAGAAGTGTACTGAGATAGAAATTCACATATGATCTAATTTACCTTTGATTTGAATTTGAAATCCACAGCTCTAAGATTTTTTTTTTTTTAACATGTTGACAGGGTTATGCAACAATCAATTTTGGAACATTTTTCTCATCTCAAAGAGAAACCCTCAGTTCATCAGGAGTCACTTAATCCCTCCCCTAACCCCCAACACTGGGCCACCGCTGACATATTTTCTGTCTCTACAGGTTTGCCTATTCTAAACATTCCCCATCAGTGGAATCATATAAGATGCAATCTTTTAACAACTAGTATCTTCCACTTAGCATAATGTTTTCAAGGTTCATCCATGTGATAGCATGCATCAGGACTTTTTACTGCTGAATAATATTCAATTATATTGCTATGCCCCATTTTATTCATTCATTCATTCATTCATTCATTCTTCTGTTAATGGATGCTGGAGTTGTTTCTGCTTTTTAGCTATTGTGAATAATGTTGATATTAACATTTTCATGTGACCCAAGTGTTCATTTCTCTTGTGTATAAAAGTAGAAGTCTGATAGGTCACATAAACTCCATGCTTAGCTGTTTGAAAAACTGCCACAGTGTTTTCTAACGCGGATACATCATTTGACATTCCCACCAGTGGTACCTGAGGGCTCAGATTTCTCCACACCCTTGTCAACATGTGTTACTATTTGTGTTTTTGATTACAGCCATCCTAGTGGGTGTGAAGTGGTATTTCTTTGTGGTTTTGGTTTGCATTTTCCTGACAGTTAATGATATTAAACCTGTTTTCATGGGCTTGTTGGTCATTTGTATATTTTCTTTGGAAGAATGTCTATTCAGATCCTTTGCCCATTTTTATATTGATTTATTTATCTTTACATTATTGAGTTATAAGAGTTCTTTATATATTTTGGATACAAGCCACTTATCAGATATGTGACATGCAAATTTCCCAGTCTATGTATTGCCTTTTCTTTTTTAATGATATCATTTGCAGCACAAAAGTCCTTAACTCTGCTTAGGACAAATTATCTATTTTTATTTTTCCTCACTTGTGCGTTTCAGGTTGTATCTAAAAAGGCTTTCTTTAATTCCAGGTCATGAAGACTTACTCCTATGTTTTTTCTCCAAAGCGTTTTATACTTTTAGCCCATAAATTGAGATAACTGAATCATATTAAGTTTTAGGTATAAAGAAGGAACTTGACTTCATTCTTTCTTTTGCATGTAGCTTTCCAGTTGTTCCAGCATCATTTGCTGAAAATTATTTTCTCACTGAATTATTTTGGTGCCCTTGTTGAAAAGCAAATGACCGTAAGTGTGGTTTGTTTTGGTATCTTAGTTTTATTCCACTGCTCTATATGTATTTTTGCCAATATCACATTCTCTTGATTATGTAGCTTCGTAATAGGTTTTGAAATCAAGAAGTGTTGAGTCCTTTCAATCTGGTTTGTTTGTTTGTTTTTTTTTCCAAGATGGTTTTAGCAAGTCTGGCTTCCTTACATTCACATAAGAATTTTAGGATCAATATTTTAATTTCTGCTAAAGAAAAAAAAAAAGCCGGGGCACCTGGGTGGCTCAGTGGGTTAAAACCTCTGCCTTTGGCTCAGGTCATGATCTCAAGGTCCTGGGATCAAGCCCCACATCGGGCTCTCTGCTCTCAGGGAGACTGCTTCCTCCTCTCTCTCTCTCTCTGCCTGCCTCTCTGCCTACTTGTGATCTCTGTCTGTCAAATAAATAAATAAAATCTAAAAAAAAAAAAAAAAAGAAAAAAAAAAAAAAAAAAAAGCCAGCTGGGATTCTGTTTAGGGTTACTTTCAATCTACAGAGCAACTTAAAGAATATAGCCATTTAAGAAATATGAAGTCTTCTTATCCATAAACATGGGATGTCTTTCTGTTTATTTAATTTCTTTACAAAGTATTTTGTCGTTTTCAGAGTACAAGTCTTGCCCTTTGTTAAATTTATTCCAAAGTATTTTATTCTTGATGCTTTTATACATGGAATTGTTTCTTGATTTCATTTGAAGATTGTTTATTGTTGTGTATAGAATTATAATTGATTTTTGTATATAAATCTCATATCCTGCAACCTTGTTGGACTTTTTCATCAGTTCTCACAGTCATTTTGTGGATTCCTTAGTATTTTCTGTGCACAAGATCGGGTCATCTGCACATAGTTTTACTTCTTCCCACAATAGAGATTTATCAATAAATCGATGTATTAATATTATTTCAATTTTTGGAAGATAAACAACCAATAGGAAATAGGGCCAAATGTCAATAGAGATTTCCTTGGGTGTTGATATTACAGGTTTGTTTGTTTTTTTTACGTTTCCAAATTTTACAAATTTAAGTCATGTGTTACTTCAAAAACATGCAATAAAATTGTATAATTTCCAAGTATTTTTGAGCACCAACTACATACCATGACTTAGAAACTATGAAGTTGTCAAAAGATGCAGAAGACCAGTCCTTCTTCCCAAAGAAGTGTTAATAAGGCATTTAGGAGGAACTATAAGATGAAGTGCTAAAATAGAAAGAATTAGTGCCCACATGTATGATCCTGACAGCAGCACAGGCTATCAGAGTGGGCCTCATGGAGGAGGCAGACCTTGTAAAATGAGTAGTTGTGGGTACAGAAGAGGCAGGGAAGAATCAAGGTAAAAAGATTACCCTAGAAGAGTAATCATTACAGGGGTTGGTGCAGTGAGGAGACAAGCTGGGTACACCCAGTCAGGCAGAGGACGGTGGTACCAAGCAGAGGACCTTGCATTTAAATCTGCCTGCACGGTCATCCATGATAGGGTCAGGTTTAGGAGCTGACTGCAGAAAACTGGATTTAAGAAAGATACGCTAAGACAGAACCCATGTGGGCAGAACACTGAGATTGAGAAGGGGACTGGTGAAAGGGTTCTAGACCAGGGTGGTTGCAGTGAGGGGTGGGAGATTTCAAGAAACAGCCTGAAATCTGAGGAGGAAGACCTAAAATCAACTTTGTGTCCTTGGGCATGTTCTGCCCCCCTCACCCCTGAGGGCCCCTGCCATCCTTTTCTGCAAGTAATAAAACACTTTACAAGCAATGGCTCCAGCAGTGAAGATATTAACTGTCTCACATAAGGAAAAATCCAGAGGTAGGCTGCCCTGGGTTTGGCACAACTGCCCAGTAACGTCATTCAGAGGTTCTCATCTCTTCCTACTGCTCTGTCCTGCTATTGCCGGTGTGTCACCTTGCCACCTCAGGGTCAATCAGTGTCCGCTGTGGCTCTAAGAACCACATCTGTGCTCAAGGCAGAAAACAGAAGGTTAGAAGAATACCAGCCCCATCTGAACATCTTACCAGAAAAGTAAAGCTTCTTCAGAGTCCTCCAGGACAACCCCGTTATGTTTCCCAGGCCACAACTAAGTCACATGTACCCTCAGCCAGCTAGAGGAGGATCTAGGAAATTGGCTCACAGAATCCTCGTGACTGGCTTAGACCAATCATGCTCCATTGCCTGAGAAAACTGCTGATCACAATTAAATTAGAATTCTGTTAACGAGGAGGAGGGAGCAGCCGGTGTTAGGAAGAGCATGGATGGTATCTGACCCAGGGAGTGGGGCAAGGCCCCTCCTGATGCCCCCAGTCTATGAGCTCTCGTCTCCTGCACTGCCCCTCCCATCTCCTCCAGCTACTCTGCTCGGTTGTCCTGTCACTCACTTGCTGCCAACGCCTCTTCCTTCCCCACGTGGCCCATGCAGAAAACAACTACTTTATCAACATCGGGCACACTGATTTTCCCAGTGTGACTAGTATGTTGATTGGGCAGAAACTGACATGTCGTTATGGAGCCACATGTGATAGACACAGCCTCTCCAGGCCCCTCTGTTAGTATCCTGGCTCTGCTTCGAAGGCTTTTCTGACATTTGCTTACTTATCTTTCTTGAAATTTCTCCTTCTAGTTCATCAGGTGACCATGTGAGCCTTCCAAGTGTGAGGTGCAGGAAAACAGCCTTGCCTTGCCTTCCTTCTTCCCATGGCATGTTCCTCTGTGTGACGGTCCTCACTATTCAGGGGCTTCTAAGCAGTTTAGTCGTGGGCTTGGAAAGGCAGTGGGGCAGAGATGACTCAGGCTTCCTCAAGCTCCACACGACTCCTAGTCAGGGATCCAGTCATTGTGGGTTTTTTGGTTTTTTAACTTTTTGAGAAAGAGAGCAGGAGTGGAGAGAGAGGCAGAGGGAAAGGAAGACAGACAAGCAGACTTCCCACTGGGCAGTGTTCCCCCCTCCCCGGCAATGCGGGGCTCAATCCCAGAACCCTGAGATCATGACCTGAGCCAAAGGCTGTCACTTAACAGACTGAGTCACCCAGGCACCCCAGTGCTCCAGTTATTGCAAACACCAGGGAAAGATCAAGTCTGATGACTGTCATGGGGAGGAGTTGTCCAAATGGTCAAGAGCCATTCTGGTTCCAGAATTCAGAGGTGCCTCATGCCGCCTCTTTGCCCAGGGCTGAGCTGGAGTCACATGCAAGCCAGTCAGTCTCCCAGGGAAAGAATTTATCCCCATGATTCCTCCCCTATAACTCCCTGGTCATCAGACCCAAGCAAGCCCACCTGGCCCCTATTGCCACCACACTTACTTCTGTAACCCTTCACCACTTTGATTCAAACTGTTTCTGCTATCGTCAATTTCACCTGTCAGGATTACACAAGTTACTATCCCCCACCTTCATTCGTTTCTGTACCATCTGCACTACTTTTTTTCATTTCCTCCTCATGCCTGCATAATAATATCTTCATGATTTTAGTAGGACTGCCTATTCTTGCTTAAATACAATTTTTAAAAAATTAAAACTTTAGATCACTATCCTTTATGGAAAACAAACATTATCTTCCCTAAACAGAAAGTAACCTTGAAGATAAATGTAATGAAAACAAAACAATGGCAACCTGATGCTGCATGATAAACAGTATTTGGGGAGGGGTAGGGGAAAGTTGTGAAGAAAATGGAAGGAGGCATGTTGACGGGGTGGGGAGCAGGGGCACCCATGAGTGAGTATGTGGAGAAAGACCGAGGTTCAGCTGTGTACCTCAGGCAGAGGTGCCTGGATCTCTCTTTGGTCTAAACAAAAGACATTAGAAGAAAGATCAGACAAAAAAGTCACAATCCAGCATTTTCTGTACTTCTCCTTGCTGGCATTCTATTTTTTTAATTTATTTTTTTATTATGTTATGTTAGTTATCATACAGTACTTCATTGATTTTTGATCTAGTGTTCCATGATTCATTGTTTGCCTATAACACCCAGTGCTCATTGCAATCCATGCCCTCCTTAATACCCATCACTGGGCTAATCCATCCCCCTCTCAGCCCTCCCCACTTGAAACCCTCAGCTTGTTTCCTGGAGTCCATAATCTCTCATGGTTCATCTCTCTCTCTGATTTCTACCTCTTCATTTTTCCCTTCCTTCTCCAAATGTCCTCCACACTATTTTTTATGTTCCACATATAAGTGAAACCATATGGTAATTGTCTTTCTCTGCTTAAATTATTTCACTTAGTGTAATCCCCTCCAGTCCCATCCACAAAGATACAGATGTAGTGAAAAGAAGGGGCACATGCACCCCAATGTTCATAGCAGCAATGTCCACAATAGTGAAACTGTGGAAGGGGCCACGATGCCCTTCAACAGACGAATGGATAAAGAAGATGTGGTCCATAGATACAATGGAATATTACTCAGCTGTCAGAAACGATGGACATCCACCATTTGCACTGTCATTCAGTTCCAATGCGTTGGATTCCTTGTGATGCCTGGTGCCTCCGTCTTTGAATATCCTAGTGTCCTGAGAAGTTGAGGGGGGGTGGTGCCAATTTGACTCTGGTAAGAAGAAGAGCCTGTCCCTGTTCACTTTGGAGCCAATTCCAGGATGTATGGGTCAAAAAGGTAAATGTATAGCCACAGCCTCATCCCATCCCCCGGGACTGCAACAGAGTGTGACTGCAAGCCCTGTGGTTTCCTTAGGGCTAAGAGGGAGAGCGAGCCAGAGGGCCTGGGGGCAAGGGAGCAGTCGGTGGGCTTCCACCCAGGTGATGGAAGAGAGGAAAGGAAGCTTCTAGCATGGGTGAAAACATGCCAGTTAAGTTCTGATACTAAGAATCCTGCAGAAGCCTAGAATTAACATAGAAATGACAAGGAAATCAAAGGGAAAGCTTCAAAATGGTTACCTTCTGCTCCCATGAGTCCTTCAAGACAAGGTGGTTTGGAAGACCGAGGGATATGGGCCAGAAAGAGACCAATAAGAGAAGGTCCTACCTGAGAAGCTCTCACAGTTGAGTCATGAGGAACTGAAGCAGGAATTAATGTGAAATACTGGGTGCCTGGAAGCCATAGGGTCTTGCTTAGGCTTCAGCCAGGCATATGTTTGACCTCTTTGGCATTTAGTAGCTATGCAACCTTGGGAAAGTTAAATAATCTCTCTGAACCTTGTCAGCAAAATGAGGCTGATAATATCTACCTCATAGGGTTGTTGCAAGGGTTAAATCAAAAAGCATATACAGAATGCCAAGTATGGTGGTTGGCTGTAGGTGAGTAGATAGGTAGATAGATAGATATTCCATCATTAACATTTATTATTATTATTATTATTATTCACACTTGACTTGGATTTGTCTGACAAGCTGGGACTAAATTAATTGGTCCTGTTTTCTAAACAAACCAACAAAGGAGCAAATAAAGAGAAGCTAAGCGCAATTTGTTCTGTGACAAAGTGAAAAACAAAAACAAAAACAAAAACAAGCCAGAAAAAGAAATCCACCTCCGGCCCGAGAAGACAGAAGACACATTTCAGGGATCCCACCTTTTGGCATCAAAGATGCTTTCGTGGGTTAAAAAAAAATGGACCCTTTCAGGAGTGGTAAAGATTAGAAGCGGGGATTGTGTTTTAAAAACATCATTCTTGGTTAAAAAGAGGAAAAAAAGACAAGAAATTAGAGCATTTGTGTTTAGGAGGGAAAAAATAGCTAGTTTTATAATCTGCCATTTGGAAAATCAAATCTATATAAAGAAATAAGACTGTGAGCTGAGGGAAGAATGAGGTTTCTGGGCGACAGGTTCATTTGTAAGTTTCGTGTGGCTCTTGAAGGTCACTCCTCCCAGGGACTTCATCCCACTTCGCAAACAGAAGACGAATCTGCAGTCCCTCCACTGCAGCAGGTTATACAAGGAAACAATAAATGTGAGAGGCAGTCGCACTCCTAAAGAGGTCTAAATTGAATTGCATTGACTTTTTACAAAGCCACAAATTGCTTATCTTATTCAAGTGCCTGAGTGTTTGCTTTTTGATGAGCTGGGCACAAAGATATCTTGAAGTTTGACAGTGGTCTGAGTCGCCCAATTTGAACTGCCGGTGGTGGGGTGGGAGGCAGAGTGGGGGGCACGGGGCTCCTGGGCTTACCCTGCTTTTCCCCCCTGCGCAAGGCCAAGGGGATCACTCTCAAAGATGATCCTGAAAATCCAAGGTCCTATGAGGATGGGTCCGTCCATTCCGCCGCTAAAATGCATCTACATCCTAGCTCCCTTGTGGGGTTCAAATAAGATAACAGATGTAAAAAAAAAAAAATCAAACACTTCAGATTTAGGGAGTCAAGAAAGAAGAAAGAAATAAAGAGAAAGGAGCAGCCACTCTAGCCAAATAGCATGTGTGTCTGCAGCAGAAGTGTGTGCGCGTGTGCATGCGTGTGTGTGTGTGTGTGTGTGTGTGTGTGTGTTCATGAGGAGGCAGGGAAATGAGACAGTCAAATTAGCTGTTGGGCTAACTAAGTGGTTCTCAGCCCAGGCTGCACATAAGAATTATCTGGGGGTGCCTGGGTGGCTCGGCAGGTTAAAGCCCCTGCCTTCAGCTCAGGTCATGATCCCAGGGTCCTGGGATCGAGCCCTGAATCGTGCTCTCTGCTCAGCGGGGAACCTGCTTCCCTCTCTCTTTCTACCTGCCTCTCTACCTACTTGTGATCTCTGTCTCTCAAATAAATAAATAAAATCTTAAAAAAGAAAAAAGAATTATCTGGAAAGCTTTCTGAAGCTTTTGGCCACTCTTAGGACATTAGATCAGAATCTCTGTATGGGGGACTGGGGTGTTCCGGGCATCCTAATTCTGATGTCCTTTCACCAGGATTCTAGGAAGCAGATTGGATTTCAAACCACCAGACTAATTGAATAAGGAGTTTAAAAGAAAAAAAAAAGAAAAGGACATGGTTTGTCCCATTTGTTTAAGAAGGTTGGGGTCACTGGGTTTTATTGAGATGTTGGCCATTATGTCTGGAGTTGGCGTGGCCCCACTGATGACAGTTACCAACAATGTCATTCTCCATACCACTGAGATGAAGAAGCCAGGGCATCAAAGAGGGACTAGAGATGGAACAACAGTTCCTGAGAAGCTGCACAGGGGATGCTTTTGCTTTGTTCTTGGGGGTGCCAGAATGTGTGGGAAGACTCCCATGGGTGAGGGGTTTCTGATGGCCTCTGGCAAACAGGCCTAGTCCTCATGGGAGATCCTGCAATTTGCATGGAGTCCTCCCACACCAGGAGTGAGGGCCAGCTCTGTCCATTCCACTTCTGGCTGCTTCTCCAGGGAGTTAATACAGGTGCCTTCTGCAATCTGCAAAGGAGCAATGGCCACACCCACATTCTACTTGATTTAATCCAAGTGTCCCAGACCTGGAATGACTCAGACCATCTCCTTTGAAGACCTCTGCCTCCTTGATTTCCTTGTGGGAATTCTTTAGATCCCAAAGTGGGATGTGGGGAAGGGGTGATGAAGGACTCACTGGAGGTGTTTAAACTATTGATCTGTTTTGCTCATCAAGATGATGCCTTTTAGTGGTGGAATGAACCCATTCTATTAGCTAATTTCCGGCTCTATTTCCCCCACACCTTCCCCTGCCTCTTACACATGTACACACACCCGGCTGTTAGCCTCTAAATCCCAACATACAGCCCTCCAGGAAGGATACTTGGATCAGACAGAAACACCTTTCTTAAGGGTTTTGCCCAAAAAGTGAATCTCTAATGGTGAGATTCTAGATGCTATCCTGGAAATATTTTGCACTGAGGGCTGCTAAGGAAATGCTCTTTAAATAGAAAACAGATTTTTCTAGCATGCTTAAGGGGGCAGCTCCAAAAGGAGCTAGGTCACAAGCCTAAAAATGTCTGGTATTTTCTGAAATGTTTCCTCCTCCTTGAGAAAAGCCAAAGGGCCTCCCATTTGTTTCGCCTTGTATCCACATAAAAAATGTACTAACGATCACTGTGTTAAGGTGATGCACCGCAATATCATTTGATCCCACAGCATACCATTGGACCCATTCTAAAGTTGAAAAAACAGAGCCTCAGGGAGGTTACAGTTCCTGCCCACATCATGCAGCCTGTAAGTGGCTAAACTCTTCTTCAAGGCAGAACTTGTATGAATGCCCATGACCTGTCAGTGAGGCCCAGACCCTACATGGTTTCTAAGAGCAGTACCTGTGTCCCAGGCAGGTGGCAGGCCTGGCACAGAGGAGCTCACTAGCTTGCCCAAGGCTCCCCATAATTAATTCATCCTAAAGCATTTATTGAGCTTGTACTATGTACCATAACTGTAAGAGATAGACAGACAGACCCCTTCCTGCCTCCATGGAGCTTACAGTTAGGAGAAGGCTAAGCCCAAGGTCATGGTCATATCAATAGCAAATCCTCAGTAGTAGGCCCAGCCACCTGGAGTTGGTCCCGGGGCCTCCCCTGTCCTTTCCATGTCCAGTCCCTGGACCTAATTATGAAAGTGACCTGTGATTTAATAACAATCACACAGGCTGCAATGTTTGTGATTTCTTTTGCCTCTCCCTATGCTGTGTGCTTGTTAACATGCTGAGAGAGGGGCGCCTGGGTGGCTCAGTCAGTTAGGCATCCGACTCTTGATTTCAGCTAAGGTTGTGATCTCAGGGTCATGAGATCGAGCCGCATTCTGGCTCTGCGCTAAGTGTGGACTCTGCTAGGGAATTTTCTCTCCTTTTCCTTCTTCCCCTCCCTGCTGCCATGCTCTCTCTTTAAGAAAAATACAGAGACTTTAGTCCCTAAGGCAGGAGCACATCCCTGATTGTGAAGCATCAGGCCCTGTGTGAGCTCAGAGAGTTCTATGGAGGCAGCTGGGCTTTGCAACATGACATGAAGACTTCCAGAGATGGATGAATGATGATGCAGAAACAACAGAACGTTGGATGGATGGCAAAGAAATTGTGGGCAATAAGAGAGATCCATAAGAGAGAACAAGGGAAGTAGATGATGAGCTCAATAATGGCTACATGAGACGTTCAGTGATATGTCAGCCAGGCCAATCCACCCACAGTTGCCCCAGCTCAGCCTGTTCTTCCTTACCCTGGGCCTTTGTACAGTCTGCTTCCTTAGCTACTCTCCCTCTGCAGCCTTTGTGCCCCACCTCCTGCCATTTAACAGCCTGGGTTAACCCCCACACATCCCAATCCCAGAGGCCTTTTCTGACCACCCCAGGCAGGGGGAGGTGAGACCTCCTCTGCAACACGGCTGAGTGCCCCACCTCTATTCGGCACCTCGACCATTGCTGGAAATAATCTGTGGGTGGGGCTGCCTCTTGTCTCGTAGGCTAGGAGAGCAGGGTCACGGTGTGTTGCCCACTGCATCCCCAGCTCTGAGCACAGCCAGTGTCTGTTAAACAAGCTCACTAATCTCTATGTGTGCCCACAACCTGCATGTGGGGAGCCAGCAGCAGGAGGGTTTCCCCCAAGAGGTTCCCTGGAATGCTGGCTCCTTGGAACTGCCTGTCGTTGCCAGGTGAGAATCTGCGTGGTGATTGTCAAGGGCCTGAGTGATTGCGCTGAGGCCCCAGGTGCGGCTGCGGCAGGGGAGCCCGGCACAATGAGACCTCCACACCCACCTCCTGTTAGCACTAACAAAGACAAATCGGAGGCAGGCACTGGAGTGCTTTGCCTGTTAAGTGTTAAGTAGCAGACTGATTGCTCTGAAGTTGACAAGTGACAGGGAGTGAGGCGGCAGGTGCTTCCGACAGCCCCCTCGGGGAAAGCAGGGACCAGGGCTCCATTTGGGCAGGGGGGTTCTTGACTAAGGAGCCCTTGCCTCACAGAGCAGGGGGATTTCTGTCTTGATCGAGGCTGACACTCCATCCACGCCCTGTTATCTTGGCTCCCTTCTTGAGAAACAGGTGAGACCTTCGGTTCTGTGACGGTTTCCAGGCTTTCCCCCAAAGCCTCAGCTCCAGGTCCCCAGGACCGCCACAGTGGAAAGTGCCTAAATGACCATTCAGGGAGGAATTTTATTCTGGGGTTGAGCGTGCAACGTTCCTGATGGAAGATGGAACTCCTTGAGCTGGACAGGAGGGGAGTGGCTGGCTTACCTAACCAGGACCCCTGTCCTCTGGGGCATCATCTGCGATGACAGCTCCCCACGGTGCCGTGTCCTCAGTCCGCCAAATCCTTCAGCACCTGCTGGAGACCTGCAGCCCGTAACATCGATCTACACCAGTGCTTTACACGGACTTTACCAGCAATATCTCCTTAAACAATAGAGTAAGTTTGAATGAAATCCTACCTGGAGTCCATTAGTGTGAGACAGATCTGGTTGAAGCAGGGCAGAGGGCTGGAGCACCACCTGTCCGCTAGCCCACCACACCCCGAAGTGGCCCCCGGCTCCCAGCCCAGGGCTCCCAGCACACAGCCTGGGGCACATGAGGCCCACGTCCCCTGTTGAGGATTTTATCACATCAATCTGCTAAGAGGACCCATGCCAGAAGTTCAGGTGCTTTATCCATGTGCGCTTTGCCCCCCAGGAAAGTTATGGGCAGTGGGTCAGCCCTTCTGGGTATTTTGCAAGCAAGGCACCAACGGACGCCAGAGAGGTGGCCGTCCTTCTCCACCAGCCTGTCCCACCCACACCCTGTCCTTTGTAGTTTCAAATAAATGGACGCTGCCCAACAGGCCAGCAAATTTACCAATTTACACTGACGAACAAGACCAGCGCAAAGAAGCCATGGGAGACCCGGCCTTGGACTTAGACTCTGGACAGGATAATATAGGCATCATGTAGGACACTTACCTCCATCAATGACTGGGGGGAAAAAAATCAGAAGAGCTCCACAAATGTTAGTAATAATTTGTTGTTAGTCATTATATGCAGTAGTCTGTGAGGTTATCATTACCCAGAATGCCCCCATGCCGCTCCTCCCATCCACATTCTCCCCATTCTTCTTTTTAAGCCCCACCTCCTCCAGGACACCCTCTAAACTGCATCTGCCTCCCTCAAAACTCCCTTCCTCCCTGTTTGCTTTGACCGATTCTCATCCAACACTTCTTCCTAAATAGCATTCAGGAGCATATGCTTGTGCCGGAACAAAGGGTCTCAGGTGGGCCCCCGTGTTTCCCTCTGTATCTCCCCACACAGCTCAGCTGTGCACAGAGCAGGTAGGAGAGGTAGAAAGACTTATGGATTGCTCTAGAGGTATCTCTCTGGGATTATTTTCTCGGTTCTTCCCCTCCTAGTTCGGTGGAAAGGAAAGGTGATATCCTCTGGTGAATACACATTGGCTGATCCAGGATGAGGGAATGGGAAGTAGAGGGAGAAAGAGGATAGCAGACCAGGTTTGTCCTGTCTGGTCCTCCTTCCCACCCAGAAATTGTGTAACAGCTTCCTCCTCTGGGGAGATCACCGTGCCTGACCCTGAAGTAATGAGGACCCAAGACGATGGAGGGGAACAATCTCAAGGGAAACGCCTCTTCTGGAAGCTTCCCAGGAATAACCAACTAGGTGGGGGTCCTCCTCCATGCGCTCCAAGCACCACCCCTGCCCCTGGCCTGCCTTTATTCTAGCAGGCATCGCTGGGATTCCACTTGCTGACCCCTCCACTCCTGCTTCCAACTTGAGCGCAGGAAATGGACCTCCCCAGTGGTGTTTGAATGTTGATTGGATATGGATGGATGTGCAGGTGAGTGGATGGATGGAATGATGGGTGCTAGACTTTGTTCAAATTTCTTTTTTTTCTTTTTTGAAGATTTTATTTATTTTTATTTTTGCCAGAGAGAGAGAACACGAGCAGGGGGAGAATCAGAGGGAGAGGGAGAAGTGTGCTCTCCCCTGAGCAGGGAGCCTATGTGGGTCTTGACCCCAGGATTCTGGGATCATAGTTCCAAACACAGAATGAAGTGTTTAAGGAAATGGACCTTGGGGGAAACAAAAGACCTGGATTTGAACCCCGCACATCCCATGCTTTCATAAAATGTCTGTCCAATTATTTTCCATTTTAATTGAAATTCTTATGTTTTTAATCTTGACATATAGGAGTTATTTTCATATTCTGGATACAAGACAATCGTCATATAATGTGCGGTGACATTGTTCTCCTAGTCCACAGTTTGCTACATT
Organism: Enhydra lutris kenyoni; assembly: GCF_002288905.1. Taxonomy (NCBI): domain Eukaryota; kingdom Metazoa; phylum Chordata; class Mammalia; order Carnivora; family Mustelidae; genus Enhydra; species Enhydra lutris. Next base: position 103,366,426 of record NW_019154085.1, read on the forward strand.
TTCTTAACAGTATCTCTTGATCAACAGGAGTTTTACTTTGATGAAATCCGATTTTAATCAGCTTTTTTCTTTTATGGATAGTGCTTCTTGTATCCTCTCTAAAAACTCTGTCTACCTCCAGGTGTCAAATTTTTTCTGTTGTTGTTGATTGTTGGTTTCATTGGGTTTCTTCCTAGAAAATTTTTAAAGTTTGTTTTGATGTTTCAGTCTATAATCAACCTCACTAACATACTTTAAAATATGGTGTGAAAAGGGAAGAGTAAAGTTTTCTTAAAAATATATTTTATGGGATGCCTGGGTGGCTCAGTGGGTTAAGCCTCTGCCTTCAGCTCAGGTCATGATCTCAGGGTCCTGGGTTTGAGCCCCGCATCAGAAAGCAGGGAGCCTACTTCCCCCTTTCTTTCTGCCTGCCTCTCTGCCTACTTATGATCTCTCTCTCTCTGTCAAATAAATAAATAAAATCTTTTAAAATATATATACATATGTATATGTATTTTTATATACTGTTTTTCCCCCCCAACATCATTTGTCAAAAAAGCTTTTCTTTCCATTCATTAAATTGCTTTGTGTCTTTACTGAAAATCAATTGATTTTACATAGATGGGTTCAATTATGGATACTTCTTTCTCTTTCATTGATTTTTATCTTTTTTAGTATATTCTAATGTCAGTACTATATTGTCTTAATACTCTAGTTTTATGGTAAGTCTTGAAGTTGATAAGTGTAAGTCTTCCACCTGTATTCTTCAGCTTTATTTGCAAGTTTCTTTTGGCTATACCAAGTTCTTTGCATTTCTTTGTAAGTTTCTTAATGAGCTTGTCCATTTCTACAGGAGAACTTGATGGGAATTTGGTTAGATAGCTTTGAATCCACATGTTACTTTGAGGAGAATTGATATCTTAACTATTGGTTCTCTTGATCCATGAACATAGAACAGAGTCCTGTTGTCTGCTAATAAGGACCAATTTCCTTCTTCCATTTCAATCATTATATCTTTTCTTATCATTAGCTTATCTATTGTACTGGTTATGATCAATAAAATACTGAATATGTATACTGAGAGCAGACATGCTTGTTTTGTTCCCAGTTTGGGTGGGGGAGGGGGGCATGTCTTCAGTTTTTCCCCATTAAGGATGATGTTAGCTGTAGGATTTTTTAAAAGCTCATCATCAGATGGGAAAGCTCCCTTTTATTCCTAGTTCACTGAGAGCTTTTAACCTGAATGGATGTTGAATATTATCCATTTTTTTCTGCATTTGAGATAAAATATTTTTTTTCCTTTTACTCCTGTTAAAGTAACAAATGACATCAATGGATTTTTTACTGTTAAATGATTTTTTGTAATTCTTGAGTTTCAATTCCACTTGGTATTGGTATATTCTTTCATACATATGCAGCCAGATTCACCTTGCTAAACTATTGTGAAGGATTTCTGTATATATGCTCATGAGCACTGTTGATCTACAGTTTTCTTTTCTTCCAATAGCTCTGTCTAGTTTTGGTAATGCAGAGTAATACTGGCCTCAGAAAGCAAATTGGAAAGTGAAGCCTATTCCTCAACTTTCAGAAAGAGTTTGTGTAAAACACCCTATTCCTAAGTGTTTGGTTGATGTGACCTATAAATTTGCCTGAGTCTGGAGGTTTTTTCTTGGAAGGGATTTTGAAAACAAATTCCATTTATTTGATAGATACAGGGCTACACAGACACGCTCTTCCATCTTGTGTCATTTTTTAAGTTACATTTTCCAAGCAACTCGTCTTTTTCGAATTAAATTGTTTAATTTATTGGCATAGACGTGCCAATAATATTTTCTCATTATTCTTTTAATATTTGTCCGATCTGTGGTGATATCTCCTTTTTCATTCCTGATGTTGTTGATACCTTATGTTTTCTCCTTCCTCTTGATCAACCTTTCTGAGGGCTTATCAATTTTACATCTTCTCAAAGATCCAACTTTGGGGTTTATGACTGTCCTCTCTTGTTTGTTTTGTATTTCATCATTTTCTGTTCTTATATTTATTTACTTTCTTTTGTGTCTTTTTTTGTCCTTAAGGTGGAAAATTCATTCTTGATTTTTCTTTCTTTTCTAAGTATTCAAAGTATTCAAAAGTATTCAAAAGTATTCAAAAATTCAAGTATTCAAAAAAAATTTGTAAATTTTCCTCTAACCACCTCTTTAGCTATATCCCACACTTTTTGAAATGCTGTGATCTTTGTTATTGTTCCATATGAAATGTTTTCTAATTTTTCTGTGATTTCTTCTTTCACCTACGGATTATTAGACTATGTAGTTTGATTTTCAAATGCCTTGCTAGAAGATTGCTAGAGATGTTATTTCTAGTGATTTCAGATTTAATTCTTTTTCAATATGAGAAAACATATGTAAAACTTCAACATTCTGAAAGTTATTGCATGGTCAGGGTGAGATCTATCTTGGTCAGTGTTCTCCATGCACATAAAAGAATAAGTATTTTATCATTACTGGGGTGAGTGTTCCATCAATGCCAACTTGGTCAAGTTGGTTACTAGTGTTCAGATCTTATTTTCTTGCTGATTCATTTGTCTACCTGTTCTTTCAGTTGCTGAGGGGAGGCTGTTAAAATTTCCTAATATGATTGTTGGTTTGAATATTACTCCTTTTATTTCCACTGGCTTTTGCTTCAAATATATTAAAGTTCTATTATTAAGTACACTCACTATGTTTGACTGTTGGATTAGCCTCTTTTTTTAATCACTAGGAAAGCCTTGGTAGCTAACTCTTCTTATCTTTTTTAAAAAAGATTTTATTTATTTATTTATTTATTTGTTTGAGAGAGAGAGAGTGAGAGCATGAGAGGGGAGAAGGTCAGAGGGAGAAGAAGACTCCCTGCGGAGCTGGGAGCCTGATGAAGGACTCGATCCCTGGGCTCCAGGATCATGACCTGAGCCAAAGGCAGTTGCTTAACCACCTGAGCTACCCAGGTGCCCTAACCCTTCTTATATTATCATTCACTTTGTCTGATATTAAAATAGCCACACACTAGCTTTCTTTTGCTTACATTTCAATTATATAATTTTATAACCTTCTGCTTTCAATGTATGTTTTTTACATTTAAAATATAGAGGCTTTTGTAGATATTATATAATTGGGTCTTTTAAAAATCTGATCTAAAAATGTCCGCATTGCTATTGGAGTTAAAACTGTTTACACTTAATATAATTACTAATATAGTTGAGTTTAAGTCTGCTATCTCCCTATTTATTTTCCCTTTTTGTTCTTTTACTACTTTCTTGCCTTCTTTTATGATAATCAAATATTTTTTAGAATTTCATCTTATTTCCTATGTTGCCTTTTAAGCTATACCTCTTTACATTGTTTTCAGTGATTTCTCTAAGGATTATAGTGTATATGCTATATCACAGTCTACTGAGTACCATTTCAGGCAAAATATATAACTCTTACAAATATGTATTTTCATTTATACACTATTTTTATGCTTTTGTTGTCGTGGGTTTATTATTATATGTCGTAAAATCTAACAGTACAGTTGTTATTTTTGCTTTCAACTTGCTTAAAGAAATTAAGAAAAATAAGATGATAGGGTTTTATATTTATTTACATTTTTACCATTTCCAATGCTTTTATTTCTTCCTGTAGATTTTAGTTTTCATCTGACATTACTTCCCTTCAATCTAAAGAATTTACTTTAAAATTTGATGTAGTGCAAGTATTTTACCATTTGTTTATCTCATTTTCATTTTTAAAGAGTGTTTTCCTTGAATATAAGGATCCTTGTCCAAAGACACTATAATAAAGCTACAGACCAACATCCCTTATAAAAATTGATACAAAAATTCTCAATAAAATGCTAAGAAACCAAATTCAGCAGAGTATTCAAAGGATTATGCACTATGACTAATTGGAGTTTATTCCTGGGATGCAAGGATGGTTTGACATATGAACGTTAATCAATGCAACATGTCACATTAACAGAATAAATGTAAAGAAAACACATGATTATCTCAATTGATGCAGGAAAAGCATTTGACAAAATTCAACACCACTTTATGATAAAAACACTCAACAAACTATGAAGAGAAGGAAAGTATGTTAACTTAATAAAGGCCATATACAAAAACCCCACAGCTCACATCATACAAATAGCTGAAATAATCTCAAAAAAGAACAAAATTTGATGGGGCTCCTGGGTGGCTCAGTAGGTTAAGTCTCTGCCTTCGGCTGAGGTCATGATCCCGGGGTCCTGGGATCGAGCCGGCATCATACTCTGCTCAGTGGGGAGACTGCTTCCCACCCTCTCTCTACCTGCCTATCTGCCTACTTGTGATCTCTCTCAAATAAATAAATAATATCTTTAAAAAAAAAATAAAAAAGAAGAACAAAATTGGAGAACTCACTCTTCCTGATTCAAATCTTACCACAAAGTTACAGTAATGAATACAGTGTGATGCTGGCATAAAGAATAGAACAGAGAGCCCAGAAATAAACCCTCATATATATGATCAAATATTTTTGACAAGTGTGCCAAGACTTCTCAGGGGGGAAAGGATTGTCTTTTTAACAAATGGTGCTGGAAAACTAGATGTTCACATGCAAAAGAATAAAGACCTTTATCTGACACTATATATACAAATTAACTCAAAATGAATCAAAGACCTAATGTAAGATTAAAACTATAAAACTCTTGGGTGCCTGCGTGGCTCAGTTGGTTAAACAACTGCCTTTGGCTCAGGTCATGGTCCCAGAGTCCTGGGATCGAGTCCTACATCGGGCTCCCAGCTCTGCAGGTAGTCTGCTTGTCCCTTTGACCTCTCCCTCTCATGCTCTTTCTCACTCTCTCTCTCTCTCAAATAAATAAATAAAATCTTAAAAAAAAACTGTAAAACTCTTTAAAGAAAAGGTAGAGGAAAGCTTCATGAAATTGGATTTGGCAATGATTCCTTGGCTATAACACCAAATGCACAGACAACAACAACAAAAGGAGGTGAAGTGAACATTATCAAGAGTAAAGACTTTTGTGCATCAAAGGACACTATCAGCAGAGAAAAAAGGCAACCGATGAAATGAGAAAACATATTTCCAAATATATGTAATTACAGGAAGGGGGAAAGAGAGCTACTTTTTAATGGGTATAGTTTCAGTGTGAAATGATGAAAAAGTTCTAGAGATGAATAGCGATGGTTCCACAATGTGTATTTACTTAATGCTGCTGAACTGCACATTTAAATATAAAATGGCTAAACGGTAACTTTTACGTTATATATATTTTACTACAATAAAAAAAGTTAAATCAAAAAATTACATATGGCCTCTTGACCAGTGTTTGTTCAGCTTCTTTTCATTCAATTCTTTAAAACTATTCCATTATCTTCTGGCCTCTGTTGCCTTTCTGTTAAGAAACTGTTATCTAACTGTTATCATTGTTACCTTATATGTAATATGTCTTTTCTTCCAATGGCTGCTTTCAATGTTTTTTCTTTATCTTTGATTTTCAGCAGTTTGATTATGATGGGCTTAGGTATGAGTGGGTTTTTAAAAATTTTGTCCTTTGTGAGTCTTTGAGCTTTTTATAGATGAATGTTTTCACTAAATTGTAGAATTTTCAATTAGTATTTATTCAAATATGTTTTCTTCTTCATTCTCTCATTTGTCCTTCTAGAATTCCAGTGACATTTATTTTAGATTTCTTAATATTGTCCCATAGGCCACTGAGGTTCTTTTTCTCATGTTTTACCAATTAAGCTAATTGCTATTCACTCATCTTCAATTTCACTGAAATTTTTCTATTTGCAGTATCTAATTTCAAGTGAATATTTTATTCCAGAAATTGTCCTTTACAGTTATAGAGTTTCCATTTGCTCTTTAAAAATAAGTTTTTGCCCTATTGATATTCACAATTTGCTTATTATATCCATGTTTTCTGTTAAATCCTTGATTAAATTGATTATAGCTATTTTAAAGAGTTGTCTGGTAATTACAAAATCCGGGTTACTTAAATGTGTGTTTTTATTGACTGCTTTTTCTTTTAATCACGGGACACATTTTTTAAAAAAGATTTTATTTGTTTATTTGATAGAAAGAGATAGATCACAAGTAGGCAGAGAGGTAGGCAGGGAGAGGTGGGGGGAAGCAGGCCCGCTGCTGAGCAGAGATCCTGATGCTGGGCTTGATCCCAGGACCCCGAGATCATGAACTGAGCCGAAGACAGAGGCTTAACCCACTGACCCACCCAGGCACCCCTGGCTCAATTTTTTTTTTTTTTTTTTTTTTTTTTTTTGCTTCTTTGAATGTTTTGTGATTTTTATTATATGCTGGACATTATGATATTATATTATAGGCCATCTTGGATTATGTTTTCTTCTTTTAAGGGTTCCCACAGTCAGTTAAACTGGTGAATCCTCTTAATATTTTCAGACTCATTATGCTTTTCAAATAGATCTATTTCTATTTTGACCTTAGTCTTAGGGTATGGACCTTACCAAAGAGCATGTTCCTTCCTCCTAAAGCATGACTCAATAGTTCTCAGTTAGCTTTCTCCACTTTGCTTTAAAATGCGATTTCAACATCTCCCAGCACTGCATAAATCCAGGTACTTCGATTCAACTTTCTTAATAGGCCTATGCTGTAGCATCTCGTCTTGCATATGCAACACAGACCTCAGTCAAAAACCTGAGGTGAAACCCCGTGGACTTCTGCCACACATATTCTCATTCTGCTTCCTCCCCTCTGATAATCTTCACTGCAAATTTCAGATATTTCAATGACCCCAAACTCCATTCTCTTCCTTCTCAGCTCAGTGAGACCAACACTTTCACTCTTCTCATGGACCCCACCTCCCTGTACCAAAGTCAGAAAAGTGACACAAGGCTTAAGATCAAGGCAAACCCTGGGGCATGCTTTTTGTGTTTTCCTTTTCTCAAAATTCATAATCCTGTTTGATTTGTCCAATGACTGAAGAGTTGCCTCATACATTTTGTCCTGTTCTATAGTTGCTTTTTCTGGTAAGGTAAATCCAAAGCCAGTTGCTTTGTCATGGCCAGAACTATTTCTGGAAATTAAAGTCTGTGAAATGAACTTTGAAAATGAAGAGGAAGAGAGAAAGAACAGGACTAGAGTTAAAACATTGTTGGGGGCCTTTGTGAAAAATAGAAAAATTTTCTCCCCTACATGGTGGAATACAAAAGGGATCCTCCTCTGGGCAGAGCAATTAATAACAGATTCCTCTTCCTCAGGGTTGACACCCCATGCCAGAATACACAGATTGGAGAAGAGAGTTCAGACTGGGTCTCAAAACTCACTCAGACCTTCTGGGTCTCATAATTTTGTATAGTTTATACCCTGCACAAGAGTAATTAGTAGCTCTCAAGGAAAGACCATTCCTGACTGTTGTGCTTTGCCCAAGGAAAATGGCCTATCAAAGTACACTTCACTTTGACTTTTTCTCTTGGTGACAGACCATTGTTATTTATAAGTTATGAGTGTACAGTGTGTGTGCATTGCCAAATATTATTCTTGGGTACTTAGGGAGAGTCCCCAAAGAATGAGTTATGAAAGAGAGCATAAGGGTAGGGACAAATCTGAATGATTAGTCTGGGAAACTTAAACCCTCACTGAGCTCAGCATAGATTAGACATCTATGTTCTGTAAAACTGTTAATGTTCCTTTTGGGGTGGGGTGGGGGAAGGGAGGGAATGAAGGCACAGCAGAGGGGCACTTGTCCAGGGTCCCAAAGTATCACTCAAGGAACCAGGGCCAGGGATATTTCTGCCTCCATTAAGTCAATGAGGCATTTCTTATAGGCAAGACCTTTCTAATCTCAGCCGCTTTACATTCAAGCTTCCAATTTCATGGCAAAAGGTATCCTCCCTTTTGAAAACAATATTATAACATGATTTTAGCTCATTGTAGAAAGAATACAGGCCTTGGACACTGAATAAATAGGTTCCCTGCTTTACCACTTACTAGATGCATAGTCTTTCATAAGTTATTTAACCTCTCCCACCCACAGCTTCTTACCCACAAAGTTGGGATTAATGAGGCCTACTTCTCAGGGTCTTTGTGAGGATTACACAAGACACTGCATGTAAAAGCACTTGGCACAATGTCAAGTGCATATAACTTCCCATAAATGCTCCCTGATCCTTGGTAGCAGCAGAATTTTTTGCAGCTAGTTTAAAACTGTTGCATGGGTGATACCATGCATACTCCTCACCTCATGACCCATGAAGATAAACTTCAGATAAAGAGGCATCAATGTTTTACATTTCCCTCCTCCACAGGGCAGTCCTGCCTATGCCAAGTCATCAGCTGACCAAATGGAAGGTGAAAAAGAGTGGGTATGGCTGAGCAGAAAAGAACGTACCTAACCACAGAAAGGACTGAGGATGCCTTTGAACTTGCAGGAATTCATAATTCCCTAGTAGGCTGTTTCCTACTCTTTCCCCTGACCTTGTAATTCCTCAAGACCTGAGGGAAGGAGAGTGCAAGACAGGGGCAATATTTCAGCTTCATTTGGGAGAGAAATGTTGTTAGCTTTTTGCTTCACGAATCTTGGACCTTCTTTAACACCTTTTCCCACCCAGTTTCCCAGTTTCACCTTCTTTGTGCTCCCTCACTCCATTTCACCATGTGTCTCTTCCAGAGTTTTTATAGTCTCTTCTTCTACTCATGTATTTTCCCCTACTTATTTCTTCCCACTGATATCTCACCTCCTATCTTTTTCCTCCCACTTTCTATGTTTGCTTCCTTCCAATTCATTTCTCCCCTTTCATTCCCACTTATTCACTCCCCTACTCTTTTCTTCAGCTTCCTCATCACTCCTAGCATACTGTTTTCCTATTGCAAGAACCCTCACCATCTTGCTCACTCTTCCTCAGCCTCTCTGAGGAGCTCTGGAGAACAAGCTGTGAGGTCATGAAACTCTCCATTCTCACTCAGCCTATCTCTCAGCCACCCGTCCAGAGCACATCATCTTGAAGGGCTGACACAGCATAGCCTAGTGGCAAAGAGCATGAGCTATGAAGCCAGTCTGTCTGAAGTCAAGTCTTTCCTCCACCTTTTACTATCTGTGTAACTTTGGACAATTGACTAACTACTGTGCCTTGGTTTCTACATGTGTTGAAATAAGAACAAAAGCAATATTTTTTTCTATATTTGTTGTGAGGATAATTGAATTAATATATGTAATGTTTCTAGCACAGATTAATATATGTAAGATTTCTAGCAGAAATGCCACATGATTGTTAACTACTATTATTTTTCTGAACCAGATCCAAATTTATCCAACAGGTGAGTGCCTCCCATCACCGTTGGTGCTGTCTCTGGTGCTGAAAACCTAGACTCAAGCCTTCCAGCCCCATAGTCTTTAGACTGTTTTTGGAAATGGAAGCTCAAATCCAAGAGCTTTCACTGTATATCAAGAACTGTGCCAAGTGCATTGCCTGCATCATCTCACCTTTCCTTACTATCAGGAAAATAGATATTATTTCCCTTGTCTATATGAGGGAAATGATGCTTGCTGAGTTGGAGCTGAAGTTTAAACCCAATCTTGCTGATTTCCATGTTCCTTCTGTGACACTGTGTCATTTCTTATAATGTCATGTCCTTTGTTTTCTCATCCTACTTCCAACTCCCTAATTTCTGACACAGGCCACCAGCTCCTGCTAGTGACCTGTTTGACCTAATCAACAACCAAGGCCAACCAGGTGAGGATTGTTCATTGTGTTTGTTATCTGATGCCCCTATAGCCCTGGGTCATATTAAGAGGGTATCACAGTGTGATATACTTGGCTGCATATGGGTTTCCCTCTCTAGCTAAGCCTTGAGTTCCTTTGGAACAGGGGATAGCTCTCATTTATGCTGACTTGTAGTAGGTGCTCATTAAATGCCTGCCAAATGGGTTACTTTTTCTTCTCACTTTAGTAACATGCTAGACGCTTGTCTCACCCTGCTATTGTTTGTCTTTGATAGATGTTCTCTTTTGCCCCATCTGGGTTTCCGTCATCCCTGTATGCCACTTGGCATACTGACCCCATTGGCTGATTTCATTGGTTTGTTAATAGGGATTTACTCATCAGTCAATTCATTGAGCCTCCTGTATGTCCAGCGCTATGCTAAATGGAAGCAGACCCAAGTATGACTAGCATGCCTTTGGCACTCAAAGCATGCCCAGTCTGGTGGGAAGAACTAATTAGGTCATGTGACACAGATGATGAACAAGTGATAACATACTTTATGTGGACAATCTAAGCACAGTAAACCCGTGTATGGCGAGACATAAGTGATCCTTGAAGAATAAATAAAATTTAGACAAGGAGATGGGAAAGTAAAACATTCTGAGTGAGGCAATAGCATTCTCCACATCTAAGCATAGGCTTGGCATGTGTGATTGTGTGTCAGATTGTGTTTGTGATTGTGTGTATGCATATGTGTGGCTGAAGTTACAGAGGGTGGATGGGAAAATGAAGGTGCTGACAGTCTAAAACAGGGATGTATTTTGTCAGACATCTGGAGCTGAAGTTTAAGGGAGAAGAGAGAGTGGAGGGTTTCAGAAGCAGGCAGGGCAGTCTGGGCTCGATATGGCAAAAAATAGGGAACTACCAAGATGTGTGGAATTAGAGTATGTGCTTTAGAAACAATCTGTCAGCAGCAGGTAAGGCCAAGGGGAGGGCTGATCCTGGAGGCAGGTGCACAGGTCAGAAGGCTCCTTGGAGGAGTCAGAGCTGAGGGGGGTGGGGCTCTAGGTTGAGAAGGTGGCAGGGGAGAAGAGATGAGAAACACTCAGTTGGCAGACCAAGGCCATAGTCCAGTTAAGTTTTCCAAATCAAGAATAATAGAAACCACACAGCCAAAAGACCCCCTGAGGAAAGCTACATTTTTCTCGTTCCATTTCCCACAGCACTTCATGATCTCCAGTAGGGCATTCTAGCTGTGAGGGATGTCAGATGATTAGAAAGATGAAGAGAAATGAAAGAGCTCACCCTTTCACCTGCACATGAAGGCTGTCATCTGTATGTCATTTCACATAGCATCGTGGGCCCAGGACCACCTGGGATTTCAGCTGCACATCCAGCTGACTGCAGCTCCGGCTGGCTCAGAGACAGGGCCGAAGGCGTGTGTAGAGGGTCCCCGCAGCCGGTGGGTGGCCCACATCCTTTTTTGCTCCTCTTCCAGGGTTACTCTGCACACCCCTTCCAGAAAAGCTGTGTCATCTTGAGGGCTGTGATAAATGCAGATTCTATATAAAACCAATCCCATTGAAAACCACACTCCACTAAGTGCCTGTGTGGGTGTTGGTGGCCATGCAGAGTACCGGGGTCAAAGCCAGGTTGCCTGACAAAAACCCAAAGCAATCCAGAAAAACATGTGCTGCTAGCTGAGGCCTTGTTGGTATGTCTGCCTGTCAGGTGGATCAGTTCAGTCCCATCAGACACACACTCTGAGCCCCCACGTGTCATGTTCCTTCAAACCTTATACAGTTTTGCACAGCTTTCCCAAACCCATTGTCCCATTTGACACTCATCACACTCCGTGAAGTAGAAACAGAAGGCCTCATTATCTCCCTCTATCTGATCAGCTAGGAACCTGGAGCATTGTTCTGTGCTTTCCCTATCATAACATTAATCATGCTCTGTGGTAATTACTAGTTTAATTGCTTGAATTCACTGTTATCCACTGAGCTCCATGAGAGTTGGGAGCAGTCTTGCCATTTCATTGCTGTTTCTCCAGAACCTAGCACAAGATTTGGCATTCAGCAAATATTTGTGTGAGTGCATGAATGAAGGAATGAATTCCCTGAGGATGTGGGGATCCCAGAACTGGAACTGGATCCCGGGACTCCTGTCCTCTGCTCTAACCATGGTTTTCAAAGCCTATTCAAGTCAGAAGAGCAATTAGAGGTCATTTCAGCAGGTTTCCTCCCCTGAGATGTCCTCTTCCCCATTTCCACAAGTGACATCTCTTCCAGGAAATGTGTCTTTCCACACAGCTAGAGAGAACTGTGTCATTCACACTGGAACCATCTGGAAGCTTTAAAAAGTACTAATGCCTGGGTTCCAAATCCCAGAGATACTGACTACTGTGGACTGAATGTTGTTATCCCCCAAATTCATATGTCAAAGCCCTAATTCCCAATGTGATAGTGTTTGGAGGTGGAACCTTTGGGAGGTAATCAAGTTTAGATGAGGTCCCCTCATGATGGGATTGGTACCCTGGGAAGAAGAGACACTAGAACTCTCCCTCCCTCCATGCCTCTCTGTCTCTATCTCTGTCTCTGTCTCTGTTTCAGCTCTTTCAACAACCGTGCACCAAGAAAAGCCATGTGAGGAAATAATCAGGACGAGAGACGTCCCTCACCAAGTACTCCACCATGCTGGCACCCTGAACTTGAACTTCCCACCTCCGGAGCTGTGAGAAATAAGTGTGTGCTGTTGAGGCCCCCCAGTCTGCAGTATGCTGTTACAGTACTTGAGTTCACCGAGACACTGACTTAAGCAGTCTGGAGACCAGCCCGGGAATGGAGAGGTTAATGCACACTCTTCCTCAGAGTACGGTCCTTGGATCAGCAGCCCGGGCATCACCTGGGCTCTTGTTGGAAGCATAGAGACTCAGGCCCCACGCAGACCTGCTGAATCAGAATTTGCACGTTAGCAAGATCCCCCAGGAGATTCATTGGCTAGCGCAGCGTTGTGGTCCTCAACCTGGTTACCAGTAGAATCATTTGGAGAACTCTCTAAATTGCCAGTTGCTGGGCTCCAATAAAACAGACTCTCTGTGGATGGGGCCCAGGCATAATGCTTTTAAAAAGCTCCCAGGTGGGGACACCTGGGTGGCTCAGTTGGTTAAGCGGCTGCCTTCGGCTCAGGTCATGATCCCAGCGTCCTGGGATCGAGTCCCACATCGGGCTCCTTGCTCAGCGGGGAGCCTGCTTCTCCCTCTGCCTCTGCCTACCACTCTGTCTGCCTGTGCTCATGCTCTCTCTCTAACAAATAAATAAATAAAATCTAAAAAAAAAAAAAAAGCTCCCAGGTGACTCTCATTTGTAGTCATGGCTGAGGACCTCTGAACAAAACAACTCATCTCTACTTCTGGTGGCGTCTAATGCTTTCGGCCTTGCATTGGAATTGTAATTATCTTTGTGCATGACTTTATCTCCTTCCATGGACCGTAAGTTCCCTGAGGGCAGAGACTGCAGTTTACTTATTCATCTATGCAACACAAATTCAGCAAGCCCCTACTGTGTGCAAAGCACTGGGCTGTGCAGTAGGAGTACACATCTCCGAGGGGGATAGTCCTTGCCATCGAGAAGCTCATGGGGAAACAGACATCCAGATAAATGATTACAACATGGGGAACAGGAGTCTGTAACAGAGACGTGAGAGGGGACAGCAAGGCACTAGTGGAAGGCAACATGAGGGTTTGGAGAAAGTCAGGAGGACTTCCTAGGGAGGCAGCACCCAAGGACGAGTGCAATACCCTGGTCAGGGAGACAGGACAAGGAGAGGAAATGCCTAAGAAAAGGAACAGTCTATTCATAACCACAGAGGCAAACGGACAAAATGATGAATATACAAACTGTTATCCCAACCTTATTTATAATAGAAAAATATTGCAAACAACCTAAATGTCCATCAGAAGAGAACTGTTAAATAAATTATGGTCTATCCTTACAAAGGAATACCAGGCAAACATAAAAAATATTGATGAGGCTTTTTATGGAGTAATATGGAATAGTCCAAGATACACTGTTAAGGTTGGGAAAAAATGAAGTGCAGGACAATTGCCAATTGGAGAACAACTATTTTATATATATATATTTTAACATATATTATATATTATATATATATATATTATATATGTAATAATTGAAATATATTTTTTAAGATTTTATTTATTACATGACAGAGAGGGAAACAGCAAGAGAGGGAACCAAGCAGGGGGAGTAGGAGAGGGAGAAGCAGGCTTCCCGCTGAGCAGGGAGCCCAATGTGGGGCTCAATCCCAGGACCCTGGGATCATGACCTGAGCTGAAGATAGATGCTTAACGACTGAGCCACCCAGAGGCCCCTGAAACATATTTATATATAAATATATATAATGTATGAAAATATCTTAATCTGCCTAAACACATTGTGACACATCAATCCCATTTTGCAGATAAGAAAACAACATCTCAGGGTGCCTGGGTGGCTCAGTTGGTTGAGTATCCAGCTCTTGACTCTGGCTCAGGTCATAATCTCAGGGTTGTGAGATTGAGCCCTGAGTTCTGCTTCACACTCAGTGGGGAGTCTGCTTGAGGTTTTCTCTCTCCCTCTCCCTCTACCCCTGTCCCCGCTTTCACTCTCTCTCTCAAATAAATAAAATCTTTTTTAAAAAGAAAAGAAAACCACATCTCAGAGAGATGAAGTCATTTGCCTGGTTTCACAATGCAGGGCAGAGAACCAGGATTCAACCTCCATGGGGTGTGACTACAAAACCCAGGCCAGTCGTGAGCTCTGTCTGATTAGAGCACCCGCAGAGCAGAAGGAGTTGTGGGCATCAGGGTCTGGGGCAGGGGGAGGGATCTTGCAGGGCAGAGCCAGAACACCCACCCACCCCCACCCAGGGAAAAAAGGGGGATCAAGTCCACACAGTGAGAAGGAAGAGACCCCAGGGCCATAGCCCACTGGTCTTGTAGTTGCCACTTCCTTGGGGTTGAGGGAGGTGGGTTTGGGGATTTCTACCCAAAGGGACAGCCCTGCAAGCCTGGGGACCCTATGTGGCTGCAGTCAGTGCTATGACATGGGGGCAAGCTGGCCACTGGTAAAAGGGTCCTGTTGCCCAGTACACAGTAACAGGCAAAAATGACCCCAAATTCCCCTCCCAAGCTCCCATCAGGAAGGACCCCAGGAGCAGTCCCCACTCCCACAGCCCCACTCCCCAGAGACCCTTGGAGCATTCTTTCCCTGAACTTGGAATTCCATTTCTAGGACTAAGAAAAATCCCAGCCCCTCTTGCCCTTCTCCATCCCATGGGGAGAGCCTGTCCGGCCATGTTACACGTCCAATGGTGATCCCCACACAGTGGCATCACCCCAGAACCCCCCACCCCTGTGTCAGGTGACTCACTAGCAGCCCTGAGTCACTGTCTTAGGGAAGGTGCTGCAGCTGCACATGAAAGGGAAGAGTGTGGACATGGGGGTGACATTCAGACCCTGGTTCCAGCCTCGTGTAAGGACTCCGGGGTCCTCTTAGCTGTGGATAGATGAATGAGATGGTCTAGGTTAGGTGGCCGGACAGGCTTGAGGATCAGGAGACAGAAAACAAAACAGAGCTGTCATCCCTGCATCTCTCTCACTCATGCCTCCTTGAACAGCTTTCAAAGTGCCCTGCCTCTTACCCCAAGTCCTCATGACCAACCTATGAATGCAGCAGGCCGTAGGACTCAGATCTCAAACTCAAATACACCCAGAAGCCAGGAGGCAAAGGAAATGAGTCAGGCGAGTTTGGGTACAGGACAAGAGAAGTGGTAAGGACTGGGGAGAGCTGGAGAGCCACAGGGCCCACCGAAAGCACCCTGTGGGGCCCATTAAAAGAAAAAAAAAATGCAGGCCTGATATTACCCAAGGCCACCCTTTTGAAAGCCCCAACCCTGGAGCCTGCCAGGCGAGCACTTCTGCAGCCCGCTCAGAGACACCTGGGGTTTGCTGGAAGCTGAGACCAGCCCAGGGCCATCCCCTGTCCCAGCCTCTCCGGAGGGTCTCCAGGCAGACTGGCCTTGAGCCTGAGCAGAAGAGGCAGGCAGCTGGAGGCTGTTCTCTGGAACACTGGGACGGTCCCTCCAAGACCTCTCCTCGACAGAACCTGAAATGCCAGCATTAAATATTCATTCCTTTGGGTTAAGTGTTTCCTCTCTGGGGTTCTCTTTTAAAATTCAAATGCTTCTTTGGAGAGGAACAAGCCACTTGTGGCTCTGAATCAAATGCATTGGAATTGAGCTGATGGAAAGGCAGTCCCGCCCACCGGGGCGTGGGGGGGTGGATAGGACCTGCTCACCCGTCAGTGCCCAAGGGCTCCTCTCTGTCCCTTTGTCCTCCTGTGTGCCTTGGCCCCCCAATCTGTGGAGGAACCAGGTGCATTGGGAAGGGGAGGCCCAGCGAGAATTTGTTCTAAGTTTTTATTCCGGGAGACCAAACCAGTAATTCACTCAAAAGAGCCCACGGACACTGCTGTAGCCTTGGTCTCCCCTCCAGGTGCTGAGTGCTCTTGCTGGGGGTGGGAGGGCGTCTCGCTGGCTGAGCCTTCCCCATGCACGGAAAGCCAGCTGAGAAGCAGGCACAGCAGCTCCTCCAGGAGGCTCAGAGGCACAGACACCTGTGTAGCTTCCTGGAAGCCCGGATTGTCATTCCATGCAGGTTTCCATTTGACTGGGATGCAGGAAACAGTCAGCTTGGGCATCCCAGCTAATGAGGGAGCCTCACCCAACACCTTAACAGGAAAGGGTTGCTGCAGATGCACCCTGTGTGCCCAGCATCGTGCTAGGCAGACTTGGTGATAAGGTTTTCTTGAACTGATCTGAGCCCCTGCTCCAAGATCTCCGATCTACCCCTGGAGTCTTCCTAATTATCTCTGGTGGAAGTCACCACAACAAGGTCTCTTAGCTTCCCTGGGGTGCTCATCATTTGTCTCCCTTCCAGATCTGGCTTCCTTTGGACATCGGTCCAGATTAAAGTGACGTCACTTTAACTGTTGCTCTTGCTTCCTGTCTCCTCCCCTCCCCACCCCGCCCCCCGCCCTGGGTACCATGGTGTGCACCCCAGGGCGAAGTGACCCTTCTGATTTGAGAAGAATGCTGTCCACCCTTGGACACGCATTGCTTCCCTTGTGACCCTAGTGTGGAGACAACCCGCCACACACCACGCCATTCTGTTTGCAGGACTCAGACACACATCCAGGGAAGGGACGAAGGATTACTGTCCCCTCAGCCTTCCCTTTCAACCCCACCAGGCCCCCCGTGTTCTGTTCCCCGCATCTGTTCCCCAGGAGCCCTGGCCTCAGACATCTGACTTAAGGCTTGAGTTTCTGGAGGGATTGTTATGCCCCAATAACGGGTCCGTGATTAAAGGAGCGAGACTGATACAAAGCGAAGGTCAAGCAAAGCTTTATTTCGCGCCAAGCATCAAGAATCTAACCGAACGTTCAGGGACGCACCTCTTACAAGAAGGGGCGACCCTTCTCTGTTTCACAGTCTAGCTTTTAAGGGCAAAGGCCATGGGGTCGGGCCTGGCCACGCACAGGTGGCCAATGAGATTGTAACACACAGGAAACTCCACAGTGATGCTAGGTGACCAATTGAGTTACAATTTACCCTAGTAGACATTTGACCCAGCCTATTACACCTTGATTAGGATTGGCGCCCAAAAGGCTCCCAAAGGGAGGGGCCCATACTCCTTGGTAACCAGGGAGACAGTATGCATCCCCCCACTGATAGGATGTCTCCACCTGGCCTGACCCACCTTTGTATCTGGGCTTTGTTACCTAAAGCTGGTTTCCGGGACTTGTCTCCAAGTAAATCCCCTGGGGGAACGGGAGCAGGGACAGTTTCTAAATAGGTCCTTACAGGGATGACGCCGGCAACATCACACCCATGTCAAGGCTGCCAGGCCACCGGGTTGAGGACATTTTCAGAGAAAGGGTCAACATGTCCCTGTCACCATGCCACTGACCTCAACAGAATCTTCCTGGCTCAAACAGAGCCTGAGCATTGAGGCCAGAGAGCCTGGTCTGGTGAGAGGAGCATGGGGAGGTCCAGCCTGAGAGCCCTCTCCTGCAGGTGAGAAGCCAAGGGGCCCAGAAATCATGTCACCTTCCTGCGCCTCCATTTTCTCACCAGTAGCTGAAAGTTCCTCTCTTCCTTCCACTTGGGCCCACAGCATCTACTGTCCACTGCAAAGCGGTCTCCGTGCCTTACTGTTTAACCCCCACCACCACCACCACCTCACAATCTGGCTCCTGTTATCATTCCTATTTTACAGACAAGAAAACTGAGGCTGGCAAAGAACCCACTCCCCCCCACACGTGTTTAGCATGTGGGAGGGACTCATTAAATGAGAGCGAGTTTTCATACAGAACTTTTTCAACTTTATCAATCCTTATATCAAGAAGTTTTTATACCCACGAGGGAGAAGGAATTGGTCAACATGTATAATTATTGCAATCTTCCCTAGTTTTGGAGGCTAAAGGTGAAGCCCACCTTCCTCGGGAAGCTCTCCAGGACTGCCCAACCCATGGTTACTGTAGCTCCCTATCTGACCTCTTGTAGCATAGATTGTCTTCACTGTTTGTCTGACCCTGAGTGGCCTTCGGGACCCAGCTAAAGGGCCCCCCAGTTCAAAGTCATGGTCTTTCCCCCCTTTGGCTCCTGTTTGTTCTCTCCAGCCTGAATTACCTTGAATGCCCATCCTTTCTCCTTTCTACACTGCACTGCCCGAGGTCAGGCACAGAACCTTATTGCAGTTATCTCACCCCCGCAGAGACAGCCCAACAGCTGCACATAGTGCAGACGCGGCGGTGTTTGCTAAGTTGCATACAGCTGCCCCATTCCTGTTTAAGAGAGCACCCGGGCTCTCAGCGTGAACACTGCCCCTTTAAGAGTAAGAACGATGCCTTGGGGACAGAGTCATCCAGAGAGGAAGCCCTGAAAGAGCTCTGTGACTTTGGGGGAAGTTTCCTAACATCCCAGAACCTCCACGTCCACGGTCACAAAATGACAGTACTGATACCACTTCCTCGTGAGTTATAAGAATTGAATGAAAAGACGTGCACAAAGCACTTGGCTGGCAGGCACCGGTCATGGAAGGGCCTGATGACTATTCACCCGCTCACTTATGCCTTGTCATGTCCTCACAGCCAGAATACGACCCTGAATATTGACAAGAGAATGAATGAGCACAGCGGCTCGTGTTGCAAAAAACTCTAGAGTTTCAGGCAACAGGGATCTTCCTGTGGCGGCTAGAATAACACACAGGCTTGCTTTGGACAGAGAGCCAGGAGTGAATGCCTTCCAGCAGAGGGCACCCCAGAGGCAGATGCAAGAGGAGGGATTAAATGGAGGGTTTGGGGGATGGTGAGAAAAGTGCCCCATAGAAGAGAGCATTCTGGGAACTGGCAAGGACCTGGAGTGGGCAGTGGTGATGCTGTAGGAGTCACCGTGCTTAAGCAGGGATGCAATGAGATTGTTAAAGACTCATTTGGTTCCAAGTTTCAGAAACCCACCTCTGTCTACCACCTAAAGTGGAGGGGCTGACTGGCTCCCACAGCTGGGAAGGACTGGGGTCCATCTGGTGTCTAACCCAGCTGCACCCAGAAGCTCCAGCCCTGCCACTGGGGCTTCTCTTTGTTCTGTGCTGGTCAGGATTCTAAGTGGCAGTCAATAGAATCCCCTCCAGCTGGTTTGGTAGAAAGGAGTTTGCTAAAATACAGGTGCAGCTGGGTGGGTCAGTCAGTTAAGCATCAGCCTTTGGCTCAGGTCATGATCCCGGGGTCCTGGGATCGAGCCCTGCCTCAGGGTCCCTGCTCAGCAGTGATCCTTGTTCGTGCTCTTGCTCTCTCTTAAATAAACAATCTCTTTTTAATAAAATAGAACACATCCGGTAGCTCTCAGCATCTTCTACAGAGTCTCAGAACCGAACTGGGATGATACAGAGGAGTTGATGAAGTTTTAGAGTATAAGTGAGGTTCAGTGGGGGAGAGTCTGGAGCCGACGACCAAGAAAGAATTCTTGAGAAGTCTTTGGTGCAAAATGGTGGTTTGTTAAAGTGCAGGGACAGGACCCGTGGGCAGAAAGAGCTGCTGCTGCCCCCGGGCTGTGAGGAGTGGTCCATTATATACTTGTAAGTTGAGACGGGGTCAGGGATAGTGTGAGTCTCTAAGGAATTTTGGAAGCAAGGTTTCCAGGACCTTGAGGGGCTGGCTCTTGTTGGGAAGAGTCATTTATTACCATCTAATAAAACCTTAGTCATGAGACCCTTCAGATGTATATCAGTGAGCCATATGCTTGGGAACGACTGCCAGCCTGTATCTCGGAGGGTTTAGAGATAAAGTCTCCGAAGGACTTTTTGTATGTTAAAGTAGACTTACAGGATCCCGGTTGGGGTGTGGGGGTGGTCAGGCTAGGATTGCCCTTTGCCCTTAGCAAAATATTCAGATGGAAGCAGATGAGTCCTTAGAGGAATGTCACTCTGCCTGTTTCAAGGTCTTGTCAGTGGGCTCTAGGTAGTAAGAAAATTTAATAACTTTTCTTCTGCCTCTGTTCCCCACATCATTGTCAGGATAAACATTCAGCCACACCACAAGACTGCTCTGGGGACACACTCCTGGGACTATTTGTCGGTTGGCTTGTGTGGTACACACCGCCACAGCCATCCCAGAGAAGCAGCTGTCTATAGCATCTTCCTTCTGAGCAGCTCCCATGTCCCTGCACACAGCTCCAATTCCAAGGGAAGGCTGTGAGCAGCCTGTTCCTGGCGTGTAGCACTATGACTTAGAGAATGAGGTGCTGTGATTGCATAGGTCCTAGTGCCCACTCTTGGGGAGGACACAGAGATTAACAGCCCTACCCGGTGGGAAAGGGTGCCGGGAGAAGGCAAACTGCAGCCTACATGACCCTGACCTTCAGGGAGGCCCCTCTGGGGCAGAGTGGAGTTTACAGGAGAAAAGCATAGTGTAGGAAGGGAAAGCCCATTTCAAGGCCATTGCAGAAATCCAGCAGGGAGGGTGAGAAGCAGGCAAGGTCATTGCCTTGGGATCGCCAAGCAAGGGGTGGACTGAAAATACAGAGGCCCCTGTGATGGTGGATGCGGTGTTGCTAGGGAAGAGGAGACAGAAATTGTCCCCAGGCTGGGTGTACTTATCAAAAGACACCTCCCCTCGCAGGAAGAAATTGACTAAGTAAGGGTTAATTGTCCCTGCTTGGTCTGACTGCCGGGAAAAGCATTTCTCAATGTTACCCTTCTCCATGTGTGCCCTTGCTGTGATGGAGGGGAGGAAAACATTTGTCGATTTCAGCCGAGGAGAGCATTGTTATGATTTGAAATCTTTTTAAAGTTCCTTGCCCAGGGGGCGTCATTGAACTAGAAAGCTGGTGGCCCTACAGGCGGTTTGACTAAAATGCAGGGGCAGGTGGTTCCTAGAACAGAGAGGCGGCGGCGGGGCCTCCCTCAGGCATCTGCCGTCTGGTCTTTCATGTCAGCCAGTGGGGGGAGGTGTAAGTCAGCGGACCCCATGGAGAACCTCCACCTCTGGTGTGCCTTGGTGCCTGGAACTCACCGTGAGTGAGCCTCCTTCTCTGCGTCTCCGGGAGCCCCCTGTTTAAGTGCAGTGCTGCGGGTCCTGACTTTGAGAAACAAGCCCCTGGCGGGGCATCTGCCCTTGAGCTCACCCGGTTGCGTGCATGCACGTACGTATGCACGCACGCACGCACGAAACCTGCTAGCTTTCCCCTACCTGCACAAGGCCTCTCATCTAGCATGCCCCGGCCATCACCCTTTCTGCACCCCATCTTGGCCTTATCTTCTTAGTGGGGGTTCTCCCTCATTCCCCCCCACCCGCTGTCCACTCTCTCCCTGCAGGAGCCATGCAGGAAGCACTTGAGAAGCTGAAAGGAATAAGAGGAAGAGGATGAGCTCCATGTGATCTGGGACCACAGACGGCCCCTCCAGGATTTTGCTCACTTATCTATAAACATCAGTACCTGCCTGTAAGGGCCCTTGTAGGGTCTGAAGAGTTAACACAGGAAAATCCTCAGAACGGTGCCTGGCACAGTATCTGAAGGGGTTCACTTATGCTTTGGGGGCGGGGCCTACATCTTTCCCGCCATCCGGCCAGCTCCTGCTGGGACCAACCCTCCCTTATTGATGAGGGAACAGCGGCTGATTGAGGACAAAGCAAAAGCAGACACCCAGCAACCTTCCTCCACCCCCACTCCTGGGTGGGACCTTGTGACCTTCTTTAGGAATCTCCCAACTATCTTAATGTTAATACCTAGCTAGAGGGAAAAACCTGGACAATGGCAAGGCCTCAAGGCCTAGGTATCCTGTAGGTCCTCTTTAGCATATGAAAGTTCTTTTGAAACCTCCCTTTTTCCTTACGCCCCCCCACCCCATAGTATATTACCTGCCTCCCCTTACAACCCCGAAGCCGCAGCTCTTTCTGTCCATGGGTCTTGTTGCTGTGTTTAATAAGCCATTTTGCACCAAAGACACCTCAAGGATTCTTTCTTGGCCGTGGACTCCGGACTCTACCCCACTGAACCTCACCTATATCTGAAACTTCATCACTATCTCTTGAGCACGGACCGACCTCCCTCCTGACTAAGCCTGTCACCTCCCCAGACAGGCACCTGTTGCCACCCTGCCCCCCAGTCAGATCCCTTCAGAGAGAACCCAGCCCCCAAGATAGAGAAGATTCATACTTGAGGGGCGCCTGGGTGGCTCAGTGGTTAAAGCCTCTGCCTTCGGCTCAGGTCATGATCCCAGGACTGGGATCGAGCCTCACATCGGGCTCTCTGCTCAGCGGGGAGCCTGCCTCCTCCTCCTCTCTCTCTCTCTCTGCCTGTCTCTCTGCCTACTTGTGATCTGTCAAATAAATTTAAAAAATCTTTAAAAAAAAAAAAAAAAAGATTCATACTTGAATCTCAGTTTATGCCACGCCCGCCCATCGGCCCTTTGCCAGTTTCTGAGTCCCAGCTCCTCCCCTGCCTGGCACGGCTGTCCCAGCACATCTCAAGAGTTGAGTATGGATGAATCAGGGTCAAGGTTGTTGTAAGGCGTCGGCAAGCCATTTCCTGGCCGGGAAATTACACTTGCTGGGCTAAAACATGGGGGCAGGGCAGCCTTCAGGGAGCCAACGTGCATGGCCAAATACCCTGGAAATGGATGCAAGACCACTGTGGTGGTCCTAGCCAAAGTCAGACTCCAGCAGGATGGAGACCCAGGACAGGCAGCTTTTAAGGGAGGGCACTCTAAAGAGCAGTCTAGAACAGAACCTCTCAGCCACACGCGAGAAACAGTGTGAACACCCTTGCAGTAGCAAATGCCAAGAGGAAGGGAGGGCGTCCGAAAGGGGAGGCTTTGGGTGCTGGATACAAATTGGGCCAGCCTCCTAATTGCAGAGAAGGGCAGCCAGCGTTTCCCTGACCAGCCACGCGGGAGCAAATTGCAGTCTTCCCCACTGGCACTTTCTTTGGAAGTCACACTTGTGTGACTTTTATTCTGACCTCCAACAGAGACTCCATTTATTCAAGAAAGGAAAGAGGAAGCGATTTAGAATGTGGAACCATCATTCCTAGACCTCACCTGGACGTCAACACTGGAAGTCTGCTCACAACATCAATTATTTACAGTGTAAGTTATTGTCGTTCTACAGAAACTAACTTAACAACGTCGTTTCTTTTTTAAATGGATCACCTCGGTGACACTGGCGGTTCAGCGTTCCTCAGCAAGAACTCATTTATCCATAACGATAACAAGACCCATCACTTGCTACATGCCCACTAGGTCCTGGGGAAGCACATTTAATCTTTTACTCTCACGTCAACCCCTACAGGGAAGGTATAATGGGCCCCCACCTCCAGATGAGAAAAGCGAGGTTCAGACCAGTTAAGTAACTTACCAGAGAAGACACCGATAAGTAAGGTCCATGTTAAGCCTGTGTCCCCACGGGCTGACACCTGTCTTTCTGCAGTGCTGAGCCTTACAGATAGGCTCAGGCCCGACCTCAGGGACCTTAAGTTCTAGAGCCAGCGGGTCTGTTGAGAACTGCCTAGAATCAAAATTTCCTGTGAGAAGACATTGGGGAAGAGACATGAGAGATGCAAGGCGCTTTCCAGGAAGTCCGACTCTCCGTTACTCCACCAGCGCTCATCTTTGGCTGAGCACCAGATCGGTAATTGGCATGTCCTTAGGGGCTCATTGTACAAAAAGTGCGTGTCTCTAAACACTAGAATGAGCATCAGCGAAGAGAGATGCTCCTACTGCGGGAATTGTGCGGAGATGGGGTCACAGGGAGCAGCCAGCACCCACCTCCTGCCCCACCCTTAAACTCTGGGCTGCTGTCAGGGAGTCGATGGACAGAATCACTGTGCCATGAACAAGCAGCTTAATCCCTGCACCTATAGCACCCCCCGACTGAGTGATTGCTGAATGCATATAGGTAAATTTCACATGAAATTCATTTGATTATGATGTTACTTTAGTGCACACATACCAAGCCCCAGGACCCCCTCCTTCCCTGCCCAGCACATGCACGCACCAGCCCCTCAAACGCTCCTGCAGGAAACAGACTGAGAGGGTTCTGATTGGAGGAGACAAATTAATTACAGTGTGGTGGTGTTGGAATAAAATGGGCAGCTTATATTTTCTATGTTCCTTCCTTTTGGGCCGTGCAACCCTCACCTGTGCTTGAAAGTTGAACAAAAGAACGGGGCTCAAGCTGCTGTTCATAGCAGGAGATTCGCCAGGGGAGAGCAGAAGGCAGGAAAAGACCAACATTGAAGGAGAGGTTTTAAAACACATAATGATTTCATGTCAAAACACAATTTCCTATTGTCACTGCATTGTTCTGCACACACGAGGGAAAAGGGAAGTGATTGAAAACTCCTGGAATGAGAACGCAGCTGTGGATTCTGGAACATTGATTGATGGTCTTGAGAGGAGAGATGGATGGATTATGATTTTCTGGGAGGGATCATTACAGGCTGAGTCCATGAACAGAGCTGCCTGGCATTTGGACACCATGGTGCAAAAGAAAACCATTTGGATGATCCTGATTCATTAGTCCATTATCCAAAACCAATCCATGCAGGCAGAGCCAGTCCGACTGGAGCCCCTGGGGTGGGATGGGGTCCGGATTTTGTGGCAGCGAGCAGTTTTTTGGATGAATGAGAAAGAACAGTTCAGCCTGGGCCAGCTGTCTCTCGATTTGAATATCTGCCGTGCGTCCGCAATACATCACTTTCCCTGCCTTCCTTTCACTTTGGCGAAAGTAATTAGAGAGGAGATGGGGAGTCCAGTCTTCTTGTCCCATCAGCGGGGTCTGGGAGAAGCTGAAGGAGCTGACATCCACATGGGCTGGGCCAAGGTCTGCACTACGAGGGTGGTGACACAAAGAAGCCAGAGCTGGGGGTTCTGAGCGTAAGTCACAAAGGGAGCAAAGGGAGCAAAGCTTAGAGACCAGAGACATATCAGGCTGCCCCTCTCCAAGGGTTAGCATGGGTCCCTGGGGTGGGGATGTAATTTGGAAAGAAGTCACACAGAACCTGGGATAGTGGGGGTGGAGCAGGTTGGGGAAAGGGATTGGGAGAGCAGATCAGAGGAAAGACAGGCAAACTGAGGGTATGGGAGAATTGCTCCTATGTGGTGCTAGCTGTATACCTCAGGGGTGGTCTCACCACTTATAGGAGCCGGCAAGAACTGATACCCCAGCCCAGCCTATCGGCTCCCTCAAGGCCAGGAGGTGGATTCCCAAAACCTTGAGAGCTGCACTGTCTGCCTGGCTCCCACAAGAGGCTGAAACCTATGAGATGAAAATCTGAAGAGAGCAAGCCTCCACAATGCACACCTTCTCGAGGCTCCGATGTCACATACATTCAGTCCCCTTCAGCACCCTCCTTGGGGAGGCACCAGGAGCTGAGGTGACCCCCCCACCCCCACATCCAGGTGGGCATGGCTTCCTGCCCCTGCCTGCCTCCTAAGGCTGAGCTGTCAGCCTGGACCCCTGTGTCCTCCTGTGCCCGTGACTTCCTTGCCTAATTGCCTGACCCACTGCGGATTCCTTCTCTCATCCTACACAGAGCTCTGGCTCCTTCCTTCCACATTCTTTTATCACAGTTGAGCTGCGTCCTTCCATTCATGACTGGCCAGGCTCTCCTATGAACCAACACGGCTGATCAATGCAGGATGCTGCAGAAATCTTCCCCGGAAACACATTACCATATATTTGGAGCCATGGGGGATAGATGCTTTGGTGGGAAGGAGTGAAGGATGATGGAAACCTCTGGCCCCGAGTCTTCTGGGGGAGAAAACTTCCAGCGCTCCTCAAGTTACATCTTCTCCGTGGACAGATGGACTGGTGGAGGGGACAACACAGGTAAGGTGGGCAAAGCAGGAAAAGGGATGTCCCCCGTGGATGACCCGTCTATTTGACCAACACAAAGTGTGCTCATCCAGGACTGGATGTCCACTGATGTGGGGACTACCGCAATAGCACCCAAGGTACACACCTGCACTGGGGTGGTATCTCCCTGCCGGACAAGCCTGTGCCCAGGCAATGCCTCTAGCCAGCCTAAGGTTGCAGCATTCAGTCAGAGGGCCGTGGACGCATCAGAACTTCCCAAGTCCTAAAGCACCATGCACAGGCACAGCAGTGTCATTCTGACAATAGGAGATGTTCACACAAAATAGTTTCACGCATCACTGGGCACTTACCGGGGCCCACATTGTGCAGGACACATTGTGTTGAGCACTTGAAAGTTACCCTTCTGGGGGCGCCTGGATGGCTCAGTGGTTAAAGCCTCTGCCCTCGGCTCAGGTCATGATCTCAGGGTCCTGGGATCGAGTTCCGCATCGGGCTCTCTGCTCAGCAGGGAGCCTGCCTCCTCCTCCTCTCTCTCTCTGCCTGCCTCTCTGCCTACTTGTGACCTGTCAAATAAATAAATAAATAAATAAAAAAGAAAGGTACCTGTCTGAAATGAGATGGGCTAAAAGTCTGAAATGCACACCATGTTTGGGAGATTAAATACAAAAATGGGTGCAAAATAGCTCTTACTTTTCTTCATTTGAATTACATGCTGCAAGGAAACCCTTTTGGATGCCTAGGATTAAATAAGATATATTATTTGAATTAGATTCACCTGTTTCCTTTTACTTAATTTGGTCATGAAAAGAATTTCAATTACATTAATTTCACATGTGGCTTGCCCTGTATTTCTGTTGGACAGCTCTGGGCTTGTAGCTCTCTCCAAAAGAGCTCTCTGAAATGTTGGAAATGTTCCAGACCTGTGCTGTCCACCCTATATGGCAGCCCTGGCCACACACGGTACTGGAGTCTTCGAAGAGTGGCTAGTGTGATTGAGGAATTTTATTTATATAATTTAATTTTATTCAGTTTAATGAATTTCCATTTAAATAGGCGCACGTGTCTGGCGGCTACCCCCTCAGACACGTAGGTCAGGAGGGTGGGGGTCTGGCTAGAGTGGGGTCTGGAGTTCCATCCCTTGGCTGATTCTTAGAATCATCTGGGGAGTTTTTAAAAAGTAAAGAAGCAAACCTCACTCTCAGAGCTCCTCTGTCATCAGTCTGGGTGCAGTTTGGGCATGGGTACATTGTAATCGCCCATCGTGGGATTTTAATGAATAGCTAGAAGAACCACTAAGTTATAAAAAGAAAGGAGAAGAAAAGGGAAAGGGGTCGATATTTATTGAGAGCCTGCATGTGCCAGGACCTACTTACCAGTGTGTCTTACGGCATCCAACCTTCTGGGGTCGGTATTATTATTATCATCATCATCCCCATTTTACAGATGAGAAAACTGAGATCTGCCCAAAGGGTAAGATCAGAACCAGGGTGTGCAGAGGGCCTGGATGCAAAAGCTACCACCCACCTTGGTAATCAGACGGCTGAGTAGCAGAGAATGAAGAGAGGGGGACAGGGAACCCCGGCAGCTTTGGGCAAAACAGGCTCCCACTTCCTGGGGCAGACCCAAGCCCGGATCCCCCCCATGCAGCTGGGCTAGGCTGGCCTGGCAGGCTCGATGCTTCCCCAAGGAAGCCCAAGAGGAACGGGGGCAGAGGCAGCTCTGACAACAAAGACGTCCAAGTGAATCTGAAACAAAACACTTCAGACGGCCAGAAGCGGCCAGGAGAGCTGACAGCAGGCGGCTGCCTCTCCAGGGTGTCTGCAGGGAGCTGTCGCCATGCAGCCTCCGCAGCCTCCGTGATGCCTGGCTTTGTCATTTAGGACATCAAAGGGTTCCTTTGAGCTAAACACTGGAGGGTCTTTGGAGGATTGGAAGAGCTGAAGGAGCCCACATGCCAGGAATAGGGATGGCGGTGACTGCAAAGGCATAACCCAAGGTACTTCCCACAGGGGACGAAAGGGGGACACCCTGGAAAGACTGCACGCACCCATGGAGGAATAGCCCTCCTTCGCATATGTGTGTAGATGATGGGTGCCGCTGGGAGGTGTCCGGGGGCGGGGCAAGGAGCGCCGGTGGTTGGGTGCTGAGCACTTGGGATGGGAGATAAAATGTCATCTCTCCATCTTGGCTCACTCCTCAAACAGAAATCCTCATCTCCAAAAGTTAGATGTTGGGGTTCGTTGGCTCCCCAAACTCCCTCCTCCTTAATTAGTGAGCCTAGAGGGAAAATGTAGGAGGGCCCTGGGACCAAGACTCCCTGAACGGAGCACACAGATTAACGCCTGCCAAGCTCTCTTCCATGGGAAGTTCTTGGAGTGGAGAGAAGAGAAAGACAGAAATCCTTTCCCAGGAGGCAGGCTCGCTAAGCACCTGTGCAGGCGCCAGCCCTGACCCCACCCATGATGAACCTCTGGGGGACATTATGAGCCAGGAGCCACAGGGTCTGTCCTCAGGGTGCCCAGTTTAGCAGAGAGGCAGATTAAGAGACAGACAAGTAAGATAAATGACAGGTGATGCCAGATGGGAGGGTCAGAGAAACACTTCAGAGGGGAGACCCACTCTGGGGATGCAAGACGGAACTCTAAGATGATCGGGAGCCAGGAAGAGGGGATCCCTAAGCAAAGGCACAGAGGAAGGATGGGGAGGACTGTTTTTCCAGTCAGGCTATTCTGATTTCTTTTTTTTTTTTTTTTTTAAGATTTTATTTGACAGACAGAGATCACAAGTAAGCAGAGCAGCAGGCAGAGAGAGAGGGGGAAGCAGGCTCCCCGCTGAGCAGAGAGCCCGATGCGGGGCTTGACCCCCGGACCCTGGGATCATGACCCAAGCTGAAGGCAGAGGCTTAACCCACTGAGCCACCCAGGCGCCCCTCTGATTTCTATCAGAAGGAAGTCAGATAAAAATAAGCCCCAAAGATGTAAACAAGGCCCTTCAAAAGGCCACCTCCCTTCTCTCCAAGCAGTGGTCCTAAGCCCCAACCCACACTCATGTGGGTAGCATCAGAACAAGGCTTCTGAGGAGGACAGATGTGTGAGTGAACTTGTGGGGTCCCATTTCACAGACAAGCATGCTGAGGTTAGAGGACACAGAAGAATTTCTCGTTCTAAGGGACCAGAATTCAACTTGAGACCAGGGCTTGACAGGAAGGTGTGGGAAATACAGAGAGGCAGCCAGTGGCCTGCTCCTGGGACACCTTGAGGTGAGCCCCAACATGGCTCCCCTAGATGCTGGAGATCTATGCCTAAGACATGAGGAAATGTAGCCAGAGGCCAGACAGAATTGCAGAGAGGTGTGAACAGAGACCCAGGGGGCCCGCTCTTGGCTGAACTTCTCTGCCTAGTTTCTGGGCACCTGCAGAAAGTGGGGCATAAGCCTTATACCCCACATCTCACCTGCTCCCAGCCCCAGCAGAACCAGTGAAGGTGGGAGATTATCAGGAGGGGACAGGGAGGATGTGGCCGCTCAGTTAGGTGGTGATGCAGAGGCCTGTGTGAGTGGCAGCCTGCAGAGGGTGCTGGGGAAGGGGGATGAGGCTGCTTTTAACACCAACATTTGCCTGGACAGTCGAGGGACAGTGCTGTCTCTGCCTGCTGAGCTGTGGGCTGTGCCTCCCAGCCGGAGGGAGGACAAACACGGGCAGATTTGCCCATCCGGCTTCAGCTCTGCCAGCTCCCTAAGTGGGACATGGGCTGGGCTCTTGCCCTCACTTGCCCTATTTTTACAAGGATGGACTGCATCTCTGCCCTTCCCCCTTCTGGAAAGGAATATTCTGGGGTGCCTGCCCACACCAGAGGCTTCACAAATGTTCAGACATCCCGTTCAGACTTCACCCAGAGTCTGTGAGACAGGCATAGCCTTCCCTACATTTCAAGAAGTCTTGGCTCAGAGAAGGCCAGAGACTTGCCCAAAGTCACACAGCTAGACAATAGCAGAGCCAGGAGCTCAAGTCTGTCTGCATCAGTAGTTAATGTCCTCCCTTCCAAGAAATCCCTCCAGCAAGGCCGGAAAATGGGGTGGGAAGAGGCTAGACCCACGGTCCTTAAAGTGTGGTCCCCAGAAGTCCTGTATCAAAACTCTGGGGCTGGGACCCAGGAATCAGTGCTTTTAGAAAGTCCCTGGTGATTCTCCTGCTCACAGAAGTTGGTGTGTTGGGTTGAAGCCCCTTGCCTTGAGGAAGAGACTAGAACATACAAGACATAGGGAAGACCAGGTTAGAGCTCTTTGGCTCCTGTGGGAAGCAGGGAGGAAAGGAGAGGTGTCCCCACATCCCTTCCACTAGTCCAAGATTTTGCATCTCAAACTGATAACCTAGGATAACTTTCCCACAGTCACCATGGGACCAGACCGCAGGCCTGGTCTTGGGTGCTTATCCAATACCCCACCTTATGGGAGCAAATTGGGGTGGCAGCTGGAAGGTGTCAGAGGCACCCTCCAAGCCTGGGCATCCTGGGCATGAACTCTGACCCTGCCTCCTCCCCAACCCTCACTCCCAGTCCTGACCTTGTGGCCCAGGATGCAGGGCATCGCTCGCCCCCTGGTGGCCATGGCGGGCATCCCCAGGGATCCCCCGCAATCTGCCATGACCTTTGGCAGAAAACCAATCTCCCTCAGACATTCTGTGGGTGGCTCAGCCCCCCTGACAAGGGCAACGTATGACAGGGCAAAAAGGACGGGAGGTGAGGCTCAGGTCATTGGCCCTCAGAGGCATGAGGCAGCTGACAGGCCAAAGGCCCAGACAAAGCCCAGAAACATCCAGACGGTGGTGGGGAATGAATCAGATTGTGTCAATCGAGAGAATGAGAAGGCTCATTTCAAAGTAGGTGCTTGCTTGTCTTCTAGGAGAAAGTAATTTTCTTCTCAGGCGGGGAATTGGGGAAGGTCCCCATGATCTTGAACTACATGTTTCATTCTACAGTTGCAGACTGTCTTGGACTGGGATTCGGGGGCTGTGGCTCCCCCACCTGGCTGAATGCCCTTGATGAAGTCGGGTCATCTCTGAGCCTCAGTTATCCTGTCTATAAAGTGGAACTGGGAATGGACCTCTCTGTCTACCCCGCAGAGCCGCAGAAGCCACTGCAATCAGCCTGGAGGGGTATGGCCCACACTGTTTTCAGATGAGGACACGGTGGTTAGAAGCAGGGAAGAAAACTTCCTCGGGGTTACACTGTGGCTGAGCAGGAATAGAGGCCGGTATAATGAAAGGGTGTCCGAATGAGCTCCTGAGAGCATCTAACACTTTGTTACGCCAAGAAGCAGGGAGCACTGGTCTGGGCCTTCAGGGAGCTCCCCAGCTGTTGTAGAGGGGACCTCCCTTGGATGTGTGTGCTCAGTCCCTTCTCCAGGGAAGAGATCTTGTCCCTGGCTGCATGTCAGAGTCACTGGGAAAGAACTTAAGAGTATGGATGCCCGGACTCTGCTCTGGACCCATTAAATCAGAACCTCTGGGTGTAGGGCCCCAGCATCTGTATTTTTAAAGGTCTGTAGGAGATTCTAATATGCATCCAGGGATAAAAGTAGCTGCTTCAGAAGCAAAGAATCAGGGTCAGAGGGCCCTTTAAAAATGACCGCACATCCACAGAGGCATGTGCTTTTCGAGGAGGGAAACTGAGGCTCAGAGATTTGCTCACGATACACAGCCAGTCAGTGACGTGTGAACGTAGACCCTTTATTCAGGGCTGTGTCATTCATTTAAAAAATACTATTGTGCTTCACCTACACACCCGATCTTTCCACTTGCCAGCTGGTTTAATGACCTACTGAAGCCCCATCTCTCCCTCCCAAGTGCATCCACAGCCCACTCCTAAAATCTCAATCCCTCCAACAGCTTCCACAAGGCCCTCCCGTCTCCCAAAACCAAAGTGTTTTCATACACATCCTAAACCCTTACTCGGATATGAGAGAGGAGAGTCCCAAATTCTTTCCCAGGAGAAGGGGAAGGAGGAAGAGATTACCTTTGGAGGAGAGTAGGACAGAAAAAGGAAAAAACAGGGAGGATCCTGAGACAAGCTCTTCTCAGGACCAGAACCCAGCTTTGTCGCCCTGGGAGACATCCCTTGGGCAAGGGGCTATGGAAGGGACGCAGCCTGCGGATCCTCCCTGGGAGAGATTCCCCCTTCCTCCCATGCCTCCACCAGGGTCGAAGGCTAGCACAGACCCTTGGGTCACAGCAAGGGCTCTGCTCCTGTCCCCATCCTTGTCAGTCTCACACCACGCCACCCCCACTGCCCGCTGCCACCCGTCATCAGCCTGCTGCGTCAGCATTCCCGGGCCGCACCCCAGCTCCGCTGTGGCCAGAATCCCCAATGCCCCATGTCCCCCCAGGAAGGTGCCCAGAGCTGGCTCCAGGTTACAGGTGCAACTTGCTTCCCAGAAATGTTCCCTGCTCTAATCACTTTTTTAAACTCCACAAACACAATCTCTGCACCGTGATCAATTATTCAGCAGAAAATGATGCATCGTGTTAGCAACTAGATGGCATTTAATACGCCCCCAGCATTCTAATGATGCGCCACCTCCATAGGCCTCATGCAAAGTCTCCCGGCCCGTGTTTCTGAAGACTTCCCAGAGTGGAGAGGAGCCAAGATTTCTCCGCTCTGGGTGGCCGTCGGACTCGGGCGGCCCCCCGGAATGTAATCAGCGCAGCCGCTGCCACGCCGTGTCCTTGCAACTTATTTGTTTTCTTTCTGCCTCACAAATTACTCCTTCTGCAAGGCTGTTTGTTCAGTGTCAGGAGGTTATTAAACAAACTTAAGGCTTGGAGCCCTTAGTCAAATCAGCAGGAGTGGAACCAGGGAGGGGTGATTCAATATTTAAAAGGCCACTCCTTCTGCCACGCTGCTCCAGAGCTAGGAGACCCGCTGCTCAGATGCCCTGGGCTGTGGGGACATGTGAACTGCTCAGCTGGCCCTCGAGGACACAAACCAGTGTGATGAGAAAGTTCTGGGCTGCCTCCTATTCTAACACCTGAGCCCTGGGCTGCTGCCCGAACAAGGCATCTGGGTGGGCAAGGAGAGACACCAGGATTTCCGCGCCCAGGGTCCTTGGCTCCAGCTGTCCTAAGAGCCTGGTCTCCTGAGCTCGCTGGCTAAGAAGGGCCAAGTGCAGGGCTCTCTGGAAAGCATCAGTCAGGATCCTTGTGTCTCTGGGACTCCGACTTCAGAAGGAACTCCTGCTACTTCCATTCAGTCCAGTTTTGTTACCATTTCCTGAGCATTTGCTGTGCACCATATATTCCACTCGTTAGTCACAGCGATGATGACTCTATGTTGAATACCTACTGTGGCAGGGGCGGGGGGCGGGGGGGTGGGGGGAGGTGGGTGGGGACCAGCCAAGGGCTGGAGCAGATCAGCAACACCTGGGCCCCTTACTCCCACAGGGCGCTTAGATTCTGCTTCAGTTAACAACAAAGTTCACACGGACTCAACTACACAGCCCAATGACAGAGACATCCCAATGTTTTATTTAAAAACATGCCTGGGTGGCTCAGTCGTTAAGCGTCTGCCTTCAGCTCAGGTCGTGATCCTAGAGTTCCAGGATCCAGTCCCACATCGGGCTCCCTGCTTGTCAGGAAGCCAGCTTCTCCCTCCCTCCCTCCCTCCCCCTGCTTGTGTTCCCTCTCTTGCTGCCTCTCTCTGTGTCAAATAAATAAATAAAAATCTTTAAAAAAATAAAAAATAAAATAAAAATGTACATCTTATCCACGTCATTCGCCATTCAGGAAACGTAGATTAAAGCCATTGTGTGTGGGAGGCCGCTACCCAACTACCAGAACAACCAAGATAAAAATACCAACAGTACCAAGTGCTGGTGAGGAGCTGGAGCCACAGGAGCTCTCACACCCGGCTGGGCCGAATGCTACAGCCGCTCCGAGGATAGTTCAGCAGTTTCTTCCGAAGTCAGGCACACATCTACCATGAGCCTTAGCAATAATGTCACTCCTGGGAATTTATTCTGGGGAAGTAAAAACATGCGTCCACACCAAGATCTGTACAGGATTGCTGGTACTCACCAACGACTGGAAACAACCCGTGGCCGTCACCCCATCAACTGATGAGTGGATAGATAGAAGGTGACCTATCTACAGAGTGGACACGTACTGCTCAAAGCTGATACTGATGCAAGGGCTGGATGGATCTCAGAGGCATGATGCATCATGAAAGAAACCAGTGTGCTGAAAGACGGCAAGCAATAGGAATCCGTTTATGAGACCGAGACTGCCCAGGGAGAAACAGATCAGTGGAGGCAGAGGTTTGCGGGGAGGGTAGAGCATGAAGAGGAATGGAAAGTGCAAAGGAATTTTAGGGGGTGATGGAGCTGTTCCGTATCCTGACTGTGATGACGGTTACACCCAGCGACACGTGCGCTAACACCCACAGACCGTCCACCTGAAAGTCAATTTCACTGAATGGTCACTTTGCAAAATATAGTTAATTTTAGAAAGAGCAGTATGTCTGACACAAGAAAGACTGCATTAAGCAAAAAAGAAAGTAAGTCTGAGGAAATGACCCATT
Source organism: Enhydra lutris kenyoni (assembly GCF_002288905.1). NCBI lineage: Eukaryota > Metazoa > Chordata > Mammalia > Carnivora > Mustelidae > Enhydra > Enhydra lutris. Next base: position 103,401,102 of record NW_019154085.1, read on the forward strand.
TATGTTTTTAGAAAACTTCTGTGTGGTGTGAGTTTGCATATGTCCTGTAGCTCATTTGTAATACAGAGAGAAAAGGTCAGGAAAAATTAAAGCCTTGTTTATTGACTGTGGTTACCTCTTGGGGCTAGGAATGGCCAGGAGTAAAGAAGGACTTTCATCTTTTATTCTACATACATTTGTATTTGAGTTTTTTGATACCAGCCAGGCATTATTTTCAATAAACAAACAAGGAAGGAAGGAAAAACACAAGTCAGCACTTGTTAATTGTTTAATGTTTTGAAAAAGGATGTCTTAGAACTCAAGATCTATTGTATTTGTCAGTACAAAGATGGCTGCTGAGAAGGGGCACTGTGGGTGGGTAATGATAGGAATAATGGTCCCAGGGTGGGCTTGTTTCCCAAGAGGCTCCCATTGTCCCATTTCACAGACAAAAAGCAAATCAACTCTACCAGCAAGCTGTGCCCTGTCTCTGTGGGAGACTATAGGGGCTCATGCACAGCTCCCTCCTGAAGGGACCTGAGACTACTGGTCCTACTGGGAGGACAAGATGAGGGAAGGAAACCCATTAACAGAAGACAGAGAAGCCCAAGAATGGCAGGTGCACTCCAGTCGCCTGGTTACTGTTTACCGAGAGTCCTCCCTGAGACAGGTGTGTTTCTTGTGCCACTTCGTGTACCCGTCTAATGACCCCACAAGGTAACTGGTATTCTCTTTCTTTTAAAGATATATTTATTTGAGATGTCCCCGGGTGGCTCAGTTGTTAAGCATCTGCCTTTGGCTCAGGTCATGATTCTGGGGTCCTGGGATCGAGCCCTGTATTGGGCTCCCTGATCTCCCTCTCTATCTGCCTGCTGCTCCCCCTGCTTGTGCTCTTTCTCTCTGTCAAATGAATAATTAAAATCTTAAAAAAAAAAAAGAAAAATTTATTTATTTGAGAGAGGGAGAGAGCACACAGAGGCAAGGGAGAGGGAGAAGCAGGCTCCCTGCACAGCAGGGATGCTGGGCTCCAACCCAGGACCCTGGGATCATGACCTGAGCCAAAGGCAGAGTCTTAACTGACTGAGCCACCCAGGTGTCCCAACTCCTATTCTGTTTTATACATGAAGAAATGGGGGCTCAGTAGGGTTTAGTGTCCTGCCCTCAAAGGATACTAGCATCCTGGTCACAGAGCCATCAGGAAGAGAGACCTGGATTCCAACCAGAGCCCATTCTCTTTACAAAGATCATTCTGTGACCCTTAACTAGTAGCTGGTCAGCACACACAGCCTAGAAGACCAGGACCACCCCCTCCCTCGGTGGATGGAACACAGCGTTCAATGGGATGATTAAAGGAACAAGAACAAAGTCTCAAATCCTCCCCAAAGACCAGCAAATAATTGGTCATGAGCATGTGTGGAAAGTAGAGATACATACTTCAAAAAATATAATTTAAGAAGAAGCACACTGCAAAGCTCCATACAGCATAATCATATTAAATATTAGTTATCCAGGGAAAGCCACCTAAGAGACATTCACTTCTTTGTAGGTGAGGGGATTGAGCTCAAAGAGGGCAATTGGTTAGTCCTAACCACACAACAAGAGAGCTGCTGATCCAGCACTGGAGCCAGGCCTCCGGAGGGCCTGGGGAATCCTTGCCCACCACTAGACTACCTGAGAGTAATCAGGGGTCTCCCTTCTCCCTGACCCAGATCTTCCCTCATTAACCCAAGTTGGGAGTCCCCACTTGCATAATAACATCATCTCATTCCTTGACATTTTGTTTAATCACCCTTGTGGTGTAGAGTGGGTGCCCAGCCGAGGCTTCTGATCTCAAAGATGACTTCCAGAAAAGCTGATGTGTTGAATTAATGTAAACTTTCTCAGAAAATCTCTTTGAAAAAAAAAATTATCCTGGTGCTATGCTATTCATATACTGGCATGAAATCCAGAACAATTGGATATGATTCTGTTCACCTTGACCTCCTCACAACCCCTCCCTCAGCCAGATGAGATGCCCATCTTTGGGACAGGGATGGAACCCTGTGGTCCCAAATGGGTGTCTATGGGATACTAGAAACAAATCCCTGTGACCCCTCTGTCCACAGAAAGGCAGAGAGTGGGAAGAGAGCCTACTTGATGTGGGTGTTTGTGGATTGGTTGGATGGAAGGTCCCAGGCTACCTCTGATCCCCAGCTGAAGCCAGAATGAATAGTATCCTGGGTCTCCCTTTGGGTCTGGTCCTCTCCCTCCAGATCCAGTCACAATCCTTGATTCTAAACCCTGGAATCAGGCAAGAGTATGAGAGAGTATAAGGAAATAGGGAGGATCCCCACATGAGTCCTGGCTGGAAAGGGTGGCTGTCCCCCTTAGAACCTCTGAGACATAACCATGGACAAATGCTTCCAAGCCTTTTGAGCCTGTTTTGGTTTTGACCTTTGGCTACCTCCTTAATTGGAAGCCAGCTCCATTTCTTTGGTTCTCTGATGTTCCATGAGAATTCAGCCACCATCAATCTCTTCAGCAGCCACATGGTCTTTAAAGATGTTGGCCTTTAGGAGCTGCCTTGCTCTGGCCCTGACCACCACTTCCGAGCTACATCGTGACCATGTCCTGTTACTGCTCAACCTCCTCCCAGAGCTGTTGGAAGCTCATAGCACCATAACACATGTCACTGATTGTATCAGTCATCTCAGATTACCAGAACAGATTACCACACACATGGTGGCTTAAACAACAGAAATTCCTCTCTCTCAGTATTGGAGGCTGGAGGTCCCAGAGGGAGGTACCAGCTGATCTTGGGTCTGGTGAGGCTCCCTTTCCTGGCTTAAAGACAGCTGCCTCTTTGCCGAATGCTCACCTGGTAGAGAGTAAGAGAGCAAGCTCTCATGTCTCTTCTTATAAGGACACTAATCCTATAGGATCAGGTCCCCACCCTTATGGCCTTATTTAATTTTAATTACCTTCATGTAGGCCCTACTCCAATATAGTCACTGGGGTTTATGGCTTCAATTTTTGCATTTTGAGGGGTCACAATTCAGTCCATAGCACTGATGAAAGAATCCTGGGGACTTCTCTGACACCTCAGTCTCAGGGAAGACAGCATCTTTCTCCAGATGCAACCAGTGGCCTCCTGAATTCTTTTTGATTGGGCCAGATAGGGCTATTAGTTCTTCAGTTGGGATTTGCCCAGAAGTGGTTGTTTCTTGGTCCAAGATTACCCCCTGGTGGCCCAGACTGGCACCTCTAGTTCCCTTCTCCCCCACCACCTTCCCTTCCTAAGTCCCTAGGCAGGGCAACATGAGACAAGCCAGAGTCCCTCACCCAAGCAGGCTTGGCTGGATTGGTGCCCAGACCACAGCCCTCTCCTCAGGTCCTGAGTCATGCCTCCCCTCACACTCCAAACACCAGATGACAGCAGAGTGCTTGGCTGTATACACAGGCCTGGCACGGGCTCCATGATTCCTGATCCCTGGCCCTGGTTTGAGCTGAGGCCCTCCCCCCATCCAGTGTCTATCGCTGGAGAAGTGGATAAGAAGAGGCAAATGCTTTGGGGCGCAACCACCCCAGAACCCTCCCAGGTCTTATCCCACCTGAGCCATGGGTGGAGATGATGGGCTGGGTGAAGCTCCCCCCACCCCCTGTCAGCATCTTGACAAGGGTCCACTTGTGCTGCTGATTTCTAACAAGGGCACTAATTTCTGAATGTTTACTTGATGACTTTAATTGAAAAATAAAACCACTCAAAACTAAGTAATTAAAACCTCCCCGCCTGGATTTATAGGATTAAGACTTAGAGGTGAAACCCTTCCTCCTCGCTTTCTATCCCTGCGAAGTGTTAGTCTTGGCCTTGGTCCTCTGCACAGTGGCACAAAGGTCCCTCGTGTGACCCCTGGTTTCTCTCACCCCTCCCACTTCCTGTTCCAATCCTGGGAGCTCCAGCCTGTCGGGTGCACTCACTCATTTATTCACTGCCCCCTGAGCACCTCCTGGGAGATGCCAGGCCCTGAGGAAGCAGCGATGAATTGGACATGACCCCTGCCATTGAGGAGCTCCTGGTTCTGCTCTGTGACCGTGCTGACCAGGACCTTAGAAAGAATCCCAGGACCACCGCTGCCAGAGCCCTGTGGGCCCTTCAGCTGACCTGGTTCAGCTGTCATCTTACAGAGGCCATGGGGACAAGGCTGCCCCTGAACCCCACTCCTACCCCCAGCTGCTCTTCCATAGCTAGAGAGCCCCCACCTGAGACTTGGACCCTTGGACCAGAACCTCCTATTCCCTTCCCCTCCCACCCCACAGTGTTAATGACGGCACCAGTCCCGCTGATGACTAATCTTGGGCCTTTCCCTTTATCCCAGGGGGACCCCCCCCCCCACTCCCCATCCCAGACCTAAAGCAGTTTTGCTCTGGCCCTGGTGGAAACTGTCAACATCTCCCACGCATCCTGGCTTAAGTTTCTCAAAGTCCCTGAGCTGGGAACCTGCACTGGCTGACTCAAGGGTGACAGAGCCCTGGAGGAACTTCCTAATAGGAGCACCCGGGACCTGCCTCCTTGGTCCGCTGTCAGCTCCATCAGACCCTGAGACTCCAGCCTCTCTGTGGAGTTGGAGAAAGAAAGACATGGCTTTGAACTCCCACTCTGTCCTTAATAGCTTTGTGCTCTGTAAGATGAGATCATAGTTACCTTACTGGGTTGTGGTGGGCATTCAATAACACAGTCCACATAAAGCACTCAGTATGGGCCCAGTACAGACCAAGTGTTCAGATTGTGTGAGTTCTTTTCTCTGCCCACCCTGTAGGTAGCCTACAGGCCCAGCACAGCCTTTGGCATACAGCAGATGCTCCATGCTGGTTACTGAGTGGCCCAGCCTAGCTAGGACAGGGCTACATATAAGCCAAGCTGGCTGGTGGAGGAGAGCACAACGGGCTTCAGACAGAAGCTTCCCAAGAATGCTGCCCTCTTTGGCCAGATCCCTGGGACACTTCCTGCCTACTGGAGCCTCTGGGGCAAAGAGGAGAGTAACACCTCCTCATTGGACCTCTGGTAGCCTAGTGGTACCTGCATTCTCCTCTCCCATGCCCCATCAGCTTTCTGGACTCGGCTCCGTCCCTGCCCCTGCTCCCTCAGCTTTACAAATCATCAGGAGACCACAGGACCTTTGCTCTTCTCCAGGGCAGGCCTGCCCTATATCCTGGGCCCTTATTCTTTCCCAGTGCTTTTGTAACCCCTTAACCCCTTCCCTTCCCTTCCTCCCAATCAAGGACCAGCCTCCCTCTAACCCTGTGGCCAGAAGTAGGGTAAATATTATTTCTAAATCCAAAAGCCATCTCAAGGAAGTACAGTTCAGAAGCAGCAGAACTCAGCGTCACCTGGGTGATTCAGTTGATTAAGCACCCAACTCTTGATTTCAGCTCTGATCATGATCTCGGGGTCATGAGATCCAGCCCCAAATTAGGCTCCACGTACAGCGTGGAGTCTGATTATCTCTCTCTCTCCTCCTCCTCCCCCCTGTCCCCTCCCCTTTAAAATAAGTAAATAAAATCTTTGAAGAAGCAGCAAAACCTGTCAGGGCCAGGGAGAGACCAGGGAAAGCCAGTGTGTTCGGAGACAGTGAGGTCAGAGCTGGTATCCAGATGGGCCCCAAGGATGCGCCTTCACGAGGTAGGTGATGGGGGATCGAGGGAGGATAGACAGGGGGAGTGTCAGGGGCCTCTCTGTGTGGTGAGCCACCCATGTGAGGGGGGGAAACCGGAAGAAAAGGAACACAGGAGCTATTGTAGACATGTGAGTAAGAGAAGACTGGGGAGCCTGGCAGATAGCAACATCTATAAGGATGGAGAGAGATAGATGTGGGGAAGTCTGCAAGAAGGACCACAGACCTGAGGACATGGGAGATGAAGGTGCTCAGCAGCTGTGGCCCAGCACTGGGGGGAGGGGCAGAAGGAGTGGGGATCCCAGGGGTGGGGGCAGAAACTGGTTTGCCGGGAGGAAAAAGTAAGTAATGCCAGGCTCTCATGCTTCCCCCAAAGAAACATATTTCCATAGTGTCTGAATATTTTCCTGGGAACATGTAGGACTTTTACGAGGCATTAAAAAAATAACAAAAGCCATTCTCTAGTAAAGAGAAAGAAAAAGAATATTCTTGACCCTCATTTGTTTATATATATTATCTATCTATCTATCTATCTATCTATATATATATGTCCAGTCCTTACCCAAAATAAAAAAAGTCCCTACAGGCTTAGGGACGAAAAAGGCAAGATGAAAATGTGTTCTGTCAAATTTGTAAACATTTAGAGGGATGGAAAACAGAACTGGGGAGGCTCCCTCTTCCCTACGGTGGGTCCCCCACTAGGATCAGCAGACCTCCTAGGTCATCCATGCCTGCCCTGCTGTCCTGGACAGAAGCCACTGAGCTGTGCTCACAGAGCATGAGTCACAGGTCCCAGCTGTGGCCAGTTGGACAGCAGCCCCACCAGAGTGGCCAGAGATGCAGGTGAAGTCATAGCTTCATGTTGCTCCAACATCAGGGCTCCCCATCCTGGAGAGCGGGAGCGGCAGACCATGTCCCAGGGCCACACCAGGAGCTGTGAGAGCAGTGGTGGAACCCAGCCCCAGGGCTAGCAGGGAATGCTTCCTGGAGGAAAGGACTCCCTGGTTGGCTTGAGGGACAAGTGGAAGGTGACTGAACAAAGAGGGGGACACTTTCCAAGCCACAGTGACTGGATGGGGACAAGGGGGCTGAGGAACGAGAGCATGTGGCATGGGACTCAGGCAAATGTCAGCAGTTTGGCTTGACTACCATGTAGCGGGTGGACACCGGGAGCCAATGGGGGCAAGGGAAGGACCTGTCTGCTGGCTAAAGACCTCAGACTACCCAGGTCACTGGAGGCCTTTGGGGAAGTTTACAGGGAACTGAGGGGGTAGGAGAACCATGAATGGTTTTGCATTTCTAGGAGGTTATGGGCCACGGTCCTGAGCAATTTCTCATTCTTAGTGCCATGACCTTCCAGATGGTCAAGATGGGTTAGGTACAAGGAGCACCTGGGTGGCTCAGTTGGTTAAGCGTCTGACTCCTTATTTCAGCTCAGGTCATGATCTCAGGGGTCGTAAGCTCAAGCCCTATGTCAAGCTCTGCATGGAGTGTGGAGCCTGCTTAAGATGCCCCTTCTCCCTCTCCCTTTGCCCCTCCCACTGCTCACACACACACCCACTCTCTCTCTCTTTCTCAAAAAAAAAAAAAATGAGTTATTGGGTGTGTGCACTAGTTTCCTATTACTGCTGTAAGAACTCACCCATCAGTGGCTTAAAGCAACAGATACTCATGCGTTCTCACACAATTTTGGAGGCCAGGAGTCTGAACTGAGGTTTACCTAAGGATGCAAGGAGGGGGAATGGAGGGGCTTATGTCCAGGTGCTGGCAGGGCTGGTTTCCTCTGACTGCTTCAGGGAGTCTGCCAGCTTCTGGTGGCCGCTGGCATTCTTGGGCTTGTGACTGCCTCCCTCCAGTCTCTGTCTCCATGATCTCACGGCCTTCTCCTCTGCCTCCCTCTTTTTTTTTTTTTTTTAAAGATTTTTTTTATTTATTTCACAGAGAGAGATCACAAGTAGGCAGAGAGGCAGGCAGAGAGAGAGATAGAGGAGGAAGCAGGTTCTCC